>NW_026999301.1:4264932-4611931 GCF_037126465.1 Ornithodoros turicata
AAAAAAAAACTGTTCTCCAGTAGAATACGGTCGGGTCAGCCTCCTCTATCCTTTACACCATCTTTACTGATGGATCTAAAATAGATGAAAATGTGGGAGCTGGCTTTTGTGTGATGGATGGACAAGGACTAATCCATATTGGAAAATTTAAACTTCCAAACTACTCAAATATATTTGATGCAGAACTTACGGCTATAATAGAAAGTATGCGTTATATAAAAAACTCCTCACATAATAACTTTGTCTTATACTCCGACAGTCTGTCGAACCTCATGGCTCTGGCAAACAACATCCATAATAACCCTAGAATTCAGAAATTAAAAAAACGAAATATTGGAAACTAGAAAAAGAAAAAAAGTTTGATAATAAAAGATATAACGAAAGAATGGCACAAAAGATGGTTAAATTACGACAATATCAACATAAAATATGGATACCAAATATCACAAAAAAAAACACACACATCAAGTCATGAATCATTATCAATCCCAATTATTAACTAACCATGGAAGCTTCCCTGGATATCTGGCAAAGTTCGGAATTATCAATGACGGACAATGCAAGTGCAACCAAGGTATAGGAGATGTTGTGCACCACCTGACAAAATGCCCAGATACAAGGATACACAGAGAAAAAATCCAACGAATAATGAAAAAACCAATAACCACTGATTGCTTTCCAATCATACTAAGCAATCAACAAATGATGGCAGCGATCCAAGATGTGATGATACACCTCTGTGAGGTATATAGATGACTTCCAACGCTGCGGCCTCAACCAGCTCGGACCTTGGGGGAGGACGAGGGCTCCGGTTGTCAGAGGGCCAGGACAATCTGCCTGCTGGAGAGCCAGAAAACTGGCTAGAAATATAATAAAGTGGCTAACCAGAATGGCTTTAATCAAGCCTGGAGCCCATTCGCATCCCAAGCCCCCAGGGGATGTAGGTCCAGCGAAATCGCCGAGGTAGAATTACACATAACTGTGTTCTTCAATTAGCGGGCAGCCATACAAGTCACCTGATGCTAAGAAGGGCAGAGAAGGAGATAAAAGTAATAATTTATGATAATGAAGAGCTGAAGCAGAACATCAATGGAGGCTGTTTACTGATACCCACCCATCACCATAAATAATATACACCGACAAAAAAATGAATGAAAAAAAAAGAAAGGGTTATAAATAAAACAATGACTAAACAAATCCATAGGATGCACAGACTAATAAAAAATAAAAAAAACACAAAACCCTCCAATTATCCAACACACAAGGCCAAAAGAAAAATTATAAATATATACTAATATTATCTCTCATCAAGCACGGGAACATCCATAACAAAGGAAAAGATGCAAGAAATGTAGTAAGTATTTTACAGAAGCAAATACCAAGCGAGGCTTCAAGCCATAGAAGGGAGAACAAGAATCACGGAACAGAAAACCAAATGGATCACACGATCAACAAGAAATGGGTACTACAAAGAAGATAAAGAGCTTTATGAAGAGGAAAAATGTAATAATCAAATGTATTAACAATAGCTAGAATTATATAACTACCAATAATGTCATATTCCTTTATCCATATTTCTTGTAAGACACAAGAGACTTAAATAAATCCGCTGTTAGCTTTGCTCGTTCCCTTGCTGTGGTCTTCGCTGGTGGTATATATACTATAATCTCCCCCTTTTTTTTCTTTTTTTAATCTCCTTTCCCTGTAATA
The DNA here is from genome assembly GCF_037126465.1 of Ornithodoros turicata. Taxonomy (NCBI): domain Eukaryota; kingdom Metazoa; phylum Arthropoda; class Arachnida; order Ixodida; family Argasidae; genus Ornithodoros; species Ornithodoros turicata. The sequence continues at coordinate 4,266,643 of NW_026999301.1, forward strand.
CACTGTGGAACAGGGATGGAGATTATTCTTCTTCCTCTTCCAACTTTCCTATCTTTCATTTTTTCCTTCTTCTTTAAATTATCAAATAACCCCCCTCCTAACCTTTATCTTTCACCAAGTAAAGATATAAATGACTTACAAACTGTCCAACAATTAATCTATAAAAATAAAAACACAGAAGTCTTAATAGGAGGCGACTTTAATGCCAAACATCCTCTATGGGGTGGTCTAGATACAGATCTGCGAGGAGAGGATCTTATAGACTTCATTTTAGCCAACGATCTAGCTATTGTAAACAATCGACACTCTGACCCAACATTCCAGGGACCAAGAGGCCAATCCTGGATAGACATCACCATAACCACACAAAACATATATGAACACGTTACAGATTGGACAGTACTTGATATAGAAACAGGAAGCGATCATAACTATATAACCTTTAAAATTTTCAAACAAGAAATATGCAAAATAAGAAAACTAACTAGAAAAGGACAAATCAAACTCAACAACATAATAAAAACAGACCCGTGGTTCCAACACATTTTAAACAAATACACAACCACTACCCTAAATGTCAACAAAACAGTCACAGAATTAAACAAAAGAATTCAACACTGGACCAATTCCTGCAAAACAACTATAAACAATCAGCATCAAACCGTTCCCTGGTGGAAGGAGAATTTAACTGAACACAGAAAATTATGCAGGCACCTCAGACGCATATACCAAAACAAAATCAAAACCGCTAATTCTCAATCATTCCAAATAAATTATAAAAGACAACTAGCTAAATATAAAAAAGAAATTATTAATGAAAAAAATATATATTGGGAAAACTTAAGCCAGACACTAAAAGCATCCAATCCCTACAACGACCTTTATAAAATCTTCACCAACAAGATCAGAAGAAAAGAAGCTATACCTACCTACCTACCAAAAACCGGACGGAACAATGACCACCGAAGAATCCCTAAAACTTCTATATGAAACATCTTTTTTACAAAAAACAACAATTCCAACCTAAAACTCAACATGCAAAAACAACCAACAGAATGAACCAAATATTACAAATAATGAAATCTTGGAAAAAAACGAAAGAAATAAAATTAGACACAGCTAAAGGCATAGACCAAATAGGTTCACATACAGCTAAATACTTGTTAACAGAACAAACTGATTTCTTCAATCTTCTATTCAATGCCAGTTTAGAACAAGGAATCTTCCCCAAAGAATGGAAAAGACGGGAGGTTTCCTTTATTAAAAAAACAAACAAAAATCCTCACAACCCCACTTCATACAGACCAATAACTATCTTATCAATCCTCTCTAGAGTCTACGAAAAAATACTTTTCAACACACTCTACCATTTCTGCCACAAAAACAACCTTCTCCATACACAACAATACGGATTCAAACACGGCAAATCCACCACCCAAGCACTATACGAAATCACAGAAAAAATTGAATATAATAAAAAAGATAAACAACACACCGTTTTAATCTCATTAGACATTAAAGGAGCATTTAATTCCCTAGATCACAGCGAAATAGTAAAAACATTTGAAATAAATAAAATACCAACTAACCTACACAATCTACTCAAAGACTATCTTACTGATAGAAAAGTTCAAATCAGAGCCATTTCATCAACGGTAATATATGATAATAAACGGGGATGCCCACAAGGTTCTCCACTCAGTCCACTATTATGGAACTTAACCATTAATTCAATTTTCCAAATTCCAACAGAAGAAAACATAAAACTTATTGCATAAGCAGACGATATAATTTTAATAATAAACGGTACCTCAAGGCAAAAAATAGAAAACTCAGCTAACAAATATCTTAAAACTCTCACACATTGGGCTTCAAAATTAAACCTAGAATTCAACCCCTAAAAGGCTACTTGTCCAACAATACCATATGGCAACAAATTCCAATCAAAGCCACCCAGTATAAAAATTTACGAACAAAAAATAACTAACAGAAACACTTTAAAAATATTAGGAATCACATACGATAGTCATTTAACCTTTATTGCCCACTTAAATGATATAAAAGAAAAAGTTGAAAAAATAACAGTCACTCTTTCTAGAATCTGTCACGGAAATAAAAAAATCAAAAGGCCAAATCATGCAAACCTTTTACAAAAACATTATTCAAAGAATTATTCTATATGCCGCCCCTAGCTGGTGGAAAGAAGAAAATAACTCCCATTTATTAAGAAAAATCAAACTCAATCAACTCAACTCAAACTCAATCAACTCAACCGACAGAATCCCTTTTCTTAAAATATGTCAAGCATACAAAATAGTTAGCAATCTTAACTTACAAATATTAAGTAACGTCTCCCCTAGTCATATACAAGCAACAATACAAAGCCAACTTTACAAATTACAAAACGGTAAAAAAGATATTCAAGTTGATAATATTAACATAACTATAGCCAGATTCTAAAAAGATTACGACACCTGGACAATACATCCAGCTACCATATCAAATTTCAGTTTCCACAGCCCAAACAAAGTAAATTACAAAGCATATACTGTATTCACCGATGGTTCTAAAGCCAATAATCCCATCGGTGCAGCTTTTTGTATCCTACAAGATAAAGAACTTATATATAAAGAAAAACACAGATTATCAGAAAACTCTACCAGATTTGACGCAGAACTTTTTGCAATTAAAAAAGCTATAAACAAAATACAAACATATCCTTCCTCAACCAAATTTCAAATATTTTCAGACAGCCAATCAGTTTTAACAGCCCTAAAAAATCAAAAACACAAAAATCCCAGAATTAAAAACTTACACCAATTAATAACACTCACAAAAACAACAGAGAGAGAGAGAGAGAGATTATGGGTTTAATGGCACAAAGGCAACAAAGGCCATAGAGCGCGGCCTACGGTGAGTATGTGAGAGAAAACAACTATGACATCAATTTTAATTTCATACACTCACATACCGAAATAACAAGAAATGACATCGCAGACAAGTTAGCAAATGATGCCCGAAGTCTTGACGCAATAACTTTTATACCTTACTCTATAAAATATGTTAAAACCCTACTCAAAAAGAAATCACAAAAACTAATGAAGAAGATTATAATTTATCTAACAGCAAATTAAAAATTTGGTTCAAAGACATAACCAAAGTTAAAGACATACTCCCTACCACTCATTATACTACGCAAATTCTAACAGGGCACGGAAACTTTCCCGAATATTTAGACAGATTTAAACTAAGTACAAATACTACCCGTAAATGTCACAAATCCAAAGCAGACAACATACATTACATCACTGAATGCCCCCTTACAGTACAATACAGGAAAGCAATTGAACAACATATTAAATGTACACTCGACACTACAAACACAGGCAAAATCCTTCGAAATAAACAAGCTAGTCAGATTCTTCAAAACCTTGCAGAGCATACAATAACCTCAGTTAATATCTAAATGCAAATGGCTGACACTTTGTGACAACCACCCAAATCCTGAAAAGGAGAAGTTACAAAAAGCAATCATTTGGCTACCATCACTTATAATCAAAATACACAGCTATAATTAAATTAATAACCTTACAAACCCAAAGCCTAATCCATTTGATAAGCTTTACCGAATTCTACGACATCCAAGTCATCAAAGGCTCAAGCAACTCCAATTCAACAACTTCACTCCAATTGCCAAGACACCTACTACAAGAGTCAAATCAAGACAAAGCACAACAGATGAAGTCATCATTTCTAAGGCTAGAGAAAAGCTGTAATAGCTATTCATAACTCACTGTATCATACCTTATTACTCTTTTCAAAATAAATGCTGATCACCAAGACTCTACCCTTGACTGTGGTTTCAAAGATAACTCATCTTTTCATTTCTTCTCAACCCTCTCTATCTTTTCTTCCTTCATTTTCCCTCTTCCCTCCTGACCCCTGCGATATCTTCGGGTGGTACAGAGGCCAGGAGCTTCACTTCTTCCTTCGTCCCAACTATACTCCCCTCCCTTATAAACAATCCACTTTCCTTATTTTTCTGTCCCTATCAGGTCTTGCCGCGGCCGTTCTCTCGGCCGTGGGGTTGCTGGAAGGTAGTAGCATTTTTCTGCCCCCCAGCAACCGAGCGATACGCTTAGTCCGTGGTACTTGGGCTGTGGCTGCCTTCGTCCAACTCTCTTCCCTTCCCAAACCAAAATCCTTCTTATTTTAATGTCCCTATCAGTATCTTCGACGCAGACCTCTTAGCGCTAACTGAAGCCTGTGACGATATCGTGCTATTACCCAAAGACAAACCGCACAATATATATACAGATAGTTTATCGGTTCTACAAGCTATTGGCAATCTACAACACAAAAACCCAAGGGTTCATGCTCTTAGACAAAAGATAGAGAACATCCAAAATACATTTAACGAAATCAATTTTCACTTCATTCATTCACATACAGATATTGATGGAAATGACATCGCAGATCAATTGGCTAATAAAGCGCGAACCTCTGGCGACCTAAAAATGATTCCCAAATCTAAACGCTTTTCCTGTAAGTTTATTAAATCCACTTTAAACAAAGCTCGAGAAACAGAATGGGATCAATCGAATCACCACTTAAAGAAGTGGTTTCCATACGTAAATATGATGATGATGATTCAGGTTTTCTTGGCGCATAAGCAACGAAGGCCATAATGCGCCAAGACAATGATAAGGAAAGTACTGTTAAAAGTATAGCGATTCAGCTAAGATAAAACTGTACAGTTAGAGAATAAAAGGACATGAAGCTAAAACTACAATGCGTTTAAAACACCAACGTCTTCAAAGAAACTAAACACCCGTTCATATGGTACAGGAGCCTCATCCTCCAGCAAAAGGGATGGATGTAGAGGTGTGTGGTATGCGTAGAGCTCATGGAAATGGTGAAGTCGGTGTGTTTCATGTGATGGACATGTAATAAGCATATGGAGGACAGACTTCATCTCGTCCCATCGAGTGCAATGTGGAGCCTCTTCATTGCAGAGGAGGTGACTGTGGGTCAAATGAGTGTGCCCAATTCTCAACCTGGCAGAAACAACTTCATGAAGACGACTGTTAAAAATCTGTGTCGGTTTAACAATGGTGGGCTTAACCAGGTGAAGTTTGTTGGTGTGTAGTGTATCCCAGTGCTGCTGCCATCTGCTATTTATGGCCCTCATAAGTGTAGGTCGGAGGTCTTGGGACGGTACAGCAAATGGATTCACCTCAGATGAAAGAGCACCTGTAGCAGCCGCATCAGCAAGTTCATTCCCGGGTATACCCACATGACTGGGTATCCAGCAGAATCTTAAAGAGAGACCCTTTTTAATTACTTTACCAGCAAGGCACTGTGCCTTCTGCACAATGAGGTTTTTGGACATCACTATGTTGCCTATTGCTTGGAAAGAGCTCAGAGAATCTGTGTAAATGACTGACGACTTGGTGTGACTTTCTAAGATGTAGTTCAGTGCGAGGATTATTCCGTATACTTCGGCATTAAAAACGGAGAGCATGTGAGGTAGACGATATGACTGTGTGAGTCCATTGGTTACCATTGCGCATGAGACTGAGGTGCGTGTTTTGGAACCGTCAGTGTAAAAAGCTCTGTGTTGCCCAAGACTTTCTTTAAGGGACTCGAACTCCTGCTGGAGCACAACAGGTGGTGTGTTCTGTTTCTTAAACATAGTCAGGGAGCTATTGAAACATGGAGGTGATTGCCACGGCGGGACCCGAGGACTAGCCTCTACTACAGTGAAATCATTATGTGGGAAATTGTAATCCTCGCATCCTTGAAGAACACGCATGCTAAATGGGGGAAGAACGCTGGGCTTATTAAGAAACAGCTGTTTGAAGCGCGTGCCTCCAATGCAGGTAATAACTGGGTTATTGGGATAACCTCTTACCCTCAAGGAGTACGAAAGAGATAAGTAAAACCTCCTTCTTTCGAGTGACCATTCGTTGCTCTCGATATAGAGGCTTTCCACTGGCGACGTGCGGAAAGCACCAGTTATCAAACGCAGTCCCTGGTGATGTACTGGGTCTAAAATCTTCAGGACAGATTTCCGCGCAGACCCAAAAACAACACATCCATAGTCCATTCTAGACAGCACTGTGGACACATAAACCCTGTGCAGGGTGTCACGATCTGCTCCCCAAGATTTGTGGGACAGCACCTTCAACAGGTTAAGTGACTTCATGCATTTTGTTTTAAGGCTCTTGATGTGGGGTAAGAAAGTGAGCTTGCTATCAAAGATGACCCCAAGAAATTTGTGTTCACCCCTAACAGCAAGGTCCTGTTCGTTCAGCTTAAGAGTAGGTGAAGGAAACAGCCCTCTGACCCTCGAGAAGTGAACACATACGGTTTTGTCATGTGAGAACTTGAACCCATTCTCGAGAGACCATTTGGTAAGTTTATTTAAAGCTAGCTGCACCTGTCGCTCACATGTTGCTAGATTCGTGGAAGAGAAGGAAATCTGAATGTCATCCATGTACAATGAATAAGACATGGAAGGTGGAATTATGCTAGCTACTGAGTTGATTTTCACGAGAAACAGAGTGACGCTAAGGACAGATCCCTGCGGCACCCCGTTTTCTTGGATGAAAGGACGGGATAGTATCATTCCAAGCCGTACTCGGAATGTCCTGCTTTGAAGGAAGTTTGTTATACACCTAAGAAGGCGCCCCCTGATTCCGAAAGAGTATAGATCTTGTAGAATGCCATACCGCCAAGTGGTGTCATATGCCCTTTCAAGATCAAAAAATACTGACAGGCAGTGTTGTCTTCGGACGAACGCTTCACGAATCATTGTTTCCACTCGAACGAGGTGGTCTGTTGTGGAACGTCCAACGCGAAAACCACACTGTAGTTCTGAAAGGCACTTATTTTCCTCTAGGAAATGGACGAGTCGAGCATTGACCATACGCTCAAACGTTTTGCCAATGCAGCTCGTGAGAGCGATTGGTCGGTAACTGGACGGGCTTGAAGGTTCCTTTCCGGGTTTTAACAGAGGAATTACAGTTGGAATTTTCCAGGCTGAGGGTAATGCACACTGGGTCCAAACTTGGTTAAAAAACTTGAGTAAAACCTCTTTAGATGCATCAGACAGATGACTCAACATAGAATACATCACCCTGTCTGGGCCTGGTGAAGTTGCTTTTGTACACTTTAAGGAACGATGAAGCTCTATTTTCGTGAAAGGTTGACTATACATAAGATTGTCTCCAGAATGCATTGGAATTTTCCTCTTCTCTGCACTACTCTTTAATTTAAGGAACTCACTGGTGTAATTGCAGGAAGAGGAAACGCTTTCAAAATGCTCACCGAGAACGTCGGCTTGTTCCTGTAGGCTTTCACATGGCTGACCATTCACTACTAAAAGAGGGGTAGCGCGGTTCATGTGTGCACCTCTGATCTTATGAAGGCGATCCCAAATAAGTTTAGAAGGAAAATTGGGATGATACAAAGCTCTGCTAAGAGGACCGCTTGGCTTGCTTGCGCGTCCACCTTGCTTTGGCTCTCGCCTTTTTAAAGAGAACAAGGTTTTCACTGGTGGGGTATCTTCGAAATCTACCCCACGCACGATTTTGAGATTTTCGTGTTTCTTCACACTCCTTGTTCCAGCAGGGCTTTGGTCGCTTAGGCAAGCGACCAGAAGTTTCAGGAATGCATTGTGTTGCTGCGTCAAGGATGACATTAGTTATGACATCGTTTGCTTCTTCAGTTGTCATCCTATCAACAGGGATTAAAGACAGGTCGCATTTCTCAGAAAAAATCTTCCAGTCGGCTTGTTCCAGTTTCCATCTAGGGGGACACATAAAAAATAACTACTTGATGCAGATACTTAAATACCACTGGAAAATGATCACTTCCCATTGGATTTTCTTTTACTGACCACTCTAAAATTCCAAAAAGAGATGGACTACATAAAGACAGATCTAATGCCGAGAAAGATTGTGTAGCGGAATATACGTACGTAGGTGACCCTGTATTCAAAAGACAGATGGAAGATGATAGCAAGACCTTTTCTATCATCTTTCCCCGACAGTCGGTCCTTGTACTACCCCAGAGTGGGTTGTGCGCGTTAAAATCGCCTAAAAGAATGAAAGGAGTTTGAAGTTGGCTACATTGATCTTCTATGTCGTTTTGCGTGATGGATGCTGTTGGGGGTAGATAAACGGAGCAGACAGTGATTACTCTGTCCAGGCACACCTGCACAGCTACAGCCTCCAACTGTGTGTTGAGGTGAACTACCTTGGCTGGAATAGACGCTCGTGTGACAATCGCCACACCTCCAGATGAACGATTCGTGTCATTTCGATCCTTTCGGAATATGTTGTGTCTACGTAAAGGAGTTGGAGAGGTAGTATTTAAATAAGTTTCCTGTAGACAAAAGCATGCTGCATTATAGGTATCGAAAAGATCATTTACGTCATCTAAGTTTGAAAACAAACCTCGGCAATTCCATTGGAGGAAGTGGTTCATAGTCGCTCTTATTCCAAGAAGAAAGAAAACGAAGCGCAGCACTTGGTTATGCCGACTAAGTAACACTTGTTTCATTTAGGCGGTTGGACCCTTCGCAGGGGTGGCTTCTGTGGTTCACCTGTCTTTACTCCTCTTCCTCTGCCTTTTTCTCGTTTTTCTCTTGGATGCATTTCAGGGAGGCTTGATGATGACTTTTGCGACATTCTGTCGTCATCATCAACCTCCATGCTCTGAGTGCTTTTTTGGGTGGGGGTTGTCACGCCTCCGTCCCAAATCGACTGCAGACCATCGGCTTTAGAAAGAGCCGTGGCTGCTTCTTTTTGGCCAGTTGGACGGCTGACCTCCGTCGCAGCTGGAGACACCTGAGTGCCCCCAGCTTCCTCTTGGGGAGTGTGGGGTGGAGGCTCAATAACCTGCGAGCAGGTTTGAGTCTCCACGGATTTCCTCTGTGGTGCCACTCCCCTGCGCACCACTTCGGAGAAACTGCCTTTCTTTTGAAATTCATGTTGCGTTCTAGCCGCTTTATAGGAAATATTCTGCTCTGTTTTGATTCTGATTACTTCTTTCTCATCTTTCCAGCGTGGGCATGATCTTGAGTATACTGGATGGTTACCTTGGCAGTTAGCACAATGGTATTCATTACTGCAAGACTCTCCTGTGTGGTCTTTGCCAGCGCACTTTGGGCATGTCAGATGTCCGCGACATGCAAGTGAGCTGTGCCCAAAACGCTGGCATTTGAAACAACGCCTCGGATTTGGCACGTAGGGTCTGACATTACAACTCAGGTAACCTGCCTTTATGTTAGTGGGTATCGTGTGCAGTTTGAAGGACAGAATAATGTGTTTTGTGGCAATTTCCTTGCCGTCCCTTCTGATCATGATTCGTTTTGCGGATATTACGCCTTGCTCACTCAAACCCTCTTGGATCTCAGCCTCTGTACATTCGATGAGCTCGTCCTCTGAGATCACGTAAGATCATGTTTGTCGTTGGTTCTGAACTTCAACCTGGATGTCCCCAGTGTTCAGTTTTTTTTGCCTTATATGATTTACCTATGACTTTTTCCAGCTCCTTTGCCACGGCAAAAGGGGAGATTTTTGTCAGTGATTTTCCGCCTTCATTTGACTGAATGACAAGAAACTTGGGGAACCAGGGACCTGGGGTATGGTCAAGAAAATTCTGCGTAAGCCTTTCGGTGCGGCTCCTTTTCAGGTGCCGATCAGTTTTTTTGGAGTTTTCGTTATCCATATATTTTGGTTTTCCATTCAGTGCAGTAGGTGTGTCGGCCACCACTGACCCCAACCAAGGGAACGTGCTCTGCACACTAACACATCCTTCTGCACTATACCCAAGTGCAGCATCAACGGAAATTGAAAGAACTGCCCAAGGTTGACCCTTGCCGCCAAAGAAGGTGAAGAGAGGAAAAAGAAGATAGTGAAGGGAGTGGAGAAAGAAAAAGCAATGAAAGGTGAGATGGCGACTAGCTGAATAATCCTGGCCGGGCCTTCCAGGACCACCCGACAATGGGAAGCAGGGGCCAAAGCGGTGTGTTGCTTTCCCGGAGGGGCCCCGAAGGGTCCTAAACAACCTCCGGGTCCACTCAACCGCCGGGATCACCCTTTCCCCAGACACGGGAAAGCCACGCACAGCTATACGTGGGGGTCTCCCTCCTGCGGCGACCCAACCGTGAGTGCAGGAGGGGGCTACTGCGGCTACTGCCGGGCGATGGGGGCGCCAAGTTCCCGACGCCGGGCCATACGTAAATAGGATACCAAAAAACATTTGAGGCAGACCACTACCTCTCCCAAATAATTACTGGACATGGCAATTTTCCATACTACCTAAAACGCTTTGGTATGGCTGACAGGGATATCTGCAGATGTGGTCTCTCGGAGGCTGACAACCTCCATTATTTAACTACTTGCCCTTTAACAAATATATATAAAATCAAGCTGGAAAACGAAATAAACGAACCAATATCAACAAATAATCTATTTAAGATCCTTAATAAACCAAATGCTATTGAGATATTAAAACTACTAATGATATATATCAACACCACTCTATATCCTAGTTGATAGATGGTAAGATAGGGAGATGGTAGTACAAAACAAAACGGATTATTCCGTTATCTGCTAATCTACCCTATCTTCCCCTAATTTTAAAAGGCTAAAACATTATACACACTATTACCCTTGGTAACAATTGTATATATACGATATCAAATATGAGACTTACGACCAGACAACAACCTCGACGGAACTTCGGCTATAAAACCTTTACCAGTGAGGTGCAGTGAAATCTTCACTAATCTCTCAGTGTGTGTGGTGAAGTGGTTGAAGTTTCAATATGGTGCTAATCAAGTGTAGTGAAGTGTGATGGGAACACCATGTCATCCATTAGTGTCGCATGGCAATGCTACTGGTGACATCCCCGACATGAGGAGCTCAACAACACAAGTGATCTGTGCTGTGCATTGATTTAGTGCGGTGTCAGATGTGGTGAAGTGCAGTGTGACCGTCATATCATCTACTGGTGCTACATGGTGACTCCGTCCATATATCCACGAAAAGAGGCGCTCAACATCACAGATATCAAACAACCTATGAAGAATACTTTTGGATACCCACCAAGAGCGACCAACACCCAACAACTTAATGGACACTTACACGGGCATCAACCGGCATCTTTGTGTGGTGATTCCATGGCATCCTATTCTGGTATTTCTGTCCTGTAAACTTATTGTATCTATATTTATGACAAGTAGTCATAATAACCTTATTGACATTTTTTATTAAAATAAATGCCGTTGATTGCCGAGCCCGTTCCTGCTACAGTGGTCTCCCTAAAGTACTTTTATCTTTTCTACCTTCTTATTCCTTTTCTACTCTCTTGCCTCTGTTATACCTCGTGTGGCACAGAGCAAGAGAATGCTTCCTTCGACCCTCTTCTTCTCACCTACCTCAACATCTCTCCCCCCCCCCCCCCCAATTTTTATCCTTCTAGTCGTCTGTCCCTATCAGAATATAGGCAGTGGGCAAATTCACATGCAAAAGAAACAACAGCCGTTGCAGGAGCCTCGCCGCCTTCCGCGGTATCTTCGGATTCCCATAATGGGGGTTTGTCAGACCTGAACCAACACGGCGGCTATCTTCGCAGATCAATGGACGTCGGGCTTGGTGGGGTTTTCCCTCCTCGTCGGTCTTGCCGCGGCCGTTCTCTCGGCCGTGGGGTTGCTGGAAGATAGTAGCATTATTGTGCCCCCCAGCAACCGTGCGATACGCTTAGTCCGTGGTACTTGGGCTGGGGCTCTCTTCGTCTAACTCTCTTCCTTTCCCAAACCAAAATCATTCTTATTTTAATGTCCCTATCTACTTGCTGTGTTGTGTGCGCTTCGACTCCCGACAATCCACCCATATCGGACGGTTTTTTCGAACATCCAAGGGACTGCTGGTGATTTTCGAGTACGAGAACACCCCAGGCATCTGAAGTAAGTGAAATTTCAATATAAAATCCAAGATTTTGCCTAAAATAAGCGATTCAACTCGGCTAAGCCTACTTCCTGCGTGGTCGGGACCGTATTTTGAAAACGCGGCCACTTAATGGCCTAAATTTATTACTCTTTGATAGCTCTCAACTTCCGATTCTCGGAACTATAAAAATTTTGAAAATCGGCCCAGAGGATCTCGAGAAATCACCATAAATAGCAATGTAAACAAAACCCAAGGGGGCCGCCATCTTGTATAGGAAGCAATAGTCAACCAGACAGAGTACGGTCCACTATGGGACAACTTCACTAAGGAGATTGATTGACTGATTTGGGGTTTTTGGCGCAACAGCAGCTCTGGCCATACTGCGCCAAGACAATGGTTAAATATAGCAAGCTTCGATATAGTTAAACAATTAAAAGCTGTGACTATGGGAATTTGATAATGAAGTGAATGATGAAAGTCACCCATGTGGGGTGTGAATGGGCGAGACTTTGAGGCAACCCCAGGCAAGGGAGTTGCCAATCCTCCTCTGTCTCATGTGAGACTTCGGGGCTGCCTCGGGTGAGGGCATCACCCAACTCCCTACCTAAGGGATTCCGGGGGGTGTCCTCGGCGAGGGAGTCGCCAATCCTCCTCTGTCCTTAAAAGGACTTTAGGACACAGCCACGGGCGGGAGTTTCCCTGTCTGCCCATTCTCTACATGTAGGAGTCAAGATGGCACTAGAGTTGGTTGAGGAAGTTGCAATCTCTAAGGAAATTCATAATGGAATCAGGTTCAACCATTGGCTCGTCACCTAGAAGAATGGCCGGATGAAGCGGAACCTTGTGCTTGTATAGTACGCAAAGTGTTTCAAGCGAGCATTTTCAAACGAGGGGCAAGTTATAAGGAGGTGGACCACAGTGAGCTGGACATTGCAATGGCGGCATTCTGGTGGGTCTTCTCTGCGTAGTAGGTAGCCGTGCGTCAGAAATGAATGGCCTATCTGCAATCTGCACTATTTTACGTCAGTGAATCTGTCTGTCTGCTTCATCTGTTTCTGCTATCCTAGGTTTAATCAAGTGTAGCTTATTGTTGACCTTGGTATCCCATTGCTGCTGCCATTCTTCTATAATTGCTCTCTTCATAACCGGTCTGAAATCTTAAAGAGGTATGGTGAGCAACGACACATCTTCATTCAAGGATGATGCAGCAGCGTTATCAGCTTGTTCGTTCCCATCAATGCCACAGTGACTGGGAACCCATACTAGCTTCGCCTCAAGCCCTCTGGCATAGGTCTTGTTTAGGAGACTGGGAACATGTAAAGCAAGAAAGTTACGTGTGGTCCTTAGATATACCAGTGTTTTAATGGAACTTAATGAGTCTGTATATATGACTGAACGTTGAATGCTGTTGCTTAGTATGTGCTCTAGTGCCATCTTGATTGCAGTGAGCTCAGCTGTGGATATACTGGCATAGTTGTGAAGCCTTTGCTTCTGAACCAAGTCAGCGCATATCATTGCACAGCCAGTGCCGGTTGTACGTTTTGTCCCATCCGTGTAAATGGGTTGGTGCTGTCCGAAGGTTCCTTTTAAAGTCAGGAATTCCTGTTTATACAGAGTGTGAGGTATCATTCTTGTCGTATCTCAACAGCGACTGGTCGTACTGAGGTACCTGAATGCTCCATGGTGCTGTTTCATTGATCATTGGGGCGACTAGATAATCTACCTGCATGCCATATTTCTGCATCGCATGTCGCAAACGCAAATTTAGAGGTGGAGTGGCAGATGGCTTATTTTCAAATAGACGCTTAAACCGGGTTTCTTGGACTGCCACGTAAGCTGGGTTTCGGGGGTTGCTCCTGTTTTTTGTGCAGTAGAGCATCATCAAATAGTGCCTTCGTCTCTCCAGGGAGTATTGCCCCGATTGCACAAGGAGGCTGTCGATAGGAGAGGTCCTGAGTCGCTAGTCTCATGGCATGGTTGTGAATGGGAGAGAGAGAGAATATGGTTTTAATAGCACAAAGGCAACAAAGGCCATAGAGCGCCAAAACTACGGTGAGTGTGTGAGAGATGTTTATGGGAGAGATGAGAGTGGGATGTGAGAGTGTGTGGTAAAAGCTATCTACAGGTATGAGCGATAAGATGGACCAGGATAAGAAAGAGAGGAGGGTGAGCAGGCTAACGTGCTTGGCGGACGATAACAAGTGAGTATCTACAAGTGTGAGCGATGAGGTGATCCAGGATGAGATGTTTACATGAGGAGTTCGGTGATATTGGATAAAAGCGGAGCAATACTTAACATCTACATCTGACTATGTAATCCACACATGGTCAAAAATTGGATGACATTGGTTGTGAATGGGGTCAAGCATCTTGAGTGTAGACCTTCTGGCAGATCCATAAACAATACAACCGTAGTGAATACGTGGTCGTACAACTGAATTATATACTTTGAGTAGCATTCCCTTGTCACTTCCCCAAGACGTGTGTGACAATATCTTTAGCATGTTTGATGCTGCGTGGCATTTCTGTTTAACATGTTTGATGTGGCTTGCAAATGTGAGCCTGTGATCAAAGATCACCCCCAAAAATTTGTGTTCTTTCTCCACTGGAATGTTTATTTGATTCATAATTAATGCTGGGTTTGATTTGATTTGGGTTTTTCTGGCGCATTAGCTACTAAGGCCATAATGCGCCAAATACCAGTGTAAGTTTTATCTGGGTAAAATTTGTGTATTTACTAAAACAGTGTCGAGTGCTGGGTCATAATTAAAATTACAGATCCCTTAAAAACCCGGTATCTCTAAAAAACATATAGATCTTTTCAAAGGGTATGAAACTTTCATCGCCCAGCAAAAGCGCCGGGTGGAGTGGTAAGAAGTTTCTATAGAATAAAACAAAATGACGTTCACGAAGACGCTGATATGCTGGGCATACAATGAGTATATGGAGGGTTGAGAGAAGTTCCCCACAGTGACTGCATTCAGGAGGGTCTTCTTCACGTAGGAGATATCCATGTGTTAAGTAGGTCTGCCCCAAGCGGAGCCGACAAAGTAGCACCTCATACAGTCGATTGGATGTAGATGGAGGATGACCTATCTTAGGTTTTATAGTGTGTAATTTCTTACTTATCTGTTGGTCCCGAAACCTTTGCCACTGTCTGCTAATGCTGCTTTTTAAACATAGCCTGAGATCTTTTGATGGAATGTCGAATGGCGTTATGTCTTATGTTAGGGCAGCCGCAGCTGCTCGATCGGCCTTTTCGTTTCCGGGTATCCCAACATGGCTGGGTACCCAGCAGAACAGTAACCGATAAGCCCTGTTAGCTATAGTGTTTGCTAGGCTCCTTGCACGATGAACTATAGGATCTTTTGTGCTATGAATGCTACAGATAGTCTGTAAGGAACTGAAAGAATCTGTGTATATGACCGATGATTTGATACGATTTTGTAAAATATAATTGAGGGCTAAAATGATGGCATGCACTTCTGCTGTGAAAACAGACATGGTGATTTTCAAGCGATGTGGCCTTCTAACTGTGCAAGTGACCATAGCGCACGATACCACAGAAACGGTCTTTGAGCCATCAGTGTACAACTCTACATGGCTGCCAAAGCTATCCTTTAACACCTCAAATTCCTGCTGGAGTACAGTGTTAGCAGTATCACGCTTGTTGTATCTGGAAAGGGACATGTTGCATTTTGGAGGGGGCTGCCGTGGAGAGATTTTCTTAGTTGTCTCAAGAATCATAGAGTTGTATTCTGGAAAGCCATAGTGTTCGACTGCTTGTGACATTCTAATGCTAAAAGAAGGCACGGCTGAAGGTCTGTTCAAGAAGTGCTGTCTGAATTGTGTATCTTTCACACATTGATATGCTGGGTTCTCGGGGTGACCCCTGATTCTCAGTGCATATGAAGCAGCGAGGTAAAACCTACGTCTCTCTAAAGACCACTGATTCGCTTCTGTGTATAGACTTTGTATCGGAGAAGTTCTGAATGCTCCGAGTACTAAACGCGGTCCTTGGTGGTGTATTGGATCGAGGAGTGTAGATTGGATCGAGGATCGAGGAGTGTAGATGGCCGTGCTGAACCATACACAGCACACCCATAATCCAATTTGGAAAGAACAGTGGAGACGTAGATCTTCTTGAGTGTGTCACGATCTGCTCCCCAGGACCGGTGAGAAAGCACCTTCAGAAGATTTAGAAATTTAATGGCCTTTACCTTGAGGTGAGGAAGAAAAGTCAATTTCCGGTCAAATATAAGCCCAAGGAATTGATGCTCAGGCTTTACGTTAATGTCGTGGCTGCCCATTTTAAGTGTTGGTTCGGGAAACACTCCCCGTACCCTAGAGAAAGAGACGCATACTGTCTTTTCCGGAGAAAACTTAAAACCATTTTCGTGCGACCATTTGACCAGCTTGTTTATTGTGAGTTGGAGTTGACGTTCGCACCTAGCAACGCTGGAAGAGGCACAAGAAATCTGAACGTAATCTACATACAGTGAATACCTGACTGAAGGAGGAATGGCACTTGCTATAGAGTTCATCTTTACGATGATTGATTGATTGATTATGTGTTTAATGGCACAAAGGCAACAAAGGCCATAGATGAACAGAGTTACACTTAGGACGGATCCTTGAGGTACACCGTTCTCTTGTATGAATGGGCGAGAAAGTGTCGATCCAACCTGGACCCGGAATAATCGTCCTTGAAGGAAATTGGCAATACAGCGAAACATGCGGCCGCTTATTCCCAGAGTGTGAGAACCTGGAGAATACCATACCTCCAGGCGGTATCATAGGCCTTTTCAATGTGGAAAAATACGGACACACAATGCTGCCTTCAGACAAATGCTTCCCTGATGGCAGTCTCTAGCCGCAACAGATGATCTGTTGTCGAGCACGCAGCTCTGAAGCCACTCTGGAATTTATCTAGGCATTTATTTTCCTCAAGGAAATACATCAGGCGATCATTAACCATGCGCTGAAAAGTTTTCCCTAGGCAACTTGTGAGTGCTATGGGTCGATAACTGGAGGGGTTTGTGCAGTCTTTTCCAGGTTTTAACAATGGGACAACGGTTGCCACGTTCCAGCCAGACGGGAGACAACACTCTCGCCAGACAAGATTAAAGAAATCAAGAAGGGATTCTAAAGATGTGGATGATAAATGCTGGATCATGGAGTAGGTAATGCGATCGGACCTGGGCTGTAACTTTACTGGATGACAGAGCCCTTTGTAGCTTAGTCATTGTAAAGAGTGAATTGTATGGGTACTTGTCACCGCCCTCACTTGGAATAGTCTGTTTCTCAGCAGATGATTTTATTTTCAAAAAATCCCTGCTATAGTGAGCTGAGCTGGATACATGTTGCATATGTTCACCAAGGGCATCGGCCTGCTCTTCCAAATTCTGACAAACTACGCCATTTACCTGCAGTAATGGGACAGAGATACTTGTGTAGTCTCCTTTGATTTTCCTTAGCCTGTCCCATATAAGTTTTGAAGGAGTGTTACAATTCAAAGAAGGTACAAAGCTTTTCCAAGATTCTTTTTTGCCTGTCTTCGTGTCCAGCGTGCTTTTGCACGTGCCTTCCTGAATGCGACTAAGTTTGGTGTGGTGGGGTGCCTTCGAAACACACCCCACGCCCGATTTTGTTCTTTGCGTGTAGTCTCGCAGTCGCTTGTCCACCAAGGCTTGGAGCGCTTAACCAGGCGACCGGATGCTTGTGGGATGGACTGTTGAGCAGCATTTATAATGGTGTCCGTAATAAGATTATTGACATCTTCTATACCTAACCCTTGGAAAGATGGGTGTTAGGAGATTGGCTTCTTCCTTGAAGAGATTCCAATCAGCCTGTGACAGTTTCCACCGACGTGGACGTGTACCTAGGGGTGGTTGGGGCATTATGCACTTTCAGAACTACAGGAAAATGATCGCTACCCCGAGGATTCTGGTCCACTGCCCAGTCAATGCTTTGAAACACTGATGGGCTGCACAAAGAGAGGTCGATAGCGGAGAAAGACTGACTAGCGCTAGTTACATAAGTGGGACTTCCTTTGTTAAGAAGACAGATAGCTCTAGAAAGTAATATCTTTTCCAACATTTTTCCTCGCCTGTCGACTCTCGAGCTGCCCCATAAGCAGTTATGGGCATTAAAATCTCCCAGTAAGAGGAAAGGCGGTGGGAGCTCGTCAATTAAAGTTTCCAGTGTGTTCTGGTCTACCACAGCTGATGGTGGTAGGTATAAGGAACGTACAGTTATGACCCCCTGAAGACATATTTGAACGGCAACTGCCTCAAGTGCTGTTTTCAGTGGAAGGCGCTTTGTAGGGAGGGTTTTTGGTGTAAGGATAGCAACACCTCCAGATGTACGTGTTGCAACAACCCGATCGTTTCGGAACAGGTTCCATCTCCGGAGTGTATGCATCTGTTGTGGATTAAGATAAGTCTCTTGTAGTGCAAAACAGAGTGTATCATACCTGTCCGAAAGATCATTGACATCATCAAGATTAGTGAGAAGCCCTCGACAATTCCACTGAAGGATCGCCATAGTATAGAAAATGAAAAAGGTGTGCACAAGAGGCGTCTTCGTCATTGGAAAGAGTGTACTGTGTAAAGAACCTTTCATTATTTCTTCTTTGGGGGCATTATGGGCTGCCTCGGAGTTTTCTTCCGAGCAGCCGCAAGTTCCTTAGGTGATATATCGGGGAGTGAGCCGCTCCCCGACATACTGCTCTTAGGCTTCCTTTGTGTTTGTGAGCTCACGCTCGTAAAAGAGCCTTGCGAGCTCGTGTCGTCATCGCATTCCATGGAGCTTGCCTCCACAGTTTGCGATGACGAAGGCGGCGTCTGTGAGAATGACGCCGCGGAAGAGGATTGCGAAAGTGCGGTTACTGGTGTAGCGGACGACGACAACGACGACAACGATGGCCACGCGCGTGGAGCACCGGCTTCAGTTCCACCGGCGCGGCCATGGAGATAGGCCACCGTCACCGCCTCTCCGTGGCATACCATCATCGCCGGTTGGGGCTCATGTAGAGGAACTCCACCTCCTCTACATTTGGTGACCCGGACAAAGAACATCACGTCCGGAGCAATTCGGCCCTTCACCATCCCAAATTTCTGACCACGCCATCGAGCAGCACTACCTCCGGCACACACGGCCCACCTTCACTCCTACCGCACTCTTCGCTCTCTCTCACCTACGCTTCTCTCTTCGCTCAAGTCTTCTCACGCTTCTCACTGCCGGCCGCGACACTCGAGCCTTGCGCTCACCTGCCGGTTGCGGCAGTCGCGGCAGCCGACGCCTCGGCACACTTAAGCCCGTCTCGGCACCTCACTCACTCCACCTGGGACTATCGAGCTTCGGCTCCCGTGCCGGTCGCGGCACCCCAGGACCACGACACCGAGCGCCTCACCCTCTCTGCGACGGATCGCTGTTCCCGTCCACACCCACCACAGGGATGACTACTTACACACGGATGCTGTTCCCGTCTTCATCCCCTCTGAAACGCCGCCAACGTGTGTCGTGCCCCTGTTCCCGCCGTTCCCGCTGTTCCCTGTTCTTGCGATGCGTCCGCAACGCATCTGACGGCCGGGGGACCCCTGTAGCGGACGACGACAACGACGACAACGATGGCCACGCGCGTGGAGCACCGGCTTCAGTTCCACCGGCGCGGCCATGGAGATAGGCCACCGTCACCGTCTCCGTGGCATACCATCATCGCCGGTTGGGGCTCATGTAGAGGAACTCCACCTCCTCTACACTGGTACAGGAGTTGGTGTTTGAGAAAGAGTTGTACATGTTACTTCACTTTGTATGGTATTCTCTGTCTGTGTTGCACATGACATCATCCTTGGTTTCTCTTTAACAACAGATGGATTTATTTAACAACAAAAGGATTTCTGGAATGAGAACGGAGATGCCTTCTTCCTGGCTTCTGGATAACTTAGTTTCTGTGTGACTTTGATGTGCATAACTTCTTTCTCAAACTTCCAATTTGGACAAGACCTAGAGTACGAAGGGTGGTCACCTGCGCAGTTGACACAGTACTGGTGTAGAGGACGGTGGTCTTCCTCTACATGAGCCCCGACCGGCGATGATGGTATGCCACGGAGAGGCGATGACGGTGGCCTGTCTCCATGGCCGCGCCGGTGGAACTGAAGCCGGTGCTCCACGCGCGTGGCCATCGTTGTCGTCGTTGTCGTCGTCCGCTACAGGGGTCCCCCGGCCGTCAGATGCGTTGCGGACGCATCGCAAGAACAGGGAACAGCGGGAACAGGGGCACGGCACACGTTGGCGGCGTTTCAGAGGGGATGAAGACGGGAACAGCATCCGTGTGTAGGTAGTCATCCCTGTGGTAGGTGTGGACGGGAACAGCGATCCGTCGCAGAGAGAGTGAGGCGCTCGGTGTCGTGGTCCTGGGGTGCCGCGACCGGCACGGGAGCCGAAGCTCGATAGTCCCAGGTGGAGTGAGTGAGGTGCCGAGACGGGCTTAAGTGTGCCGAGGCGTCGGCTGCCGCGACTGCCGCAACCGGCAGGTGAGCGCAAGGCTCGAGTGTCGCGGCCGGCAGTGAGAAGCGTGAGAAGACTTGAGCGAAGAGAGAAGCGTAGGTGAGAGAGAGCAAAGAGTGCGGTAGGAGTGAAGGTGGGCCGTGTGTGCCGGAGGTAGTGGTGCTCGATGGCGTGGTCAGAAATTTGGGATGGTGAAGGGCCGAATTGCTCCGGACGTGATGTTCTTTGTCCGGGTCACCAAATGTAGAGGACGGTGGTCTTCCTCTACATGAGCCCCGACCGGCGATGATGGTATGCCACGGAGAGGCGATGACGGTGGCCTGTCTCCATGGCCGCGCCGGTGGAACTGAAGCCGGTGCTCCACGCGCGTGGCCATCGTTGTCGTCGTTGTCGTCGTCCGCTACACTGGATCCGGCCCTCTGCACTCCTTAGAGTCGTGGTCCTGCCTGCTGCAGCGGGCACAGCACGCAGAACCTCTGCAAGCATCGGAAGGATGGCCAAAGCGGTTACACTTGAAGCATCTGAGTGGATTAGGGATATATGGCCGCACCTCTGCAGTCAGATACCCTACCTTTAGCCTTTCTGGTAAAGTCGGACAGTCGAACGTGAGGATGGTGTTGCGCGTTGTTATATACTCGTTGTTTTTCCGGATTTTTATTTTCCTGACATCAATCACTTTTTGGCCTTTTAGATTTTCCAGTATATCTTCTGATGGAACGTCAATGAGTTCCGCTAGTGACACGACACCACGGCAGGTATTAAGGGTCCTATGCAAGGTTGCTGATATTTTGATCCCGTGCATCTCCTGTGTGTTCAGTATACGCTCGCAGTCGGCTTCAGAAGTGCATTGCAGCAGTAGGTCACTTGATCTAAGGCGTTTGATTTCTTTCACGTTCTTTGACAGAGATGCCACCGCCTTTTGGATGAAGAACGGTGACATTTTCCCGAGTGGAGTGTTTTTTTCAGTCTCTGTGTTCACACTGCTTACAACAATATATTTAGTTTGAAAGGCGTCAAACGCCTGTTTGAAAACTTCGGTCCGCGGGCGCTTACTGCCCGCGATCGAGGAAGGAATAGAATTTTTACCCATATAAGGTTTAAGTAAACGAATGTTCCAGATGGTCACCGACACTTCACATTCATACATGTGGGAAGGTCCCGGAGTTTTAAAGAAAACCCATCGGCTGGGGCTTGACCAAGACCCCGACCGCCACCGTTCAAGGTTTCTACCCTTCACCTTAAATCCCCTCGGCACGGTACGGTTAACACCTTAGGACTGGGGGCTGGGGTCCGTGGTGGCGCCACTCACCAAACACCAGCCGAAGCCGGTGCCCCCTGCGGGGAATTAATGCTGGGTCTGGAAGTAGCCCCCTCTTTCGAGAGAACATCACGCATACTGTCTTTTCTGCAGAAAAGTTGAAACCATTTTCTCTTGCCCATTTAGCGAGCTTATTTAGCGAGCTTCTTTCGCATATCGACTGGTTACATGAACTGTAAGATATCTGCAGGTCATCTACATACATCGAGTAGATGCACTCTGTGGAATAACCCTTGCCAGGGAATTCATCTTTACGATAAATAGTGTTACACTAAGTACACGGCCCTGGGGTACACCATTCTCCTGACAGAAAACCTCGGATAGTGTGGTACCCAATTTCACCTGAAAGAACCTATCTCGTAAGAAATTCTCGATACAGCGCAGAAGACGTCCTCCGATACCATATGCATGGAGATCCAGCAAAATGCCGTGCCTCCAGGTTGTATCATAAGCCTTCGCTATGTCAAAGAAGACAGACATGCAGTGTTGCCTTCGCACGAATGCTTCTCTCATTTGTGTTTCGAGTCGTACAAGGTGGTCAATCGTTGAATGTCCGGCGCGAAACCCACATTGATTTTTTGCGATTATTCCCTCTGCCTCTAAATGGTATCGAAGACGGTTATTTATTAGTCGCTCAAACGTTTTTCCTATACAGCTAGTTAGAGCTATCGGCCGGTAGCTTGCTGTCAAAGTTGGGTCTTTTCCAGGTTTCAAGATTGGTATTACGTGTGCCTTTTTCCACTCGGAAGGGAGTGTGCCCTTGCGCCACACAGAGTTAAAAAGGGCTAGGAGCACTTCACGAGACTTTGTGGACAGGTGAGTTAGCATCAGGTAATGGACTGAATCCGGCCCAGGCGCAGTCTGATTAGTGCCTGACAAAGCCCTTTCGAGTTCAACCATTCGAAGGTCGGAGTTGTACGGCTCTCTTTCTCCGCCAGAGGTAGGCAGAGTTCTTCTTTCAGCCTCCGCTTTTATTCGGAGAAAGCTTGTGCTGTAGTGTGCCGAGCCGGATACAGTTTCAAAGTGTCGCCCCATCATATCTGCCTGTTATTTGAGTGTTTTACATGGCACAGTATTCAGTATTAGCGGCGGCACAGTGAAAGCGGAGTACTTTCCCCTTATTTTGTTTAATCGGTCCCAGACCACCTTTGTTGGGGTTTGCTCATTAAGAGGGGATACAAATGACATCCAAGATTGCTTTTTCGCTTCTTTGTAGGTGCGTCGAGCCATGGTGCGTCTAAGGCCACTATACCGCCGGAAGCCCCCTGGTCTCTCCCGGTACCGCCCACGTTTGTACGCCTCCCAAACCTTCTGCAAAGAAGAGATCAGGTCCCCCCTCAAGTCCTCCGAGCCCATTTTCATGCTCTGGTAGACGAGAAGTTTTCTACGTTTACGGCAGCATATACTGATGGCGCATCCCGCAACAACAAGTCCGCCTCAGCCTTCGTCATTCCATCCGAAGGCGTCGTGCACGGAAGACGCCTTTCACATCCAACCTCCTCCACAGCTGCGGAACTCTATGCCATCCTTTTCTTTCTACAACACATCGCAGATTTTCCACCCCGGGAATGGGCAGTCTTTGCAGACTCCAAATCTGCACTTCAAGCAATTGAAACTTCCGGCATACGAGGCCCATCCGCACCCCTAGTCACCGACGTGTTAATGGCTTACCACACTATCTACGCCGCAGGCCACAGGCTAGTTCTCCAGTGGGTTCCAGCCCATTGTGGTGTCGTGGGGAACGAGCAGGCCGACAGCGCCGCAGAAGCAGCACTCTCGTCTCGGAACCGGACCCGTATTGTTCTGCTCAGAGGAGACCGCCGTTCAATTCTGCGACGTCTAGTGACACCCCTGGCTTCCCGCCAACGGACAACCGACATTCTTCCCCCCTCTATGTTGAACAGAGTTGATCCCATGCTCGCTTTCCGCATGCCACGAAACACATCTCGTCAGGATGCTGCATTAATCCACCGCATGCGCCTCGATGTGGCCTTTACAGCTCAGTGGCGTTACCGCTTGAGACAAATTGATTCTCCCACCTGTTGCCACTGTGGTGCTCTTGAGGATCTGGAGCACATTCTTCTTCATTGCCCTCACTACGAACCTTCCCGAATCACACTCTCCGAGTCTCTTCGTCAGCTGGACTCTCGCCCTTTCTCCCTACCGAAATTGCTTGGTCCCTGGCCCACTCCAGCCCAGCAACGCTCTGCGCTCAAAGCTCTTCTGACATTTCTGGACACCATCGGACTTCGATCGTTATTGTAAAGGGGCTCGTTATTTTATTCCCCCCATTCCACCAAGCACTGGGGTAGAGTATCGCCTGTTGCGATGAAACTCCCCACTCTCCAAGGCCGAAAATAAAGTTGTTGTTGTTGTTCGAGCCATGGCTCGTTTTCTTTTGAAGCGTAAGAGGTTATCTGTCGTAGGGTGTCTCCTGAACACAGCCCACGCTTTCCTTTGTTCTTTTAGTGTTTTTCGGCATTCCTCATTCCACCAAGGCTTTTTCCTTTTCGGGAATTTTGTTGATGTCTGTGGGATACTCTTTTTGGCTGCTTTTATTATCTGACGTATAATTCTCTCATTGCTCTCGTCTACTGAGGCGTTGTCTATCATTGAGAGGCTTAATGTCGATTCTTTTTCAAACCTCTCCCAGTCAGCTTTTGCCAATATCCATATCCAACTTCGTGTGGAGATAGATTGAAAGGATGTAACATACATGAGCCGAGTCGGAAAATGATCGCTTCCGTACGGGTCTTGTTCCACTCTCCACTCGAGACACTGAAACAAGGAGGGAGAGCAGAAGGATATGTCTAGTGGGCTTAAAGTGCCGCTTGCACTACAGCACAATGTAGGGCTTCCCGTATTCAGGATGCACAGTGAATGTGATGATAGCGTGTTTTCGATAATTTTACCATGGGCGTTGCATCGCGTGCTGCCCCACAATGGATTGTGCCCGTTGAGATCACCCGTAATAACAAAGGGGGTAGGAAGTTGGTCAATTAGGTCGTCAATTTCTCTCTGCTCTAGCACCATTGATGGTGGCAAGTACAGTGAAACCACTGTTACAATTCGGTCAAGGCTAAGTTGCACTGCAACGGCTTCCAAGTTAGTGTTGCGTGTAACTTCTGTCACTGGCTGTGTTTTGTGCGCTAGTATCGCTACACCACCAGATGCACGGTTAGCGTTGATTCTATGTTTAGTAAAAACATTATAGTGCTTGAAGAGATTTGTTCTGCTACCATCTCGTACGTATGTTTCCTGGAGGCAGAATGTTAGAGGTTCGTGCTTTTCTAAAAGGGAGTGTATGTCTTCCAGATTATAATAAAAGCCTCGGCAGTTCCACTGCAGGAAAGAGCGCATAATTTGTGTGTATGTGTTTGTGTGAAGGACGTACACCTTTCATGTGCACTCCCACATAATCAAAACTATTTTACGTTTTCAGGGGTGCAAAGGGATGTTCAAGTTTTTTTTTTTTTACCTGTTATCCGTTTGCGAGGTGGCTTCTTGCAGGCAACTGCTAATTCTTTGTCTGAGATATCGGAGCGAACCGCTCCTCGATAGCCCACCTTCCAGGTGTTTCCGTGTAGTTGAGCCGGTGCTCACGAATGAGCGCTCCGAGCTCGAGTCGTCGTCACAATCCATAGACTTTACCTCCATGGAAGACGACGGGGGTGACACCACCTGTTGAGGTGGTGTCAGAGAAGGAGTTACAGGTTTACCAAGCTGTGGTAGGTCTCCTTGGGTTTGGTTGCGATTTGGATCTGTTTGTGTGCATCGTGTTATCATCGTTGGTTTTCCTTTGACTATCGCTGCAAAGGATTTCTGAAAGAGAAATGGCGAGACCTTTTTCTTGGCTTCAAGATAGCTGATATTCTGGGTTATCTTAATATGTAGTATTTCTTTTTCTATTTTCCATTTTGCACATGACCTCGAATAGGCTGGATGCTCTCCTAAGCAGTTACCACACTGTTCTGCCTCTTTACATTCCTTAGTTTCGTGGGTAGTCTGGCCACATCGAGCGCAGCAGGGCGACCCTCTGCACGGATCAGCACCATGACCGAACCTGTTGCACCGAAAGCAGCGCAACGGATTTGGGATGTATGGTCTCACTTCTACGGATAGGTATCCCATTGTGGGCTTATCGAAGGTGAGTACTACATTCCTTGTGATGATGTATTCATTGTTTTTTCTGATTTTCACCTTCCTGACATTTGTAACACCTTGTTCCTTCAGGTTGGTAAGGATTTCCTCCTCCGGAACATCGATAAGTTCTGGTACAGCAATGACGCCTCGTGACATGTTCAAGGTCTTGTGGTATGAAGCTGCAATCTTCCCAACATGTCATGTGTACTCAGAATTTTCTCGCAGCCAGCCTGGGAGATGCACTTAAGGAGGAGGTCTACGGACCGCATTTTCTTTATTTCTGCAATGTTGCCCGATAAGGAAGCCACTGCCTTTTCGATAAAAAAAGGAGAATTTGCCAAGTGGGACGCTTTTTTCCGTTTCTGTCTCTGCAGTGGACAAGACGATATACTTAGGGGAGAATCCTTTGCAGGGTTCTTTTAATAGTGTTCCATCGGTCCGAGGCCGTTTACCACCCCCGATCGTAGAGAAGTTTGAAGATTTTTTTCCCATGCACTGCTGATAACCAATGCCATTCCTAACGGTCACCCACATTTCATGCCCTTGAGTCTACATGTGGGAAGGTCCCGGAGTTGTTACACCCATCGGCCGGGGCTTGACCAAGACCCCGACCGCCACCGTTCATGGCTTCTATCCCTTCGCCTCTCATCCCATCAGCACGGTACGGATAACACCTTGGGACTGGGGGCTGGGGAACGTGGTGTCGCCACTCACCAAACATCGGCCGAAGCTGATACCCCCTGCGGGGACTTCACTAGGGAGAAATCCGAAACCGAAACTAAGATCCAACTGTTTTTCTCCTAAAAAACTGAGCAATACTATATGTTTCATATCTTGAGAACGGCTATAGATAGTTGAATTCTGTAAAAACTCACGGATAGAGGAGGTAAAGGGGAAGAGAAACAAAAAGGAAAGGGAAGGCAAGCGAAAACGCCGAATTCCTACGGGAAATCGGTCAAAATCCACTCCAAAGCTGGTAATGGTAAAATGGTGAAAACTAACCATTGAGATGGAGATAGGCTCCAAAGATGACAACGAAAAAGATCAGACTTCAACTGAGGAAAGCCTTGAATCAGAAGATGAGACATACACTCAGAAAGAATCAAGAAACGAACAAGGAGAAGGAAAGTCAAAAAGAGGACGAAAACCAAAAAAGGACAGGAAGAAAAAAAAATGAGTGGGAAAGAAAGCAGTAAGGAAAGACCTTCAATGGTAGAAAAACATGTTGGATCACAGGAAAATAAGCATAGTGAGCACTGTGAGAAAAATACTGAACAGTTCACACAAGCTAAACTTAGAAAACTACGAGACAAATACATCGATGTAGAACAGACTATACCAATCAAACACAAACAAGAGGTAAGAAGCGTTTTCCACGAATACGAGGCCTTGATACGGGAGCTAGAACTAAAACTTATGGAAACGAAGGTACGAGCAATCATGGCCGAAGAAGAAAAAGAAGAAACAACTACGCACAAAGGAATAGTGGAAGCGAGTTTAGAGGAAGTAACAAAAAGACTAAACGAAACTGAAGGAAAGATGGCTATATTGAAAGAAGTTCTTGAAAAAGAAGAGAACAAAGTGAATGCACTGGAACTAAAATTAAAGGAGATTCCAAAACCATCATACGCACAAATGGCAAGTTCCCCCCAGACCCCGACCCACAGAGAGACAAGTCTAACATAGAAGTAGCATTCATACATGCGAAAGACAAAGGCACCCAGGAGGAGATAAGCATACTATTGCGAGGACACTACAACCCCTCGGAGATGGGGATACCGGATGCCACGATTCAATCGATGAGGAACGGAGGGATAATGATAAAATCCCACCACGTCGATGGTTTGAAAAAACTGGTAGATGACATTAACAAAAGCGACAAACTGTCTGGAATACTTCAGGCAGCTCTGCCAAAAAAGAAAAAACCCAGATTACGAATATCTGGTACCGAGAAACGAATAACAAAGGACATTCTACTAGCCACCATAAATTTGAAAAATGACTTGAAAATTGAACAAGACGAATTTTCAATACTGAAAGAAATAAAAACCGGCCTTTACCCATCCTATCTATTATATTAATTTTTAGTGCTTTGGCCCCTCGATATTGACCACTGATCCTGAGCTGTTTGGTGAACTCTCATGTGTGGGTGCTTTGAGTGACCATTCTGTCATCTATGCTCCACTGAATTTATATTCCCCTCCACGAAAGCGCTCTGTGAAAACTATTATGTTGTATGACAGAGGCAATTTGGACCTTATCAATGAAGAACTCACGTCCTTCTATGATAGCTTTATCTCTGACTTTGAGTCGCGTGATGTGGACGAGAACTGGTCCCTCTTTAAGAACAAGCTTAATACTCTAGTTGATCTACATGTTCCTACTGCAAAGATACCTGTGTCCTCCAGTGCCCCATGGTACAACTGCCATCCAAAGCGCCTTGCCCGCAAAAAAAGACGCTTGTACAAAGCCAGTACTACTTCGTCATCCTCCATTGATATTGCATCTAAATATAAAATATGTTGCCAAGAGTACAAACGTGCCTTATCCGAGGCAAAACGTCGATTCTTCCATGATGTAATGCCGAAATTGCTGTCCACTAACCCCAGAAAGTTTTGGAGTTCACTTAGACCTACCACTACCACCCAAATTGTGCTACACGATACAAAAGGTAACACCATCTCAAATGACGAATGTGCAAACACCTTTAACAACGCGTTCTGTTCAGTGTTCACCAAAGAGGACAACGTTGCTCTCCTTATATTTCAACAATATGTATCATCATCCATGCCAGACCTCGTGATCTCTGTACCCGGCATTGTGAATATCATTGAGGGTCTCAAATCAGCTGGTGCGCCAGGGCCCGATTTGATCAACCCTAAAGTGCTTAAAAGCACGAAGCTCATTAGTAGTGCATTTTTGTCTGCCATTTTTTCACAATCTCTCTCTACCGGTACAGTACCTAAGGACTGGCGCTTGGCGAGGGTCATTCAGTCTCTTGCACGAAAGTTCTTGTTCGAATAAATATTAGTTGCTCCTAACCGTTTTTCATGTTACGTGTGTGATTCCCTCTTCGCGGGCTCCTTGACAGTGTTTAATTTTTTCCCCTTTTCGACGTATAAAAAAGGTAGCAGCAAGACCCCCTCAACTACCGTCCCATTTCCCTCACCACTGTGCCCTGTAGGATTATGGAGCACATCATTTACTCAAACATTTCTGCTTTTCTCGAATCTAACTCATACTTCTTTCCACTCCAACACGGATTTTGTAAGGGTTACTCATGCGAGACACATTTGGCTTGCTTCATACATGACATTAAGTGTAACATGGATAACCGCATACCAACCGATGCCATATTCTCAGATTTTTCCAAGGCCTTTGGCACTGTCTCACACTCCCGACTTTTACATAAATTATCCCCTCTTGGCCTGCCTTCCAACTTGCTGGCGTGGATTGCGCACTTTCTTAAGGATCGACAGCAGTCGTGCTTTGTAAACGCGCAGGAGTCTGTTCCGAGCTCTGTCACTTCGGGCGTACCGCAAGGCTCGGTGCTCGGTCCTCTTCTTTTCCTCATTTTCATTAATGATCTTCCGCATAACGTATCTTCCCGCTTACGACTATTCGCTGACGATTGTGTTCTGTGTCGCCATCTTCACTCCTCGTTAGACACTGCCATTCTACAGGAGGACCTTAGTGTCATTTCATCCTGGTGCACTGAATGGAAACTTCAGCTTAACGTAGGTAAATGCTGTTACGTGCCCTTCTCTCGTAGCACCCCCGTTCGATCAAACGTGTACCTCCTCTCCGGCACCCCCATTATTATGGCTTCGTCATACAAGTACCTAGGGGTGACTCTTTCTTCTGACCTATCTTGGAATGAACACATTAAAAATATCACATGCTCCGCTAATTCAACCCTTGGCTTCATTATGCGCAACCTTAGGTTATCTCCTCGTTCTGTCAGACTGCAAGCTTACACCACCGTCGTGCGACCGAAGCTGGAATATGCTGCCTCAATCTGGGATCCACACCAAGCATACCTTTGTGACATGTTAGAAGCAGTTCAGAACAGAGCCGCACGGTTTATTCTTAGCGATTACTCTTTTCACTCTAGCGTCACATCACTCAAACGTTCCCTCGACCTGGCACCACTTGCATCGCGTCGTAAATTCTTCCGTCTTTGTCTTTTTCATAAGTTCATACATTCTCCACCATTGAGCAGCACATACATCTCACCTGCTTCACACATCTCTCGGTGTCGCGATCACCCTATGGAAGTACAGCTGTATGTCGCCCACACGTCATACTTCCCGGAATCTTTCTTCCCCCGCAGCAGCAAAGATTGGAATGACCTTCCCAAAGCCTTGGCCGTCATCGATAATACAGACACATTTCGAAATCATCTACGTACATTTATGTTCTCCTGATGTTTGCTGTGCATCACTTCATTTTTCCGTATGCCAACTACGTACCCTCATGTAATGCCCGCAAGGGCACTTGAGGTATTATTAATAAATAATAAATAAATAAATAATATACCTTCGTGTGGCACGGGGGCCTCTTCACTTATTTCCCCTTTCCTTTCTTTCATTTATATTCTTCAGGCACCCTGCCTCCCACCCAACTTTCATTTATTCAATACACCCTATCTTGACAGTGGGGTGAATTCACATGCAAAAGAAACAAAAACCACTGCAGGATCCTGGCCGCCTCCGCGGGACTTGTCCCGCTTATGGGGGTTTGTCAGACCTGAATCAACACAGTGGTTATCTTTGCAGATCAATGGACGTCGGGCTCGATGGGGTCTTCTTTCCCCGCCGGTCCTGTTGTGCTTGATCCATGTGCTCTCGCTAGTATTCTCTCCTTTTCCCTCCCATTCTCACTCCCCTTACTATCCTATCTATTATTTTAATTTTTAGTGATTTGGCCCCTGATATACCTCGTGTGGCACGTGGGCCTCTTCACTTACTTTTCCCCTCTTTCCTTTCATTCATTTATATTCTTCAGGCACCCTGCCTCCAACCCAACTTTCATTTTTCAATACTCCCTCATCTGGGTCTGTGCGCTGTTCCTTGTGCTCTTCAAAGTTTCATCAAAAAGGACATTTCGAGGACTTTCCAAGCCGAAAAAACTATACTCATCGACTCATAAAGCATCACAGAACACTCGACATATACCCTATAATAACCAAGCACAACAACTCAACTCAACTCTCTCAGGACTCAAGAAACCTCATAACCTGCAAACCTGAAGCCCAACCCCAAGCCCACCTCGGTACAAGACACACCGACTCTACAATCAACTACTTATTATTATCTAATCATAATACAGAAGACCTGTATTTTTTATCTAGCACTATATTACCTATGTATATTTTTACAATTCTACCATAGTAAATTCCTTTATCAACTTGACTAACACTATTAATAAAAGCCGTTGTTTTGTCGGTCTCTTCCCTTGGCTGTGGCTTCGCTGGACAGTAGATTCTCCTTCTACTCCTCTCTCCTTTCACTTTCCTCTACCCTACATTCCCTCTCCCTTCTTTTTCCGACTCAGACTGAGTTCCCCTGCGATACCTTCGGGTGGTACAGGGAAACTCAGCCTTCCTTACTTCGTCCCTCCCTCTTCCCTACCCAAACATCTCTTTCCCTAATTTTCTGTCCCTATCAGAATATAGGCAGTGGGCAAATTCACATGCAAAAGAAACAAAAGCCGTTGCAGGAGCCTGGCCGCTTACGCGGGTGATCTTCGGATCCCTACAACACGGCGGCTATCTTTGCAGATTCAATGGACGTCGGGCTTGGTGGGGCTTTCCCTCCTCCTTGGTCTTGCCGCGGCCGTTCTCTCGGCCGGGGATTTGCTGGAAGATAGTAGCATTATTCTGCCCCCCAGCATTAGTCCGGGTGTATACCTTCGGGTCGGTACCGGCGCTGGGGCTCTCTTCGTCCAACTCTCTTCCCCTCCCCACCAGACCCTCGAGGTCTTCTTTCCTACTTTAATGTCCCTGTCACAAGGCATACAAGGCAGGTAAGTGTACAAGTAGTACACCAAAAGAAAGCTCTTGCATTCCGATTTTCAAAAAGTATAAATTTATTAAAATCGGATCATTAATTTTTAAATTACAAACAAGACAAGAAAGTAAACAACGTGCAAGGGGGCCGCCATCTTGGTCGGGCACCTTACCATGATATACCCCAGCGCCACCAGAAGCAGGAAAACTTTCCTAGACCTTGCTGATAATCTTTTCTTGAGGCCAACTGCCTTCAACCCCTCAAGAGGGCAAATTAACCTTTTAAATTAACCTTTAATTAACCTTTAAATTAACCCAAATTAACCTTTATCCCACCAGATTTAGCTAAATCAGCTAAATCCTACACTTCTCGATATCTTTGGTCCTATTCAACGTATTTAAATACGGTAAAGGGCCATAGGTAGACTGGAGCATAAGCAAGCTCGTCTAAAAGGAAACGTAAGAAAGACAGGCAAAATCTCCGAAATCCGACCGCAAAAGGCCGAAAAATCGGTTTAAAGGTCAGAAGATCCATCGACACCTGCAAAATACACAGTAAAGCTCAGGAAATGAGCTCTTGGGCACGACTCTGCTAGCTCCAAAGACGACAGCACACAGACACCCAAGGAAAGCTGCAAGATGCGCAAAAACAAACCTGACGAGAAAGGAAAAAGGCAGGTTTATGACAGCCTGACAAACGATACAACGACTATGAGCCCAGATACGGACACTAGCACTGAGGATACGGAGGAAGAAGTGACAGAATACTCTCAAAAGCCGAAAAAGAAGGAAATCGAACAAAAAGGAAAAAAAGAAGAAAAAGCAAAAGAAGAAAAAACCAGAACAAGATGAAGAAAACAGTGCTTTCCCTCCACTAGCTCAACAGACAAATGAAGCAACGGACAACCCAAATGAGTGTCGGGTAGGATGCCAGGAGAAGAGAAAGGCAGCCGGTACTGTTCGATAGAGAACTACGGCTTTAATGAACGAGCCAGCGCGGTCCGCTCAAGGCGCGCGGCGGCAGGCCAAACAGACAAAAAAAAAAGGAAAAAAACCAAAACTAACTGTCCAACAAACTTCTGTCGGACACGTTGTCCGAATATACTTGACACCCCCCCTCAACGTGTCGTCAAAGTGCCCGTGATGTCACGAAGGCCTAGAGACCCTCGGTGCTGTCGGGTTTTCTTGCCGTCCAGCGCCTTTGTCAGTATGTCAGCGTGGTTGTCCGACGTCTTGACATACTCGAGCCTTAGTTTGCCCTCTTCCATCTTTTCTCGCAGAAAAAAGTGTCGGAGCTCGATGTGTTTGCTGCGTTCCGATGTCACTTGGTTCGTCCCCAGTGCGATCGCGCCCTGGTTGTCGACATGCATTGTGTGTGGTGCGTCGATGAACTCGCTCGCTCCCAACTCTTGCATGAAATGTTGCATCCACAAGACCTCCTTCGTTGCATGACACATGGCAAGATATTCTGCCTCCACGGTCGACAAAGCGGTTGACCTCTGTTTCTTGCTACTCCAAGAGATAGCTGCGCCAGCTAAGGTGAAAACGTAGCCACTGAACGACCGCCTGTCCACCTTATCGCTCGCCCAGTCAGCGTCGCAAAAGGTCTTCACTTTCCTCCCTAGCTTCTCGAACGTCAACGCATGATGCTTAGTTTGCTTGACATAGCGTAAAATATGTTTGATGCCGCTCCAGTGCTGCTCCGTAGGGTTCTGGTTGAATTGGCTCATGTAAGCCGCTGCGAATGCCAAGTCTGGCCTTGTGCCGCTGGCGAGATAAAGTAGGCCTCCGACTGCTTGGCGATAGTTGTGAGAGAGCACATTCGAGGCTTGATGTCCCTCGGAGGCTGGTAGGAACTTCGTTCCAGGATCAAGTGGCGAAGAGGCTCCTCTCGTATCGTTCATGCCGAACAGGTCCACAATTCCTTCGGCATACATCGTCTGGTCCAAGGTGAGCTTTCCGTCCTTCTGGCGTTCAATCCTTAACGATAAGATGTGGCTTGCCTCCCCAAGGTCCTTCACTTCGAAAACGAGTCCCATGTTTTTCTTGAAACTCTCAGCCTTCTTTTCAGTCTGAGCCAGGATCAGAATGTCGTCTACGTACACTCCAACTATGATACCTTCTGCAAGGTTGAAATACACACAAGGATCCGCCTTAGACCTTGTTAGTCCCTCGCTTTTCAGAAAATTGCCTTCCGGACTGACGAAGCCCGTACAGACTTTTCTTCAAGAGGCAAACGTCCTCCTTGCTCTTTTCGTGGAATGGAACCGGTTGTTCCATGTATATAGCCTCGTTCAGGGTTCCGCTCAAATAGGCTGCGGTTATGTCAGCTTGGTGGATAATCCATCCTCTGTCGACTGCGATCGCAAGTAGTATGCGAATGGATTTCAGCTTAATCACAGGGGAGTAGGTCTCATTGTAGTCCACTCCTTGAACTTGAGAATAACCGCAAGCGACCAAGCGGGCTTTATACCTTTCCAGCTGACCAACCTCGTTATACTTCTTCCGGAATACCCATTTGCATTTCACGACTTGACGGTCTTTGGGCCTTGGGACAATTTCCCACGTGCCGTTTCCACGTGGAAAAGTAGCCGTAGGAAAAGCAGTGGAAGCGTGCTGGGCCCATAACCTGTTGGGTAGGATGCCAGGAGAAGAGAAAGGCAGCCAGTACTGTTCGATAGAGAACTACGGCTTTAATGAACGAGCCAGCGCGGTCCGCTCAAGGCGCGCGGCGGCAGGCCAAACAGACAAAAAAAAAGGAAGAAAACCAAAACTAACTGTCCAACAAACTTCTGTCGGACACGTTGTCCGAATATACTTGACAATGAGCACTCCCAGGAAAACACTGTTGAGTCCTCTTCTGAACAAGCTGCTGACATCAATGAGGCTCTTGAAGACCTCAGAAATCACTACATCGATGCAGAGCATGAACTGCCCAAGGAAAAAAGACAGATCATCCGGGATGTATTCCATAAATACGAAGGCCTTATTTGCGCCTTGGACATTCAAAGAGCTACTGAAAGAGCCAGAAGAAAGGAAGTGGAACGGACAGCAAAAGTTCTCAATGAAACCCTCAAACGGCTTGAAAATCATGTCAGAGAACCCCCCATGACCTACGCTGACGTTACCCAAACAAACCTCAAGAGGCCTAAGTCCAAACCAGCCAAGATTTCTTCAGCCACTGTGAAGCCTAAAAATGGCAAATGCCTCAAAAACTTGACTACCATCTTAAAACAAGAACGCACTGAGGCCGAAATTCTCTTAACAGACGCAACTATAACACCTACAAAATCCGGTCTCCCCATTGTTGAAAGTAGAAAGAAGGAGGACTTGGAAAAGATAGAACAGGTCTTTCGCGAAAGCGAAATGCTAACAGAAGCAGGAAACTTAAAAATCAACAAACCACCCCAGCATGAGATGAAAATAAAATTCATCGACGAGGACATG
Organism: Ornithodoros turicata; assembly: GCF_037126465.1. Taxonomy (NCBI): domain Eukaryota; kingdom Metazoa; phylum Arthropoda; class Arachnida; order Ixodida; family Argasidae; genus Ornithodoros; species Ornithodoros turicata. The sequence goes on from NW_026999301.1 coordinate 4,302,035, forward strand.
GACAAGGATTCTATAAAAGAAGAACTAATCCATCGCAATGGCCTCGAAGGTTACGCAGATCAAACAGAAGTCAACTACATAAGAGCAGAAAGAGACAGGACGCAGACAACCTTCGTCTCCTTGCCCAAGGAGGCCTTCAACAAGCTTCTCACAGAAGCAAAAACAAAAATCGGTTGGGCAAGATGTACCGTTGAAGGACACTACAACGTCAAAAGATGCTCGAAATGTCGAACATACGGTCACGTAGCAAAATTTTGCAAATCAACGCAAACATTTTGCCCCTACTCCGCAAACTGCCACAAGGAAGAGGATTGCAAGGCCAATGAACCAAAATGCAAAGCTTGTATATACAACAACAACAACAGCAGTCATCCACTAGACATAGAACATAGGTTCTATGACAAAGACTGCCCGGTCTACCTGGCTCAGGTACAAAGAATAGAAGATCAGTGGTAAACATATACTCAACCACCCATATCTTCTAAACTATCAACATGTCTTTATTTTTTCTACAAAGCAACCAAGCTCATTCCAAAGCAGGAGCATTAACCCTCTCCAAGTCACTGGCATTACTCAACCCAAATATAGTCTTAATCCAGGAACCTTACTTTTACAACCCAACATTTCTACAAATTCCGAGAAATTACCAAATCATCCAAGCAGATGGAAAGCCAACTGTATCTCTTTTAATCAACGTCAATAAATACGACATTATACGTGTCTTAATCCAAGAAAGTATTATAGCTGTCAAATTAGAAAGCCGTAGTCGTACCATACTAATCATCAACTCTTACATATCACCCAAGCAAAATATGTTTGAATTACAAAACATCCAAAAACTTCAATACCAATTCAAAAATACAGAAACAGTTATTTGTGGTGATTTTAACGTTAAACACCCCTTCTGGGGAATGCAAGACCCAGATCAAAAAGGAGAAGATCTGATTGATTTCATTTTAACAAACGACTTAGCAATAGTAAACAATCCACATGCAACACCCACATTTAATGGTCCAAGAGGTCACTCCTGGATCGATGTAACTATAACCACTCAAAAAATTTACGATCACATTAATAACTGGACAGTCCACTCTACTGTAACAGGAAGTGACCATAGTTACATATCTTTCTATATCTTTAAAAACGAACAACATTTTGAAAGAAAACTTACAAGAAAAGGTCAAGCAATTCTAAATGAATGCATAACCAATGATCCATGGTTCAACTATATCACAAACAAATATCTCATCGAAAACTTAAACGTAGATAAAGCAGGAACTACACTAAACAAAAGAGTACAATTCTGGACCGAAAAATGTAAAACAAAAATAAATTACCATAAAACTGTCCCCTGATGGAATGAAAATCTAACACATTTAAGAAGTAAATGCAGAAAACATAAACGTCAGTATCAAAACGCAATAAAAAACAACCAACTCCAACCTCCTCAAGTTAACTATAAATTCCATTTAGCAAAATACAAAAAAGAAATTATTTCAGCTAAAAATATTTACTGGCAAAATTTAGGCAGCACAACAAATACCTCAAATCCATACAACACAATATACAAAATCTATACAAATAAACTCAGAAGAAAAGAGCTACTCCCAGTACTTAATAAACCAGATGGCACAACCACCACTTCCACAATAGAAGCCATCGAACTTTTATATGAAGCCTCCTTTTCACAAGGAACCTCTAACCAAAATAACTTGCCTGTAAGAAACACCAACATGCAAGAAGAACCCAAAATAACGAACCAAGAAATAATTGCAAAAACAAAAGAAATAAAACTAAACACAGACACAGGAGCTGATAGAATTGATGCACACACCGCTAAACACTTACTCACAGTAAAAGTTGATTTTTTCAACTTTATATTCAACTCCTGTCTCAAACAAGGAACCTATCCAAAAGAATGGAAAACAGGACAAGTCTTATTTATTAAAAAACCCAACAAGAATTCTCATGAACCACATTCTTACAGACCAATAACAATACTACCTATAATATCCAGAATTTTTGAACAAATTTTATTCGGCAGATTATACCACTTCGTGCACACACATAATCTTACATCCATATCAATTTGGTTTCCGTCATGGGAATTCAACTACACAAATGCTATCTGAAATAACTAGAGACCTACAAACAAATAGAAAAAACAAATTACACTCAGCCTTAATCTCTTTAGACATAAAAGGTACTTTCAATGCCCTAAACGACTATCAAATTAGAAAAACCTTAGCAGATAATAAAATCCCAATTAACCTCTATATCCTAATTAGTAATTACCTCCATAACAGAATATTCCATACTAAAACAAAATCCGTTACCTTCACACACATAAACAAAGTAGGATGCCCACAAGGCTCACCTTTAAGCCCACTACTCTGGAATTTAGCTATTAATTCTATTTTCAACATTTCAAACACAGAAAACATAAAACTACTAGCATATGCAGACGATATCATTTTAATTATAAACGGCAATTCTAGACAAAAAATAGAAGAATCAACAAATAAATTCCTATATAAACTTACCGATTGGGCCTCTAAAATCATCCTCGAATTCAACCCAAACAAAACAACATGCCTCACTATCCCATTTGGAAATAAATTTAAATCAAAACCTCCAAGTATAAAAATATTGGACCAAAAAATTAAAAACCAAACCCTCTAAAAATTTTAGGAGTCACTTATGACAGCCAATTATCTTTCATTCCACATTTAAACATAATCAAAGACAAAGTAGCCACTACCACAATAACTCTATCAAGAATTTGTAAAGCAAACAAAAATACTAAAGGTCATCTTATGCAAACATATTATAACAACATCATACAAAAAATCATCTTATATGCAGCACCTAGTTGGTGGAAGCAAGAAAACAATTCTCACCTCGTTAGAAAAATAAATTCAATAGATAGAATTCCTCTTCTCAAAATTTGCCATGCCTACAATACCACCAGCAATATAAACCTTCATCTACTAAGTAATATAATACCCAGCTATATTCAAGCCACAATTGACTGCAAAATTTACAATCTACAATTCGAAAACAAATAATTAACTATTCAAGAAAACATCATATTTCCTCACCAACTTGAAAACCCATATGACATCTGGTCTATCCACCCTCCTTCTGAACAATGCTTCCATTTTAATAAACCGGAAAAAGTAAAGTACGCAGGTTATGTAATATTTACAGATGGATCTAAATCACAAAACTCTACAGAAGCTGCATTTTGCATCTTAAAAAACAAAGAATTAATTTATACCGAAAAACACAGACTTTCCCACTCACTCAGCCATAACTCACTCAAACATAAAAATCCTAGAATACAAAACCTCGGCCAAGAAATAAAAGGTGTGCTGGCAGTGATGTAGAGCAGCGCAGATTTTGCCAGTTGCATTTTAAGAATGAAGACTACGAGAGGGACCCTTCAGTTGTAGAGCAACTGGGCTTGAGCACCAAGAACCTCCGCCTAGGAAAGTCTGCAGTGCCTTCCTTGAATCTGCCTTCCAGGAGTGTTGCATCCGGACGTGACGAGGTTAGTGCTTCTCCGTGATGTATAAAGTGATTACTTTGGTTGTGAGAACTACGTTGTGGCATGCAGATGTTAGAAGGTCATTTATGCAACAAAGAAAAACAAGGATGTATGCTAGTTGCGGTTTACGCACTAAACCAAAATATTGTACAATTCTCTGTGTTGTTCACAATGTAGCTATGCCAGTGCAGTAAGAAACACCCGTAGTACGTACAATGAAGGTGTGTAGTGTGCGTGCAGGAGTAACTTCGTAATAGTTTTTACAGCTATGACTTTTTTGGACAAGATGTGGCACCAACTGTAGGAAACAGAATCAGGAATCGAGTAAGCTTTAATATGTTTGTTCTCCTTGTAATATGCAGCATGTTGCATACAGTAAAGGAGGGTTCAATATTCTAAAACAGTGTAGCCCAATTGAAAACCTTAGTTTACGCCACACTGCAGTGGTGTTGTCTAATCTGGGGCAACTACGATATAATTGCTGCGATACAAAAAAGATAGCCTTGTGTATGACAAGAGTAGCCAGTGTCTACAGATTCCCATACCCCTCAGCTCCTTCGAGACATGCAAATACTTACAGTGGAAAAAGTATTCACTGGAAAATGAAGCTTTTACAAACAAATCGTCTTGTAAAATCAGGATCTTTGAGCACCATCACAAACAATGTCATTACGGTATGAAATACAGAACTGTCCCCCTTACAAAGTTGCACTGCTCTACACCACCTATGGAAGTGAGGAGACACCCTTCCTCATTCCGACTATTCCAAACAGATTTGGTCAGCTGATTGGAAACTCCCCTCCTGTGTCCAGTTTCAAAACTTGTTGGGGCCTTATTGGAGAGCGGCCACTCTGTTATCTCAATTTTTTTGTGTATGTATGTGTGAATATAGGTACACCTTGGTGCAATTGTGTATTTTCTTTATGTGATATTGACTTGCTATAGGCTCATAGTAGCAATATCTCAGTCACCGCACACTGTATTGGTGCAAGGCACCTCATCAGGCTTGTGCCTTTTGTGGCTGGTAGCCCCATTTCATTTTTATGGAATAAAAATAACGATGAGCTGAACTGTAGATAGAAACTTAACTGCTCATAAATTTGTATGTTTTTTTTTACACTGTCAGGGTGATGACTTCATGGATGTGGAAGAAACTGTAGAGGGGGACATATCTGAAATGCTCACAACTGTTGTCTGCCAGGTAGGGCACCAATTTCTTTCATAAATGTCATGGATAGCGTGAGTGTTGTACTAACAAATATTTATTTTCTGCCCTTTGAAGGGATCCGTAGGTGCCGAGCACGCATACGGACCTGACATATCTCCGTACAACTTAGACGTGTCAGTTGCACAGGAGGTGTGTAACATAGTTTTACGCACAAGCTTCTGCTGGTTTGATGCATGTATGTGTCGAAATGTAAAAAACAGAGTGCTCAAAAATATATCTAAGGTGAAAAATTGAGCAGTTCATTGCAGTAATTACATCAGTTTATTTATTTCCAGCATTCTTAGAAATACATAGTAATGGCTTTTATTGCTGTCAATGGCTAATTGGCCATCAAGTAATAAAAATGAGTGGGGCCCTCTGAATGCATTTTCTTATCTCTTTATTACAGGAGGTTGTCGATGCTACCCAGGACTTCCCAGAGTTCCCATTACAGCAGGACACGAAGGGTGCCTCTACATATGAGGTAGTTTCATAAGCTTCCTGTGCCCACTAAATAAAAATTGTGCACTGTATACTAGTCAGAGCTTTTTCATATTTTTAAGGAGACCATGGATGACTGGCGTGAGTTTTCACTGACACATCATGAGGTGAGAACATCAACAATATACTTTTCCAAAATGTGGCATATACTTTTCCAAAGGCATCAGTCAATTGAGACTCAAACCATGTAACTGCCATGTTATCCCAAATGATGTTGTTCATAAAAAATATGGTAAGCGATTAGGAATACCACCCACGTGATTTTCAACGATAAACACTTAATTGCTATTGGTGGCACACCCATTTCATAACAGTAAAAACAATGCCTAAAACAGAAGTGCCCAGATATGCATTGGGTGCAGACATGAGGTCGAACCCCCTGAAATTATACCTTGTGTTAGTACATTTGGGAGAGGGAAGACCTCCTCTCCCATAAGCCCTGCCAGAACCCTTTTCTCAAATAAATATATTTCTGGCTACCAATCTGTGTGCAAGCCTTTATCATCATGTAGCCCACCACAAGCACACAATGAACATACGATACATTATGAAACAACAAAACTTAGATTTACATATGCTACACATGAGCAGCACGGTCCCACAAGAGGCCATTTATGTAATTCTACTTGTAAAATGTGTTCCCACTTTGCAGTCAGACAGCACTCAGACATGTAAGTGGTAATAGAGGAAGCAAAGGCACTGCAGTCATTTGCAGTGAGCAAGTGGTACAAACAGTTTGCCTGCTGAATTTTTAGGATCGGCCTATCACAGACATGTGCCTTGGGACATGCCCCTGTTGCTGCACTGCTCGCAAATCCACAAGAAATATGGCTACGCAAGCTGTACTGCCCATGACATCTGTTGGATTGGTCAACACCTGTAAGTGCATACCCGCTATCTTCTTGTACAGAAGTAACAGACAAAATCCAACTACAAATGAAAGTGTTACTCTAGTGTTGCTCAACATGTAAGGTTTATGCAGCAACACAGTGCAACACCACTCTGCTTGGACTGGTGGCGATGAAATCGACTGGCACGCAAACTGAAGAGGCATCACAGGATGTAGCTTCTGATGAGGCAGCTCCCATAGTGCAACGTCGAGTGTCATCTCCCTTACAAAGTGTTCCTCAGGAGCTTCCACCCTGCCCAGCATCTCCAATATTGAACTGCTCAGGATTTGAGGAAGTGGACCCTGAGAATGAGGCTGATGAGGGAGATGTGACTTATTACCCTTCACTGAGCGAGAGCTTCCTAGAGTATGTTGCATCAAGCATGCTAACGTGACAACTACCTCCTCTGTTTTATGTGGTACATGTTGGGACAAAAGTTCACGGAATACATGAGCAGTGTATGTCTGTCCTTGGCACGACACCCTAGCAGCAGGGGGAAGTGGACAAGTTCACTTGTGCAAGGGGTAGGTGAGTGATCTGGTTGCAACACACCACAGTGATTTTGGTATCGGTGGTTTGATAGGTGTTGCTGCTGGCACACTCCACTCGCACCCCTCACAAAGATTGAACGAGCCCGCAGCTAGGGTGTTGCACCGAGGAGAAAATACACCGCTCACACGTTCAGTACACTTTTGTCCAAACATGTACATGAGTTCACCTCCTGATATTTAATTACCCCTTATTCTATGAATATCTTTGGCGTTACCTCACAGAAGACCCCTATGTACTATGACAGGAAATCATTTTCTCTACTGTAAAGTTATACGCGTACCAGTAATAGTGCTTACGAAACAAGGGTCATTGTTGTGTCTGCATCACTGCAATCGTTTCATTAAGGTATGCCAGGCTCCAGTTCTTACTTCTGAAGGAATTGGAGGGAGAGGGGGACAGTTACTGTGCGTATTAGGTAAAGAAATGGAGCTAAACGGAGTGGCTAACATATCACATGAATCATCCATCCAGTATCATATCAGCGGTCTCGTACTTGCAAATTTGAATGCAGGAAAAAAAGAATGAATGAAATGAACGAAAAGCAGATGAAATAGCATGCAATGACAATTGTATTATTGCATTGGTTGCAACACTTCATTGAAATACCATGCAGGGACAAACCTCTAGAAGAAAAGGCTCTGCATGAGGAACCGAAGTTCATCGTGTTTGAAAGTTGCCTCACAGACCTATTCCAAAGTTGCAAGGAGTGCTCAAAGCCCTGCAGATGCTCTTTCACAACAAGTGGAACACTACTGACTGTTGCCACAGAATGTCCTCTGGGTCACATATCGCATTGGAGCAGCCAACCCCGTATAGGGAAAAAAGCAGCAGGAAATGCACTACTTTCTGCAGCACTGTTGTACACCGGCTTGAGCCCCACAACAACACTGCGAATGCTTCGGCACATGCGTGTTCACGTGATAACAGACCGACAGTACTACAGGTACCAGAGTGCATACCTGTTTCCAACAGTCAAAGAGGTATGAACAAGAGCCACTACTGAAGTGTTCTCATGCGTATGTATCGTTAGCCTCAGAAAGTGTATATGACTTTAGAAATTTCCAGTGTGGGGCAAATGTTCAGGGTCTGCTTGCACAAGACTCTTTCAGAGCAGCACTCATTGGGTGTTCCGCTCAGACTCTTTGAGGAACATGAGACCTGCAACATTAGGCGAACAGTTCCGTGCAGCCAGGCCCTGCATTACAGAGTGGTGTTCTGTAGTAACTAGGGTAATGAAAATGAATAGCGAGATACACAGACACAACATCAGGTAGGATAAGCTTGTCCTGTGTTGTTTCTGTGCTTCGTCATTGCAGTTTCGGACATGTCGAACAAACTATCCCAGCTCTCCACTTTGATCACAGTAACTAGGGTGTCTGTGAAGAAGTGTATCATATGTACTAACAGGTACACCTTGCATTACAGGTGTACAAGGCACAGCAACAACAACTGCTAACGAACCTTGGTACAGATCCGACTAACCTGGCGTCAGATGGGAGATGCGATTCACCTGGGCACAGTGCTAAATACCTAACGTACAGTTTACTGTGACTCATTAAGAGGGGATACGAGTGAGGCGGCATCTCCGATTCACGATTTTTTCGCATGTAGATGGCGGCACACGAACATACGGGTCTCAGCCTGAAGGCAGCTGTAACCATTACCCTTAGCACAAATAACTCACTCCTCCGCAGGATTGTGTAGTTCCATAAACACGTGTGACCTCCTCGACTATTGAGATGCAGGGATTTCACGTCATGTTTGGGTTGCCAAGGTCAACTCAGCTACAGAAAAAGAAGGAAAGAAAGAAGGAAGGAGGTCCCGACGAACGCCAATTCTTCTCTTTTGTCCCTTTGTGGACTGCATCTGGTGACTTCTTGGTGTTATGCTATCTTAGCTTGTCTGACTTTCTGGACACAGCGCAGAGTCCTAATGTTATATTTCGTTGGCCTTCCCTTATTACCTGCCGATTTTTTTCTTTGGCGCTGAGTTCTCACACTAGAACATTTTGCGGACGGAATGTATATATGACGCAATGTTTGTATTTAACTGACTATTCAGTTTTAGTGTATTTACTTTGCGTCTGTGTGCAAGTGAATCGAAATTTATTAGTCGCTACAAACATTAACTGAAAAAGTCCTTCGAAACCTAGACAAGATAAGCCGTGCAGCGGACCTTTGCATTTTGTCTTCTTTCTTTGTTTTTTCACGGATAGCGTGGATGTGCAGAGATCCAAGACTGCAGATGCATACTCTAAATGAGGTGGAACTAATGTTTTGATTGATTGGTTTGTAAAAGAAAAAAATGAAGATGTTAGTCCGGAGCCACTCAGGACTAATGCTTTACATGCTGTTAATTTAATATGTTTTGTTGTACCATGGCAAAATTTCTTTCTTAGTATCCACAGGCTTCGAGTGGCTTTCGCGCACATATAGATATCCCATTTCAGAACTTTCTCTTTAAATTTGCCCAGGGTTAAGGGTGCCCAGAAGAAGCACAGACTGTCGGCTGCTCCCAACGTGAGGCCACTTTCTTCAATATGTGTAGTGCGTCGGATTGTTCCCACTGTTCTGTTCGGATCCAGGACAATTGCTCACCGGATAATTGCTCACCGGAGAGTTGCTCACAAGACAATTGCTCACCGGACAATTGCTCACCAAAAAACTGCTGAGGCCGGACAATTGCTCACCAGAGAACCGCTGAAGCCGGATAATTGCTCCACCGCGCCTCTTTCACCACACTTATATGCAATTTTATTTCGTGTTTTTATGTGATGTGATTTTATTTATTATTTATGGCGCTCATATACTTGACTTTTTTTATGTTAGCTGAATTTGGGTTACCTCGAAATAAAGTGATCGAAATCCCCATTGCAAAATAAACTACTGTAAATAAATGTTATCTGACTATAAAATGCACAGTCGCGCGCGCGAAACTGTCAACAGCGAATTAGACTAACCTGGACATAGCAATGCAAACACTGAACTTGGACTGACCTAATACGCGCAGTTCAGTCGTGTCCGCCCTGCTAAGCCAATCGGGCGCTGAAATGTGGCTTGCGTTCGCTAAACCGACTTGGACAGACATAGAAAATTCGTGAATTTGAGTGGTAAAATAGAGATGTGTTCTTAAATCTCCCCGGCTTGTGTCTTGGAAGATCCTGGTGACGCAGACATGGGTATACCGAGAGGAGAGCAAGGTCACTTGTGAAAATTTTGCACCCTTTATTCATAGGTCATAATTTTTTCTAATAATATGAACCTGTGAATACCCGCAGCGTCCGCCCCAGGGAAGGAGGTGAGGTGGATGCACGCTTTGCCCCCTGGACGCACTTTGCTGTCCACCCCTTGGAAAAAACTCCTATAGGAACGCCCCATGGACGCAGGTCCTGACAAAGACGCTTCAGGCGTGCCTGCAAGTGGACGACCTCTCGCCTCAGCCTCTTCACTGGTGGATTTCCTAGATCTATTCGAAGCAACTTAGACAGCTAAAAAATAAGTTCAGCTAACATTTAAAAAGTCAAGCGCCATAAACGCGAAATAAAATCGCAATATAAGTGTGGTGAAAGAGGCGGTGAGTAACTGTCCGGCTTCAACGGTTCTGTGGTGAGCAATTGTCCGGCCTCAGCAGTTTTTTGGTGAGCAATTGTCCGGTGAGCAATTGTCCGGTGAGCAACTGTCCGGTGAGCAATTGTCCAGTGAGCAATTGTCCGCGCCCCGTTCTGTTCAGCTGCGTTGTTCGTAAATGACAAAGGTCTTAAAATAACCAGTGGCCTCCCCTCTTCGGCTGAACAAAGCAAACAAATAAATAAAAAAGTAGAGGAAACGGATTGCCCACACCGTATGCTCGAATCAAAAGTTACAGAAAAACAGGTGCGTACGACGCACTTCATGGAGCTTTGAACTCCTTTCCAACAAACGGCGTTCGATCAAACGGCATTCGACCAAACGACGTTCGATGAAATGGGCGGACACTCAGTTTTAGTTTATTTACTTTTCGCCTATGTGCAACTGAATCTAAATTTGGTCCTTACAACATACATGTATCCTTCGAAACCTAGACAAGATATCAAAAGGCCGAAACTTAAAAGGCCGAAAAATTAAAACATCGAACAATCAGAAGGCCGAAAATTCAGAAAACCGAACTATCAGCAGGCCGAAAAGCCAGAAAACCGAATTACCGTAAGGTCAAAAAGTAAGGAACCCAAGATAAGGTAACTGTTATTCCAACTGCGATAAAAAATGAGCTCTACAAAAAGTAGGATAGACTTGTTGGGAATTAATACAGGGAATAAATCATTTCATCCAACTTCACTTCAGATAACGTACTTTTGATCACTTATGCGGAAAACAAAAAATAAAAGTAGACATGACTGTGTCATTGTATGTGCTTAGTGTACACGATGACAATCACGTTCGGGTTACCAAATGTATAGAGCGATACCATCTCCTCTAAAATTCATTGAGTGGGTGGTACAAGTCATTCACTGGCAATCACCAACCAGGCACTTTCTATTTGTAAACATGTTATAAATTATTGCTTTTCTCCCTCTCTGTCTCTCCCTAGCCAGTTTATTTCCGAGCACCAAATGCTATGCGTTCCAATTATTTGATTTCTAATAAAAGAGTTAAATAAAATTTCTACAAAACCTTTTCCTAATCATCCCCTTCTTCTTCTGCCTTCTAGGTATTCTGTCTCTTTGGCCTTTTTATTTTGGGGCTTCTGATTGTTCGGTGTTCCGATTTTCGGACTTTTGGCTTTCGGCCTTCGATAGTTCGGCGTTATGATTTTTCGGCCTTTTTGCTTTCGGCTTTATGATAGCTCGGCGTTATGCTTTTTCGGTCCTTTGGCTTTCAGCCTTCTTATAGTTCGGCGTGAGATTTTTTGTCGTACCATGGCGAAATTTCCTTCTTAGAAATTTGATGAAACGGAGAAATTTGATGTTTTCCATCAGTCATCCCACCCAGCCAAAACAAAGTATGTTCTCCCCCGACAAACATTCTTCTATTATATTGTGTTACAGGGCACGACACGTAGCTTGCGAAAACAACAGGCACATAAGATACTTGGTGTGTATTTGTCCGACCGTGCATTCAAAGCACTTTTTCAATCACGTAAGCGCATGGGAAAAACACAGTAACATATATTTTAACATGATAACAATATAACAATAATATGATATTTTTGTAACAAAGGCACACATCAGTGAAAGGCATCAACAAAAGCTTGCTAAATTCTGAATGTATGGTGATTACGGAACGGCAAAAATAGTCAGTGCTGTAATTTTTCGTTTCACATTGCCCCGCCAAAAAGAATGCGCACCGAGTTGTCCGTGCACCGAAGTGTCCGTTCTCCTAAACGTTCGTGCTCCGAAATGCACGTGCACCGAAATGTCCGTGCACCGCCGTGCCCGTGCAAACGTCCAGTTCCATCCTTACGCTGGTTTGTCCCTTCAGATGACGCACCCTGGAAGTCGCTGAGAAGGCGTGTTAGCTTAGCTCAATTGGTAGAGCCCTGGACCGGCAATCCAGAAGATGTGGGTTCGACTCCTACAGCTGGCAAACCTTTTCAGTGACTTTCATCTTTCATCGTTGAACAATGAACCAGCCCTAGGTCGGTAATCGAGAGATGTGGATTTGAGTCCTACAGCTGGCTAACCTTTTCCTTCTTTCTTCGTTGATTGTGGCACGCTTGACTTGTAGCCACATATACCTCACTTGCAGCCATGGAGCAACGCTCATTGCTCTGTTTGGATCTGTACTTTTTCTTCACGTTTCTTTTTTTTCCTCTCTGGCTTGCTGTGCCTCAATAATGTAAGTCGGGTTCCTTATTGGCATTCCTCGGCTCTGACGTGGGTCTACCAATTCTGGGAGCAAGCAGTTGTCGAAAAACATCTGGAGTGGCTTTGACATTTTTGTTTCCCAGAAAGCGTCGTCTCTTGAGATACGTTGCACTGATATCTCATTTCCAGCGAAAATCACGAACAGGCAGAATTCACGCCGAGTGATGTGCAGCTGACCTTGTATCTGGTAATGGTAGTCGCTGTTTTCCTTGAGTAAGAGGCTTCCATCCGCAGCAATCCGGCAATATTGAATTTTTTTGTTTTTCACAGCTTGTAGTGGGGAAAGATCTCGCGCCGAATATGGACATTTCACTTCTACGACGGTGTCTTCGCCCACGAGACCATCAGGCGTGGCTGCAAGGAATGGCTGCTTGTGATCGACAAATAGACCACATGGGGTCACCGCGATTCCCATATTTTTCCCGAGCTTCGAAATCGCTATGGGCTCGTTGTCGTGGCCGTATTCCATAGACTTGGTGTGCACATGGGTGTAAAGCAGGGCGCGAACAGTGCTGGTACAGCTTGTTGTGGGAAGCATTTTGCAAACCTTGCCGAACATGGATGCGGTCAACCGTTTTCTCCTTTCTTGCATCCACAACGGCCGCGACACTGGACCGGTGGTGTCTTTTTCGAGTTGTTGAGCCTCTATTGGAGATAGCAGCAGACAACTTCTGTAGTGGTCACAAGCCAGTCGGAACTCTTCGGGCTCCATGTCGGACCTTTGAGCATCGGGTCCGTAATCAGCATCTGCCATGGATTTTCCAGAGAACATGCTCGTCAGCGAGCGTTTACAACGAGGTTGATGATACGAACGGTTTTTCTTTCTTGCAGCGTGTACATCCGCGCGGTGCTTCAGCATGCGCTTCGTAAACTTTCCCGGGCTGCTGCTGTACATCGCCTTGTGGATTGAGCGGTGGTACTGCCCGGAGTTGAATGAGACGACAGCGCCTAACGCCCGAGTGCGGTACGAATGTTTCTGCGAGTGCTTAATCCGCTTTCCGCCGACGTATTTTGCAACCACAGCATTAAAATGTTCAGCGGCATTGTTGTCCACATCCATTATCAGGCTGCTAGCATTGTTTACAACACGGTTCATTGCAACAAGGATTTCATTGAAAAGGCCACATTGTCAAAGTTCGGGCACACGATTTGTTTCTCCATCCTTTGGGCCCCGACAAAAATAGTCCGCACATTTTTCATGATCACCGAAGACATGGAATGCGCCGTTCCTTATGTCCCCAACAAGGTTTTGAGTCCTTTGGCGCAAGGAAAACTGGCTTTGTTCCTTGTGGAATTTGATGGCCTTGTACACACCAGATCTCAGGCGAGGAATGTTTTTCAAGAGCAAGCTTTTCATGGACGATGGGACGTTGGTCATTTTCTTCGTCAGTACAATGTCTCTGAGGCGGCCACTGTAATTTCGGAGTATGTGGTTTCGGCACTCGATTTTTCTCACTACCTGGGTTTGATACGGAGATGCCTCCAGAATGGATTTATAAGTGCTCGAGTCGCCATCAGCGATGAGCTTCATGTATTTCAATCCGTGAATCTGCACGCTGAGTCGAAAACCTTCCACGATGACGTCTTTCTCCATGCTCGTTGAAGTTCCTTTCCAGTTCTTGTAACAGACGTGCTCCTTCGGTTCCTCGCCAGGCTTCGCTCTTGCGCACATGGTGCAAAACTTATTTCGAACGCCGAGGAAAAGGACTTTCTGTGTACGATACCCAACAATGGCCCCCTGAAAGACGACGTAAATACATTTTTAAGAATCTGTAAGATGAACATAAGCTCTGTCAAACGAAGATATGAAAAAGTATGAGTGTACTTACCATTCCGGAGAGAGAATCGTATTTATTTTTGTACGTCCGTTTTGCCCATGCGCCGTCGGCCACAACGGTGAGTAAGGGAAAGCCCTCAGCATCTACCTCTCCAGCTTCTCTTGCAAGTCTTGCCTCTTCCAGTCCTGCTTGTCGCATTTCCTCCCAGGCAGCCTTTTCGATTCCTTCAGCAACAATGTCTTGATAGTGGCTGAAAGTGGAGCTTGTCATACACGGCATATCGAGTGATCCTAGAAGCTCCTGGAGACCAGACAAACCAGATCCAATCGATATGATGCCAGACACTGCGGCTGTATTGACGTCTTTTGACGTTTTTGTTGCACATTCGACACTTCAAAGTGAACGAGCTGCGCAGGCCGTTTCGTTTTTCTGACAGTATGTCCATGTCAGAAAAGCCGCATTGGAATGGTACATGGCATGACAAACGTTTCAGGGATGACATAAAGTAGGCGATATCGACAACATGTCGTCCTTCGATGACGCACGTACTGTCTCGGCACTGATTCGCGTCGTGTACCGTCCCTTCTGTCTGAGGCAGTAAAACTTCAGAAGGACTGGCGAAAACACTGGCCTCATTGTCACCACACTGAACTGTCGTAGTTGTGCACAAAGTGTCCTCGTCACGACTTCCGTCGATACACATTGGATCGCCGCCACATCGTGAAAGGTCTCTAGTGAGATGAAGCCTTGCCCGCTTTATATTAGCTAGCCGTGCTTCTTTTTGGCGTCGCTTCCCAGCCATTTCGAGAAAAGACGAAACAAACAGCAATGAAGTCGTTGCGAGCTGCACCAGTAATCAACTCAGACTGAAGCAGTCAAGATGAAGACCCTTGGATCACTACGAAATGCACCCCCTTCCCCTCGCCCACACGCACACACAAAAGCCATACCAATGTCTCCATCTAGGTAAACTAGCACTGCAATCGAGGCCAGACAGGAGAGAAGACAAACATTGTGCTAGACTTCCTACAAACAGAAAATTTATTGACAACAGTGTTTATCCTCTCCCCTATCTGTCCTCGTTTGTAGTGCAAGCTTACCCCCATGCATTCATACCAACTAGGCCGGTTCACCACCGTTATGGATACTAATGGCATTGACTGGTTATCTGGTATCACCTCGAAGACACATAGAAGCAAGACAGCAAGCTGACCCCCTCACAATGAATGAAACGAAGCACACCCATGTCTACAACTACTATTGGACATTTTCTTCGGGTTAGAACTAGAATGTCTTACAGGTCAGCAGCGTCATTCTTTTGTGGTGGATAAGTAGAGGAACAGTGTGTGGAACGCAAAGCGCTAGCGAACTAGTGCAGCGAATGATATCGTTTTATGTCACTATTGAATGGCGTGTAGAATTCATCCTCTATTACCACACGAAAAAAAAGAAAAGGAACTTCATTTTCAACAAATCGGGAGAGCGAATGATAACACTCCTTCGCCTGTTGGTGTATTTCATCATATATCCACAATTATGCCCCTGTGTTTTTGGCCGCGCAGTCGCCTGCGGGACCATTTTTTCCGCCCACACAACCAGGGAACATTTTTTCTTACACCCCATTGAATACGAATAAATTAAGCCACTCCTTGAATAACCGTACCGGATACATATGCAACATATGTTGAAACATAAACATGTACGGTATGTATGCGTAAGCAGATAGCTGATATAGCACTTACTTTGTTTTATAGATGGGTAGAAATCCAGCGAACCGGTAGAGATGTAGGAAGGGAGTTGCCTCAGGACAGAAGCCGCCGATATTTCGAACAGAGACTGTTCTTCTTCTGGGCACCGTCCTCATCATTGGCATGGTATTTAAAGGGTTAGGTGTGACGTGTTTAAAGGTTCATGCGAATTGTGGGTCAACAGCCCGGAGGGAAGAAAGGTCCGTACGGGTTTTTACGGCAGGAGTGAATGGCTGCTTTGTTAGAGTGTGGAGGGGATTATGTGAACGTAGTGATCTAGGCTACAGACCGGTTGCAGAAAAATGGAAGGTTCACGAACACGTGGACGAAACGGGACAAGAGGCAAGAATTCGCAAGCATAGCGAAAGATAAGGAGGTTAGTGGTTACGTGGGGAAAATTCCAGAACGAGCAATTTTTTTTTTAAATATATATTTGTAATACAAAGTTGTGGCATGCAATAAAGAGAGCAGAAAGCAGTGGCCATGCAGAACATAACAGATGATAATGGAGGTAGATGGGAAAAGCATATTTTATTTGTGAAGTGTTTCTAGGGTGCCTTGTGATTTGTTGATACCGGACGGGTGAAGAGCGTTGAACTTGTATATGAGATAAGACTCCCTATCACGTCTGTCACGTGTGGATCTAAACCCGGTTTCTAGAATATATAGTTTAATGTTGTCAAAATTGTGACCAGGAACGTTAAAGTGTTCGGCGACTGCTTTGGGGAGTTTGTTGGACGTGTCGGTTCTGTGTCCGGTAAGGCGGTTGTTCATTTGTTGGCCGGTTTCACCAATGTATTGCATAGAGCAGTCGCCGCACTCAATGCAGTATATAACATTGGTGCTTGTGCATGTGAATGCGTGGCTAACGGGGTGGGTGTAATTGCTCGCAGTGCTTTTGATGGAGTTAGCGTGTTGAACGTGCTTGCATGTTTTGCAGCGTGGGAGGTTGCAGGGTCGTGTTCCCGTGTACGGGGCGCTCGTTTTGCTGATTTTGGCATTGACCAAGGAGTCTGCCAGGTTTCTTGCGCGTCGGTATGTCACCTGTATGGGATTTGTGAATATGTTGTTAAGTCGGTCACTGCTTTGGAGGAGGGGCTCGTGCTTCTGTAGAATGGCTTTGATGTTTGGAAGTGCGTTGGAATATCTTGTGATGAAGCTTATTTGGCACGCGTCGGGATTTTTTCGGTTTTCCAGAACCTCGTTTCGATCGAGTGTGAGTGCCTTGCGACGGAATTCGGTTAGGAGGGAGTCTGGATAGTCCCTTTGGGCAAGTGTACTGCAGAGTTCGTCAAGCTTCTCAGCGTAATCTGTGTCGTTTGAACAAATTCTGCGTAGTCTTACACTCTGCCCATTAGGAATTCCAACCTTACAGTGACGCGGGTGGTGACTCTTGAAGTGAAGGTATTGTTGTTTGTCAGATGGCTTTTTGTACAGGGTTGTGACGAGGTTGCCGTTGTCTAGTGAACTAGACAACGGCAACCTCGTCACAACCCTGTACAAAAAGCCAACTGACAAACAACAATACCTTCACTTCAAGAGTCACCACCCGCGTCACTGTAAGGTTGGAATTCCTAATGGGCAGAGTGTAAGACTACGCAGAATTTGTTCAAACGACACAGATTACGCTGAGAAGCTTGACGAACTCTGCAGTACACTTGCCCAAAGGGACTATCCAGACTCCCTCCTAACCGAATTCCGTCGCAAGGCACTCACACTCGATCGAAACGAGGTTCTGGAAAACCGAAAAAATCCCGACGCGTGCCAAATAAGCTTCATCACAAGATATTCCAACGCACTTCCAAACATCAAAGCCATTCTACAGAAGCACGAGCCCCTCCTCCAAAGCAGTGACCGACTTAACAACATATTCACAAATCCCATACAGGTGACATACCGACGCGCAAGAAACCTGGCAGACTCCTTGGTCAATGCCAAAATCAGCAAAACGAGCGCCCCGTACACGGGAACACGACCCTGCAACCTCCCACGCTGCAAAACATGCAAGCACGTTCAACACGCTAACTCCATCAAAAGCACTGCGAGCAATTACACCCACCCCGTTAACCACGCATTCACATGCACAAGCACCAATGTTATATACTGCATTGAATGCGGCGACTGCTCTATGCAATACATTGGTGAAACCGGCCAACAAATGAACAACCGCCTTACCGGACACAGAACCGACACGTCCAACAAACTCCCCAAAGCAGTCGCCGAACACTTTAACGTTCCTGGTCACAATTTTGACAACATTAAACTATATATTCTAGAAACCGGGTTTAGATCCACACGTGACAGACGTGATAGGGAGTCTTATCTCATATACAGGTTCAACGCTCTTCACCCGTCCGGTATCAACAAATCACAAGGCACCCTAGAAACACTTCACAAATAAAATATGCTTTTCCCATCTACCTCCATTATCATCTGTTATGTTCTGCATGGCCACTGCTTTCTGCTCTCTTTATTGCATGCCACAACTTTGTATTACAAATATATATTAAAAAAAAGAAAAAAAAATTGCTCGTTCTGGAATTTTCCCCACGTAACCACTAACCTCCTTATCTTTCGCTATGCTTGCGAATTCTTGCCTCTTGTCCCGTTTCGTCCACGTGTTCGTGAACCTTCCATTTTTCTGCAACCGGTCTGTAGCCTAGATCACTACGTTCACATAATCCCCTCCACACTCTAACAAAGCAGCCATTCACTCCTGCCGTAAAAACCCGTACGGACCTTTCTTCCCTCCGGGCTGTTGACTCACAATTCGCATGAACCTTTAAACACGTCACACCTAACCCTTTAAATACCATGCCAATGATGAGGACGGTGCCCAGAAGAAGAACAGTCTCTGTTCGAAATATCGGCGGCTTCTGTCCTGAGGCAACTCCCTTCCTACTTTGTTTTATGACCTTTATGTGCCGGCCTTACGTATGCAGCTTCGAGACTATTCAAATATATTCAGTTTGGAAGAAACATATATTCGATTCGGGATTCGAACATTGAATTCCATATTTGATTCGGAAATGAAATTCAATATACGATTACTCGCTTTCGTGTTCCAAAAATTCAAATATTCACGAAGTCCAAGTAAAAGGCAAAGTCCGAAGTCGACCAGTACACGCGTTCCAAAAGCAGATATTCCTCAGGTGATATTTTTCCAGGGCACGTTTCTTCAGGGAACATTTTTTCCGGGGACATTTTTTTGGGAACATTTTTTCCTGGACCCGCCCGAGCCTGGGACACTTATGAGATATTGATCTAAGAAATTAATCTTACGACATGTTTTTGTGTGAGACTATATACTTCACTCTGTAGGCTGAAAACTAAAAAGGCCGAGAGCTCGGAAGACCGAACTATCGAAAGCCAGAAGCCACCAAGAAATGAAAAATATATATTCGAAAAGTTACATCTGCTACATAAGGTAGTTCCACAACGCTGTGCTCAGGACAGGTATTGGGAATTAATGTGCTAAATGCTTTTTATGCATTTAAAATAACTTTGTATGACCTTGTCCAGCGCATGCCACTCTTTGGCAGCATCCCTCGTGTACTGGGGTTGATCTTACAGCTGTGGATAGAGAAAGAGCTTCTTTTGAAAAAGTTATCTTAAAAAGTGAATTTCTACGTGGATTCTTTTTCAACGTTTTATTCTTAAATTATTTATTTCGCAGACATCCTCTTGGAATTTCTTATTTTTCGGCCTTTCCATAATCCAGTATACGACTGTTTGATATTACCTCATTAAAAAAAAGAAAGAAAGAAAACTGTCTTTCAATTTCAACACATCGGGAGAGCGAATGATAACACCAATCGGTCTCACTGTGCCTCACCTCCCCTAGCCCTACCGTTCTTTTTACGTGCATGCGATGCGAGACGAATATTGTGTAAGTCCATTGGCAGGCTATTTAGCAAAGGTTTCCTGGTCTAATGCCGCCTATTCTCCCTATTCTCAAGGCCTTCCCATTATTTTGCAACGACCTCCCCAACGTGGATCTCCCCAGACAGGTTTCACGACCTCAATTTGGCGCTTCCGCTGCCGGGGAAACCCCTTCTGGGATAGGGTGCCAGAACAGTGACTGCATTCCGCGGAACGATATGAAGTTCTCTTGTGACCGGCAATGTGGCGCTACTGTACGATGGCAAGACGGGGCAGTTCACGGAGCCGTACATACCTTAAGTTTTTTCAATATTGTGAACAACTGGAGGCATGGACAGACATAACATGGACAAGAACATATTCAAGAAACAATTCCGCGTAAATGCTACTGGTTACATTTCACATATGTGCTACAGTAAACGAGCTACGAGCTTGCAAAAGCGAGAGACCGAACTTATAGTATTTTTGCAGCTTTCGTAAGGTTTTAAAAACTTCTGCAAAAAAAAAAATTGCAAATGTCTCCAATGCGAATTGTTTGAAATTCGAAAATCTATCGAACAAGGCCATTTTGGTCCAAATCGGTTCAGTATTAGCTGCAGAAGATCGCATTGTTTCGCCCATAGAGAATACATGGGGCCGCCGGAGGTCGTATCCCCTCTTAAACAAGATTGTGCATTTCGAACAAGTTCAGGTGAAGGAGGTATGCATGCATATGTTCCTTGACGTGTACCTAACTAAAGCAGTGGAATGGTGCAGACCCTGACAACGACAATTTCATTTGAATGATGACGAGTGGAAACCCTGACATATACATTTGATAACTAGTTTTACTGCTATGCCACTGCAGTAATAATTTTCACAATATTATGTTTCAGCGCAACCATTTCCCACGTGCTATGTTACGTATATGTACGTATGCTATGTTACGTATGTTACATGCTATGTCTACGTATAAATTTCACCATGCCAGAAAACTAGCACTTCTGTGCCACGCTGGTGGACACTGCCTTATTTCTACATGTTGGGAAATGCGAATAATGTGGTATAGCGCAAGCCTACTGACATAGATTGTCTTTGGTACATGAAGACACAACAGCAGAACAAACATTTACACTAGAGAACACAGGATGAATGGCACGCTGCAAGTAACGAGCAACTGTCCTCTTTAAAAAAAAAAAACTCCATTAGAGCCTTCCTTTTGCATGGTTGTGAATACAGCTGTCGTCCCATGTCATTGGATAGTTTTCTTGGAATATGTTTAGGGAACAAATTTTCAGATAAATTTTAGCAGGTTTCCAGGAAGCTGGGGTATAGAGAAAGCTATTTTCCTTAAAGCTATCTGTGCTTTACTGCTGATGGGCGCTAAAAATGAATAGTGAAGCTACTCAACCTTGCATATTTGAGGTTATGTTGAACTTTGCTTTGGCAGTGGCCATGACTCGGTTTACTTTATTTGCAGCCTCGGACTACTATATAGTAATTTATAGTCTGGCATGTGGTTCAGCATTTTGCACGCTGTCCTAAGAAACTTGTTGGTTGCAAGCAGTCATCCTGTTTGACATGTTCTCTGTTCATTCTCCAGCTTTTTCTTCCAGGATGGTTAATACGTACTGTTTAACATCGATGACACATGAACAATTCCTTATTTAACTATTCATGCATTTGGCCGTTTATCCTATTCACGCGATGAATACTACATAATATTTGTCTACGAGTAAATGCAAATAATCTGAAAATAACAAAACATCACATGACTGAACTGCATAGCAGTGTTATGGAATTGTAAATAAGCTCTCATCCTTGTTAAAACGTGTTCTCATATCATGTATATTATTGCAGTCTCCAGATGTGCAAGCGAGCAGCCATATGGAGAAGGAGGGCCTTATACGGGGTCTACAGTTCCTCGAGGAAAATGATGTGAATGTAGCATCACTGACCACCGACCGCCACCCAGCCACGAAAAAATACATGCGAACGATGAAGCCAGACATCAAGCATTACTTTGATGTGTGGCACGTCGCAAAGGGTATGAAACAAAAGGACTTTTCTTGAACTTTTTATGGTACACATGATTAGCAATGCTTGCTACATATAGTGTCAAATTTATGTCATGACTGTACCTTATGCAACATACATTTATTGTGGCATCTCAGGTGTTAAGAAGAAACTTGTAGCAGCAAGTAACAGTGCAGCCACAAGAGACCTGAAATTGTGGATCCCCGCAGCAGTGAATCACATGTACTGGTGTGCAGCTGTAAGTGGAGGCAATGCTGGCTTGCTCTTAGAAATGTGGAGAAGCTCAGTAAACCACGTAGTGGATGTGCACGAGGGCCATGCACCGAACTACCCTCGCTGCCTTCACCAGCCCAACCAAGAATCTGCATGGCTCAAACGTGGTACAGTACCTGCACTATTTTTCAAAATTAATACTTTGAAGAAGAAAACTGTATCCTACGTTGTAGTAGTACAGCAAAGAACACAGAGAATTTCTTTGTTGTTTTAGATTCTCCAGCACATGTGAAATTCAAGGCTGTTGTGACTGCTCCGCTGCTCATGAAAGACATTGGGCAACTGTCCCCTACAACACAAACGTATGGGCTGGAGTCCTACCACAGCGTGCTGAATACCTTTGCATCAAAGTCTGTGGCTTTTTCTCCTGAAGGAATGTATGAAAGGTATGTTGGAGATTCTCATTCACCTCAAAAAGCGAAACCTCTAAACTGGTTGAGTTTACATGTTATCGGGCTATTCTAATCTAGCATTACATATAACGTATTATACCCTTTCTCATGTTTTGGTATGAAATTTCATGTAACCGATGCAGCATTTATTTCCCAAGAATATTTTCCACAAATAATATGTACAGAATAGTAATATTGGGGGGGGGGATATACATTTATTGAATGGAAAGGTAGTAATATTACTCTGACACAACACCATGCACTTTTCTATCAATCAGAACTTGTCTTGCGGTGCTACATTTCAATGAAAATTCCTGTCGCAAGCAAGCAAGAACTCTAACCGATGAAGAGAGGTGGAAACTGAAAGTGCCAAAAGGGAGAGGGGGCCATGTTGTTGCCTGCTCTGTGAAAGAAGATGCAACATTCCGTGAGTGTGCAACATTCCGCGACATTTCTTTTTTTTTTTTTTTTCACAAGTTTACTTATTGGCAAAGAAATTGAATGTTTTGCCTTTGCAGGCTACGTTGATGTCCTTTTTGAAAAAACGCTGCAGAGATGTTCTTCACTGCCATCATTCAAGAAAGCGCTGGAGGACACAACCCCAATTGCAACCCGCCCAATGAGTGACTCCCACCCACGTCAGCCAAGGGAAGCCATCATTGAGGCCCACAAAAGCCGTTTTCTGCACCACTCAGAGCTAGCATCCAGTCAATGAAGGCAATCCAATCTGTGCACTGAGAAAAGTATGCATGATTATGAAATGAGATACGCATGGTTAAGGCCCTTCTTTTTCTGCGATTCCGCGATTCTGCAAAAATTCGCAGAATTGTAGGTCTGCCGCGGAATATGAGGTTTTGCGCAGAATTTTGCAGAAACCGCGTGCTTAACTCAGTTTATGCGCGAGATGAACGGACTTTGCTCGCACCGGGTCGGCTCGCATGACAGTGTAGATGTGCCATCCGGATAAGGCCACCAGGCCGTGATATGGCCCCATCTGTGTGCTGGAAAAACCCTCTAACTTCTCTCTCTAACCCTCAACTCTCTGGGATTCTGGAGTGGAATGCAAACACTGACCCCTGCTTTGGTGTCCATAGCTGTCAAGTACCTCTGTGCGACAGTAAACTCTGTACATGCAGAGAGGCCACTTAGCAAGCACAATTTGATAGTCAGTGACAAACGTCACTCCCTCTCAGAAGAAAGCACAATGTATCTTGTTATGCTAAGTCACAACAGTTTTTGGAGTTGTAACCATGTTCCTCCACACTAAGTGCTAACAGAGAGTATTTTCTGTCTGAACTAGGGCAATTTGCCTTCTGCCGCGGAAAAATGCAGAACTCATAGTTCCCTGCTGCGGAATTCAGGATTTGCCGCAGCAGAAAAAGAAGGGCCTTACGCATGGTTTAGGAGAATTACGGCCGTTGCATATTTCACTGACATCAGGTGTCAAACCAACAGGCAACCTTGAATCTCCTTGCCAATTCCAGGTTTCCACTGCCTATTTAACCTGAATTTCCCGAACAACCACTACAGGAAATTGGCACCGGGTGCTACATTTTGGTACAGTTCCTTCATAAAACAGATCACTTATTGAGTATTAGTGAGGCTTCCCTACTTTTCTTCCTCTCAGCTTGTCGTATTAGAGAGCTTTCTGCAGTGGCAGTGCTGCTTTTGCTACAATTCAGTATTTTACTGCTAGAGTTGGAAATTTAAACCACTATCGTATAATCTGTTGAAGTTGATAACTTAGCACTCTGGTGACAATCAAGTTAAGTTACATGATGTGATAAAGGAAAAAATGGGGATGTGAGCTTTGACGAAGTCGAACTGGCTACCCCAGTACACATATACACAGAAAGAACAAAGAGATGATGAAGTGATGCAAAGGAATCAATGCTTTAGTATTAGCTTGTATCATCGAAATCAATTACTATGGCGTAGAAACATACAAAAGCCATGTTCTTCAGGACACTAATGCTTCTTTGGGCAGTGGTGTATGCACATGCAACAGCAAACAACGTTGGGCTAGTTGGTAAGGATACGGCATGGTAGAAAAGCGCACAGAAGACACGGACAAAAGAAGACGACACCACCTGCGCTACTCACAACTCTATATTTAATCAAAAGACACAAAACACGCACATCGCAACGCCCCCTTACGGCTATCGCAACGGCCCCCTGTGTCTTTTGATAAAATATAGAGTTGTGAGTAGCGCAGGTGGTGTCGTCTTCTTTTGTCCGTGTCTTCTGTGCGCTTTTCTACCATGCTGTATGCACATGGCCATATGCCCCCTTCCACATTACATTTCCATATTCTGCTTTTAACTAAAACTGTGCAAATAATGGAAATTTTGAACAGAATATTCATGATGTTCGAATGCTATCTGAAACATATTTTCAGTGTTCGAAATACCATAACTCCATTCTGCAAGCCTCCTCCACCCTGAGTGCCCCCAAACTTGAGCCTACCTTGCACTGTTTACAATATTCCGTCACTAAAGTCTTCAGTCTAAAGTCTGAAGTAAGTATGATATATATGGCATGTGCATCTCATGCCTCATGAGTGCTCAAATTGAAACCATATGTGTCAGGAAGTACGAGCACTTAGCCTTCGTACTGTCTCGGGTACTGTGGCAGTGTTCCCTCGTTTAATTGTTCTACAAAATCCACTTTCCGAAGGGCTAAGGAACTGTAACACTATAAAATCATGTGCCATGCCAAACCCACGCCAAAACCACTGTGCCACGCGAGCTGGTGATGCGAAGCCGCATGGCTCAAGCCAAAGTAAGGCAGCCCAGTCGTCGGAACCATTCGAAGAAGACCAATCGCACACCTACCTAAGATTCCAGAACTGTAGCGCCAGATATTAATTCACGCTCACTGTGTGCTGCTTGCTACTGCACGGAAAACGTAGTTCGCGTGCGATATCTAAATTGAACGGATTTTTTTTCCAGCTTGAGGTTGTAACTGTTCAGATTTTGAATACAATAAGACACACATTCATCTAGCACATTTTCACAAGTGAAATAAAATCACACGTGGAACCCTTGACCGTAATTGGTGAGGAAAGCGCCACATCAAAATGGCATAAAGTTAGAGCGCAGGCCGGAGCTAAAAAGCAAAAGAGTGCAGTGAGTATTTCATCCGTATGCAAGCGCCTTTTGATTTTGAGCGTTACAATTGCAAGGAGCTTTCACTTCCTGAGTTGCAATAATATAACGCAGTGAAGTGCGCACTTTGTATACCTGTTTACGGCCCCTTTAATTAATTAATTTGTTTACATATTTCTTGCACGAAGCGGGCACCAGTGCACCCTTTAGATCAGCTATCTGGCTGTCACTTCCACGTTCATCCGCTTGGTTCACGCACTGGGGCAACTGAAGATTAGAGACAGCCACAAGAGCTGGTTTAGTACTACTTATCAACCTGTAGTGAATCTTCATTACGGTAAATTTAGTTATAGCAGTCAGATTCTACACAATTATCTGATCAGAAGTGCAGATCTAATACAACACACTCCTGTAAATCAATATTTAATCTTCATCTGCTGAGCAAGGCAGATGCATTTGGGATTTGCTGCCTTATCAGAATCCAAAATCCCGTTGGTCTGCAGTGCTCAATCCCTACCTACATCACAAACACTAAGCCAGGGATCTATGCCACAAAACAACTATGGCCATGCGCAATGCCACAGAGGTCAAGTCAGCGGATTATTTTTGCCAAGTGAGGGTTCCGTAACATGCACTGAAATGACGACATACAGCAACAAATATAAACTCAAGCACAAGGGAGCTGTATCAGGAACGTGCCTAAGCATTCCCCACTTGTTCTCATTCTGTTGCATCTCCCTGCTACTCCAAGCATTGCATGAAATTATAATTGTGCATATTTCTGAGATATTTAGTTTGCAAGATTGTCTGTGTCCTAGTTATTATATAAAATAGCTGTTTGAGGTATTTACATATTTGTTATGCTGGTTTTATGTCTAATAGCTGTGAGTTCCTGCAAATGTACTCTGCAGTGCCCAGGCTCCACAGAGAGTTCTGCTTGTACAATAACAGCATCCGATGTACTTCTGCACATAAAACGTGCTTCATAGTGAGCAAGCAGGGAGCTGCATACAGGGGGTTGCTGGATAGAGCTCGTGCACATTAGAAATGTCGAACTCAAACAAGGGAACTTCGTCATAGTTTCACATTTGGAACATCTTTTATGCATATTATTTTACAACATTTTAAGAATAGCTGCTAATGTAACATGTGTCAGACACTGTCACCAATACTGCCTTCTGTCTCAGGTGAAACATTATTTTTCCCCAAAGTACAATAATGCATGACGGGGCATCATGTATGCTATTTCGGAACAGTTTCTGTAAACATAGGATGGAGATATCATCTGAGTGCCACAATAAACTATATGAACCACATTTGATGCTACAACATGTTTGACTACAAAATGCTTCTCACCCACAAACTCGGGGAATTGAAAATATTTGCACGGCCAAGGCACAAAGGCAAAGGCAAGGCAAGGCACAAAGCTTGCTTTCGCAAAGGATATAGCCTACTCCCACTGAGCCCACACTTTGCACACAAAAGAAAAACTGAGGTTTTCAACGGTCAACTGGTGTGTAGTGAGCATCCCTGGTGGACGGAGCAGAATGAAGTAGCATTCAGTCACAGGGTACTCTTAAAGCAATCTCATTTACTTGCGTACAACAATCTAATGTACTGGCGTCTAACAATCATACAATACTTGAGGTGATTAAACCTACAATGACCTACAATGACCTACTATTTGGGAACAATAAGACAGTTTCAGTTTGCACAACGCTTAACAACATGCTAAGTGAATGGGTGGGCAAACGTGTCAGAAGAGGATTGGATTTCAATATCCGAGCTGTGTTGCTGGTGGAGTTCAGAGTCTGAGGTAACTCTACCCTTGCAAAACCAGCTGATGAGTTGATGTTCGGTGTCAGGGACTTGTGGTGACCAGATGCACAACACACAGCACATTCCACTCTTGTAACAGTCTCACACTCCGTCGACCTCATCTCAACACACTACCGTTCACATGCTCTACTTGTTTTTAAATTCCCTGTTGTCTCTGCAGTCTTCCTGCACTTTCCTCTTTCACACACTTTACAATCCTGAGGAACATTGTCATAAACAATACAGGCTGCTCACTAAGAAATGTGCACAGCAGACGACATTCTGCCCAAGCAGCGCAATGTACTGAATGTCAGAGTGCAGTAGGGGTGGGCGGTATGTGTCCTATCAATGTTCTTTAGTTTCACAAGTCTGTTCAAGGCCTTCCACCTACCCGTCCACCCCTATTGCACTCGACTTTCAGTACATTTTGCTGCTTGGGTGTGGTTACAGCTGTGCTCCAGTTTGCGCGATAGAGGCCATGAGCATAAATAGCTCTACAAACGAAAGGTATTTATGAGAAAGTGAAAATTAATTTCTTCTAATTCTAAGATCTCAGGGGGTCTGTGAACACAGACTGCCTGTATCTATGTCTGTAACTGTATCTGCCCCCATTCCATGCAACGTGTTGCTGTTACGAAGATATATACCACACTTTCTGTCTCCACTCACATTAAAGAGCCCCATCTCTCACTATGCAAAGTCACTATGTTCACTATGCAAAATGAATATTGAAACTGGGGTTCACAAAAGTGTTGAAAAATGTGCTCTTGTGTTTTGTCATGCTAAAACATGAATTCCAAACAATGTACTGCTAATGTGCCAATCAGCTTCTGTATTCACATATTGGACAACTCGAGTTACAAATATTTAAAACGGTTATGAAATTTGCATGCAGGATACATAATTTAAATTAGTTTGAAAGTGCTTGAGAGATTCCTCAAATGCCTTTATTGTCTGAATATTCACACATAGGTACGAATGAACATTCTGTACTGGACTAACTGACTTATAAACACAAGCTCTCCCTACCAAGCCCACTTTTCCGTAAATATGAATCTTGAACGAAATGAGGAAAAATATGATGAGACGTACCTCCACCTAGTATCTTGGGTATTTAAATCCTGTAGTAGTTTCTGTGGGGAAGGCTTCTCGTATCCTATTCACTGCACAGGCTGGTATAACCATTCTTTTGTTTTGTTTTCGAGTTTGTGCCACACCCACCTCGCAAACTGTCGGTATGCGGTGTACCTGTATCTCCTGTATAAGACATTGGAAACCTTGAACAAAGTTAAAGGTACTACGACGCTACTATGTGGCATTGCTTCGGCTACTATCTTTGCGAAAATGTAATGACCAATGACGATAACGATAAGCTCAGAATAATAGTTTTTGTATTGAAACCAACCAACATGATTGTGCATGAGATATGCTACTTACTTGTGAATATGAGCGCTCATGGGTTCGTGCTGCCCCCGAAGTTCAAAGTACGCTACTTTGAGGACTGTTGTATTGAGGCACAAGAGTTTGAAATCCTCATGGGTTGTTATACAGTCGTACTGCAACTCCTCAGCTGTGCTCCCGAGCTCCTTGCAGCATAAACACTCTACCTCTGTTGGCATTGTGATGCATGAACCACACTGACACCTTAAAAAAAAAGAACAGCTCACACAAACAAGAAATCTATACAAACAGTTCATGTGCTCCATCATAATGAATGCTAAAACCCCATTTACCAGTTTGTCGAAGCCAAGCGGGTAAGACTGCCTACTTCTTGCGTGCCCGATGCCTGTGAAACTTCGTCTTCATGCTGAACTCGCGGTCCCGGCGACATTTCAAAAGCAAGGCTTCCGAACTCTGCTGCACGCAACAAAACTTCCTTCTCGGTGGTAGAAAGATCGCTGAAAAGCCTACGCTAAAAGCTACGCTTCCTTCGACGTCCATGTTGAAAAGCGCCAAGCCATGCGAGGATCACCGGAAGTTCCGGTGCGAACTTTGCTCCAATAAGCGCCACGGGCGTTTGACGTCATACACATGGGAAAACCACTGCCAACCACTGCATAATAGCTAGAGTTTTGCGCTGATCGCACGAGTTGAGGGCAGAAATCGAAACCGCTTTTCGGCTCCTTGTTTGAAATAGTTCGCGACTCCGCAGAGACGAAACGTTTCAGTTGTAACTTAAAGGCACCATGTAGGTTCGTTATTCATACAAACAAAGACATTGACCAGGTTCTGGTCAGAGACCCTTTAACAACTATAAAGGAGCACCGTGTCGTTTTCACAGCAGTTTTGTGCCCAGTCGTTTTACGATCTTACATCAACGCCCGAACACATAACACGGCTCTAAGTAACTATGAGTCTATTTATTGTATTATCACTTGTCTGCCATTTTTCACATTATACACGATGATACACAACCAGTAAGACACCAACTCCGCGTTACTTTCCCAGAGTCTGGAAGCTCTTAGCCATCAAGGTGCTGTGTGTCCTCAATCCTTCGCTCTTGAGCCCTAATTCCCCGTACGCATTCTAAAGCTCTTTGTGCCAACTGGCTGCTGTGCCTATTCATGTGATGTTCATTGGTTTCCTCCACGTACAACTCCGACTCGCCTGTATGTCTGTCTGACCTTGTCCAGCCACCTCCTATTGATTGCGTTTTGTTTTTCATTTTTGATGATATTTGTATTGCGTTTGTAGTTCCCTTCACCCTTACCCTTTTCTCTTGTACCATGCGACTTGGTTTTTGATATATGCTTCACCACTTGTAACAGGTCCTCAAACCTGAAGAAGTGCAGCCTACTGCACGAAAGTCTTGTTTTTATGTATATAGTAAACAGTTGATGCTCTTAACCGTCTTTGTTATTTTTGATTCTGCATCGCCGGAAACTTGTACATTGTTTTTTCTTCACGTTCTACGACAAATAAGGTTATGTTACATAACCTTTTAACAACCACAAACAATCTCTGAGGTACAAAGAGGCAGTGTACAAGCAGTAACGAATGTATGCACGTGACTTCATTGTGATTACCGATCTCCTTCGATATCAATACGTGCGCTACGGCACACGATTCCACATCAGAAATCGATGCGATTAGTACACGATTTCGGTCGTTACATCTTAACAACCTGCACACTATTCACTATCCACACCACACATCCACACTCAAGTCTTCGCATAAAATTCCAATTCACTTCAAGCAAGCGGATATCAAAATGCCGTACCTTCAAATATGGCGGCGGTGGTTTCCGCATTACGGTTCACTCACTGTCACACTTTAATCTGATTCCACGATTTGATATTTCCACGTCATATTACTCATGTGCAACACCCTACAAATGATAAGAACGCGTCCGTTGTAACAGCACGTCTGGGTATTCACAGCCGTAACTCACCTGAGCAGCAAGCAAGAACACGAACGACGTCCAACTTTCCCTACGCCGATACGCCTGTCGACGCTACCACATCCGGGATTTTTCTCACTCGAAGAGTTTCGGTGTGCATTTCGCGCCGTGTATGAAGGCTAAAATCGAAACGTTGCTTGTCGTCAGATTACACAGATGTCTAGCTCCAATGAATACTCACCTTTGATCAGCACCTCAGTAGCATCGAAACCGACGAGCCGCCATGTTGCATCGCAACTTGTCGAACCCTCTAACATGGAGATGCACCCTTTTCGCTCTGGTTCGTTTGAGAACCTCCTTGACTGGCGTGATAGCACCTCTTTTAGGTTACAATTGCTATTGAAGCTGCTCAGGCACCTTTTTGCCGTGGAAAAGGTGCATCGTGGTTTTCGAGGAGGAAAAAGACTTAAAATCTTCGCTGGGAACCTTTTTTTCTGAGAGCGTAGAGGCTCAATAACCTGCGAGCGGGTCTGAGTCTCCACGGATTTCCTCTGTGGTGCCACTCCCCTGCGCACCACTTCGGAGAAACTGCGTTTTTTTCAAATTCGTGTTGCGTTCTAGCAGCTCTGTAGGAAATATTCTGTTCTGTTTTGATTTTGATCACTTCATTTTCATCTTTCCAGCGTGGGCATGATCTTGAGTATACTGAATGGTTACCATGGCAGTTAGCATACGGTATTCATTGCTTCAAGACTCTCCTGTGTGGTCTTTGCCAGCGCACTTAGGGCATGTCCGATCGCGGCGACATCCAAGTGAGCTGTGCCCAAAACGCTGGCATTTCAAACAACATCTCGGATTTGGCACATAGGGTCTAAACATTGCAGCTCATGTAACCTGCCTTTATGTTGGTGGGTATCGTGTGTAGCTTGATGGTGATGATGATGATTGAATTTTAATGGCTCGAAAGCAACAAAGCCCATAAGCGCCAAAACTGTGGTAATGAATGTAACAGGGTTAAGACAAGTCGATTAGGTTAAATATAAAGCATTTAAAAGGTGGCATCACACATGAGCGTAGAAATTAAGAAACAGACAATCTTAGTGCATTTAAATGCTTTTAAAAGCCCAATGTCCCTAAGAAAGCTAAAAGTTCTTGAAGGGGGAATAAGAGATTCGTCACCCAGCAAAAGGGCCGGATGTAGCGGTGTGTGATCTCGATAAAATTCATGAAAAGTGTGTAGTTTGAAGGACAGAATAATGTGTGTGTGTGTTGGCAATTTCCTTGCCGCCCATCATGATATGTTTTGCGCATACTACACCCTTGTCATTGAAACCGTCCTGAATCGCATGTTCTGTGCATTCGGGAAGCTCGTCCTCGGAGATCACGCGCTTCGTTATATTCAATGTTCGACGTATTGTAACATGTACAGATATGGGTCCAATGACCTTCAATGCTTGCAATGCAATGCTTTGTTGCACACTTTGAACTTCAACCTAGACGTCCCCAGTGTTTTTTGTTTTGTTTTTTCCTTTATATGATTTGCCGATGACTTTTTCTAGCTCCTTCGCCACCGCAAAAGGAGAGATTTTCGTCAGTGGTTTTCCGTCTTCATTCGATTAAATGACCAGAAACTTGCGGAACCAAGGATCTGGGGTAAGATTAAGGAAGCTCTGTGCAAGGCTTTCGGTGCGGCGCCTTTCAGTGTTTTCGGAGTTTTCCTTACCCATACGAAGAAAAACCAGTATTCAGAGCAGTAGGGTTGTCGCCCAAAATCAAGCCCAACCAAAGGGAACGCGCCCTGCACTCTAAGATGTACGTCTGCACTATACCCTAGCGCAGGTTTCAAGAGAGTGAAAAGACTTGAAAAGACAATAAGGTTTGCCCTCGCCACCGAAGAAGGGGAAAAAGGAAAGATTAGAAGGAAGGAGACAAAAGAAGAAAGTAATGAGCGTGGGAGATGGCGACTAAGCTTAATAGTCCTGGCTAGGCCTTCCAGAACCACCCAGAAGCAGGGGCCAAAGTGGTCTGTTGCTTTCCCAGAGGGGCCCCGAAGGGTTAAAAAAAAACTCTGGGTCCACTCAACCACCAGGAGCCCCCTTTCCCCAGACACTGGACAGTCACGCACAGCTATATGTGGGGTGGAGGTCAACTCACCCGCCGTATTTGCGGGAGAGGACTATTGCGGCAAAACTGCGGGGCGATGGGGGCGCCACTTTCCCGTCTCCGGGTGAAGCAGATACTTCAATACAACTGGACCAAGAGAGTCCCAAGGGACTCTCTTTTACTGAGCACTCTAAATCCCCGAAAAGAGATGGACTACACAGGGAGACATCTAATACTGAGAAAGACTGCGAAGCGGAATGTACATACATAGGTGCCCCTGTATTTAAAAACAGACGGATGATGATACCAAAAAGTTTTCTATCCTCTTTCCCCGATAGTCGGCCCTCGCACTACCCCAGTGTGGACTGCTCGAGTTTCTATTTGGGAGTATGAGTATTCAGGATACTGATGACACGGTTATATGTTAACAACACTGGGAAGTGGTCACTCCCTCTTGCGTTTTCCTCTAACTCTCCATTCCATATCTTGCAGCAGTTATGGTCTAATGGACTAATATATATAATGCTGAGAAGGATTGAGTAGGTGAATGTCGTGTACGTGGGTCTTCCGGTATCACAGAGACATATAGACGATGTCAACAGAAGTCTATAATTTTCCTCTTGTGTCTCTCCTTGCACTGCCTTAAAGCCGGTTATGGGCATTAAACCCACCTGTGTCTATTACTACTATTACTATTACTGTGGGCTCTGTCTGTGTATACTGTGTGACAAGTTTTCCTTTTTGTTTCAATGCTTCAATGCTTTTGTTTCACTAAGGACTTTCCAAAAAACACTGAAGATACCATATTTTTTCTGGCCTCTGGATTGCTTACCTTTAGCGTCATTTTGACGTGTAAGACCTCTTTTTCATATTTCCATTTCGCATATGATCTGGAGTAAGATGGATGGCTGGACGAGCAATTTACACAGCGGTCTAGTCCTTTACATTCCTTAGTCTCATGGCTCGTCTCGCCACACAGTGCGCAACAAGCAGAGCCACGACACATCTGCAGCATGTCCAAACCTGTTCCACCGAAAACAGCGCAATGGTTTTGCTGCATAGGGTCGGACATCTGCTGAGAGGTAGCCTACCTTTAGCTTTGATGGAAGTGTCAGTCTCTCAAAAGTCAGAAGTATGTTGCGTGTAGTGATGTACCCCCATTTTTACGTATTTTGATTTTACGAACATCTATGACGTCTTGTTCTACGTTCACAGTCCTTTTCGTGTGTGCATTTTATAAGCAAGTTTCCAAATCTTATGCGTTTTATTTCTATAGTATTTTTAGACAGAGACGCCACCGCTTTTTTAATGAAAAACGGTGACATCTTCCCCAGTGGTATGCTTTTGTCTTTTTCAGCATCACAACATGCCAGAATAATGTACAGAGCATTGGACTGTATAGATGCAGTTTGTAATATTTCGGTCCAGTGACGCATTGCTCCAAACTCAGAATTAAAGAACGATTTTTTCCATACACGTTTTATGAAATGAGCAATCCCAAATGTCACCCAGATTTCATGCTCAAATATACGGGAAGGTCCCGGAGTTGTAACACCCCACCAGCCGGGGCTTGACCAAGACCCCGAGGGCCACCGTTCAAAGCTTCTACCCTTCACCTTAAATCCCCTCGGCATGGTACGGATAACACCTTGGGATTGGTGCTGGGGTCCGTAGTGGCGCCACTCACCAAACACCAGCCCAAGCCGGTGCCCCCTGCGGGGACGGGAATATTGCCAATCTGCTTTACTGACAATAGTTCTGAGCTCTGGTTCCTCACCTCAATGTGGATGTCACCAGTTCTCAATTTTTGCATTGTACACTTTACCTATTCCTTGTTTGGGAGTTTTAGCAGCGAGAAAGGGAGAAGCACTAGCTAGTGGTTTTGAGTGATCAGCCTGAAGGATAAGGATCTTCGGGAACCATGGTTCTGGAGTGGAACTAAAATACTGCAATGTTTGCACTTCGGTGCGGTGCCTCTTGTGGCGCTGATCATGTTTTTTTTTTTTCGAGTTTGTGTTATCCATACAGTGGACGAAGTGACTTGGTGCAGCAGGTGTGTCACCCACCATGGAGCCCCACGAGGGAACGTGTCCTACACGTTAACACTGCCTCTGCACTATACCCAAGAGCAGTTTTCTAAAGAAAGAAGTACTGCCCAAGGTTGACCCTTGCCGCCGAAGAAGGTGAAAAAAGAAAGAAGTGGGCTTCAGGAGAGAGAGAAAAAGAAATGAAAAGAGAGATGGCGACTAGCTGAATAGTCCTTGCCGGGCCTTCTAGGACCACCCGTATGTGGGAAGCTGGGGGCCAAAGTGGTGTGTTCCTTTCCCAGAGGGGCAACGAAGGGTCCAAAACAACCTCTGGATCCACTCAACTACCAGGGTTTACCTTTACCCGGTTTCCCCAGATATCTGACAGCCACGCGCAACTATACAACTAAAACAAACTGTGGTACCCTAAAATGGACAAGGTAAGGCATAAAATATTATTGAGAATATTAATGTCTTGTAAAAAGCGAAATACCTTTTGAAATGACACAAATGGCTCATGGCAGGAAACGCTTGTAGAATTGTGGAAAATGTACCTCGCGCTGTTCCTCAAGATAGGGAAATGTACAGAGAATGTCTGAAATGGTCACCAGAACTTCACAGTCCACACATGCAGGAGGGTCCTCACGTCAGAATAAGAAGTCATGTGTCAAGGAAGTGTGTCCAATTCTGAGTCGAGATGCTAATGTGTCTTGTAAACGGTTTGACTTGACGTGTGTCTGCTCACATAGGGTTTTACCATGTGGAACTTGTTATCATTTTGTGTGGTCCAAGATTTCTGACAGTTATGATTGATCGCCCTCCTCTGTATGGGTCTCAAATCCTGATGGGGAACGCAAGCAGGAGCGATCTCTCCCAAGAGAGCGGCTTCAGCAGCAGCCTGGTTAGCCTTTTCATTCCCCTGTATGCCTACATGGCTGGGTCAGGTGTTGACCCCTGTTGAGCATTCTGTTGCAAGACATCGCGCTTGCTGGACAAGAGTGTTTTTCTTCAGTGCAGTCCACAAATAGCATGGAGAGAGCTGAGCGAATTTCTGTACACTACGGACGATTGAATTCCATTTTTTAAGGATGAAGCGCAGTACTAGCATCAGTCCAATGATTTCAGTGTGAAAATTGAAAAGTTCTGATGTAAGCAGTTAGTCTTTGTCACGTTCCCTCTCACCATGGCGAACAATACACCGACTTCCCTCTTCGATCCGTATTTATAACATGCAGCATGGCCGCCAAAACTTCCCTCAAAGTCTGAAACTCCTGCTTCAAAGCTACAGTGGTTGTATTTTCCTTGTCACACCTTGTTAAGGATATGTTCGACAATATAACTAGCTCTCAAGGAGGTATTCCTTCGTTGCATTTCGATAGTAAAAAATAATCGAACGTAAAATGGTACAATTCTGCGTCTGCCGTGTTCGCACACTAAATGGACAAATGACTCATGGCTTGTTTGATAGACTTAGATATATTTTGAAGTGATCTGTTAATAAACGTACTGGACCTTTCTGAATGTAAAATCATAGGACAGAAAGGAAGGCACACAAATACAACAGAGGGTGCCGTTCATTTCTCACACATCTGCTTTCAGGTGCAGGCAGACTTTGAAAGTGGTATTCTTAGGTCCCTGGGTATTCAAAGATCGGTGAGAACAAAGTGCTCGAAGCATTATACCTAGATTCATCTCTTGCAGCTTTTGCATACCAAATCGTTGTCTAGGGAGGTGAATTAACGTGCACGCTCCTGAAATTCGAATATTATTATGTTACACATCGAGATTACCGACAGCTGGTTACCGAAAATGAAGGCACCTCTCGTGACTTAAGTTATTCATGAGAACGAAATGTTTTTTTCTTGCTAACAAACAAACCGTTTCGTCACATTCGTATGCAGATTATTTGCAGAAAGGCATTTCGAGAGTCTGTCCAGTACCAGTTTCCTCATTTATGACAACGTGGGTTTCCAAGAAAAACCACACGCGAGAAAGTACATAAGCAGGTTCCGATGTCACGATTCTATGGTTCTGAGGCTGGAACACACACAGACGGACAAACACAACACATCCACAAGGTACCGGTATCGGGCTTTTTCGTCGATTGCCATTTTTCACCTCTCTGATTTTAGAACCAAGGCAGCCCTGTAGGAGAATGGCGACGTCCGCGACAATGTTCACAATATGGCAGGAGTCCACCATAGCTAGAACAGGCACCGGGAACTCTTTTGGTGACTGACGACACGTACTCAGAGTTCAACATATTCAAATTCGACAGCCGAGCAAACCACTATCTGCAATGTCAACAGAATCCTGATACCCAGCGAAAAATACAGCAAGCGATTCGCCCGGACTCGGTACTCTCATTCCTAGGCCTCCGCAAAGAACCACACGCTTCTGGGAACTATTTTCATACGCGGGAGCAAGAAGCCTTCGCTGCCCTGGGGCTGCCGTGCCTGTCGACCAATCAGGGACGATTAATTTTGAAAGTTTGAATCTGAAGCGTTCATATCGCAAGTCTATCT
This sequence comes from Ornithodoros turicata, assembly GCF_037126465.1. NCBI lineage: Eukaryota > Metazoa > Arthropoda > Arachnida > Ixodida > Argasidae > Ornithodoros > Ornithodoros turicata. The sequence goes on from NW_026999301.1 coordinate 4,339,586, forward strand.
TGCGAAGTGTAAACCAGATTGAGCCCTACCTCTGATGTGCCAAACGACCTCGGAGAGTCTCGGCGAGAAAAACGGAAGCTTGGTGAATAAGAAAAGATACCAAAGAAGGATAAATTCCTTAAAACTAGCAAAAATAAATAACAACACCATAGAAGGGATCTAAACAGGGAAGGAGCTGTCGAAGAGGTACTAGTACTGGACACCTTATAACTTTAGTCCTAGGAAACGTATCAAAATAAGGTCAAAACTAAAATAAAGATAAAAGAATAAGGATCTAAATAGAAAAGGAATGTAACCGAAGGCAAGCAAAAATCTCGTAAAATCAATAGAAATTGCCGAAAATCCCAGTTGAAGTTGATACATACATCCCTCGGGCAAGTAAAATGCTAGAAACCTTATAGCCCTAAATATGGAAACTGACCCCAAAGGAGGAGACGATCGGGACGTGGAATCGACTGATGAAAGCTCGGATTCAGATGAGGGGGTACTCACACCAAAGGATGTAAGTAACGAACAGGGAGAATGTAAACATAAAGAGGGAGAAAGCCAAAGAAAGAAAAAAGGAAAAAGACGAGTGGCCGGTGACAGTTCTAAGGAGAAGTGTTCAACAAGTGAAATGATCATGGCATCCCAAGAAAAAAAGAACACAGAACGAGTTGGGAAAACTAAAGAACAGAGTATCGAAGCCAGACTGAGAGGACTGAGGGACAAATACATAGATGTTGAACAGACAATCCCGATAAAACATAAACAAGAAGTACGGGGAGTTTTCCATGAATATGAGGCCCTGGTAAGGAAACTCGAGTTAAAATTAATGGAAACAAAGGTAAGGGCCAATATGGCTGAAGAAGAGAGAGAGGTTATACTTGCAGATAGGGAGATAACCATTAGGAATCTGGAGGCAGTGACTAAAAACTTAAATGAAACAGAAGGAAAAATATCCATTCTAAAGGAAGAACTAAAGAAGGAAGAGAGTAAAGTGGAGACCCTTGAACTCAAAATGAGTGAACTCTCCAAAACGACCTACGCGCAAGCGGTGGGATCGACTCCAGATCCCATCAAATACAAAGATAAACCCACTATAGAAGTGGCATTTATCCACGCGAAAGATAAGAGAACCCAAGAGGAAATAGGTGTCCTACTGAGAGGACACATCAACGCCTCAGAAATCGGTATTCCAGATGGCACGTTGCAACCTATGAAAAACTGAGGTATTATGGTTAAGTCCCGACACATAAACGGTTTCGAAAAACTGGTAGAAGTGAACAAAAACGAGCAAACGTCCGGAGTACTCCAAAGCAGTGCTACCAAAGAAGAGAAAACCCAGACTGCGCATAGCAGGGGTTGAAAAGCGCATAACCAAAGACCATCCTGCTAGCAACAATTAATCTCAAAAATGACCTGAAGATACAACAGGATGATTTCACTATCATCAAAGAAATCAAAATGGGCCGCACCACAACGTATATAGTAGAAGTGGTATTAGAATCAGCTAAAGTCCTACTGGAGAAAAGAAATCTATACATGGGATGGTCGGAGTGCAGGGTTAGCGAGGAGGTCATGGTAAAGAGATGTGAGAAATGTCTGTTATACACCCACAACACCAGGGATTGCAAAGACGAGAGATCAAGATGTCACCTGTGTGGAGAGGCTCACATGGCAAAAGACTATCAAGAAATAAATTGTGAATACTATTGTAGACCATGCGGTTATGCTAACACCATGAAAGGAGCTAACCATGATACCTACCATTCAGCCTACTCCCGAGAATGCCCTGAATATAAAAGGGAATTAGCCCTAGCAAAGAAAAGAATGGGCATGTAAATTCAACATTTTCACTTTATTCAACATGCTAAACTTTTTACAAATTAATACCGCAAGAAGCAAGGCAGGTATAAACAACTGTTATGCCACAATGAAAGAATTAAATACAGACATAATTTGTATTCAAGAACCCTATATTAAAGACAAAAAATTCCAGGATATCATCCCTAATTGTAAATTCTTCTGTGCAAATGAAAATCCTAAAACTGTAATTATTTGTAGAGACAAAAACTTTGATTATTTTCCTTTAAGTATTTCAAGAAACCAGATAATACTGAAATGTTCCAATAAAACTAGAACCTTCATCTTGATTAACCTGTATTTTGAACCTACTTCAGACATTACGGAAAACTTATCAATTCTAAATAAAGAAATAAATGAGTTCAAAGGGGCAACCATAATCATAACCGGAGATTTACCCTATTGGGTGGTAACGTTACGGACGAAAGAGGAGAAGACGTATTATATTTTATAATAGGAAACGACCTAGCACTAAGAAATCACAGTTCATCCTCGGCGACTTTTCATGGACCCTGTGGCAGATCATGGATTGATCTAACGATCATTTCAGAAAGGGATTTCCAATTAATCAAAGACTGGACAGTGAGTGATATCCCCTCATGTTCAGACCACAGATACATTATCTTCAATGCCTTTAATAAAGAAAAAAAAATCAATATGGAAACTAACCAAAAAAGGACAGATACACTTAAACCAGAAAATTAATAAGGACAAATGGTTTACCATGATTTCAAAAACAGAACTACAAACGAGGGATGATATAGATAAAACAGTAGAAGCAACTTATAAAAAAATTGACTTATATAGAAAACAACGTATGCGTAAAATAACCCCTAGAGGAGAAACCGTTGAATGGTGGAGCAATGAGTTAACAATAACACGTAAAAAAGTTCGTGCTATGAGGAAAATATATTAAAAAAATTACGATCCAACTATGAGAGAACATTTCAGAAATACTTATTTTAAACATTTTAAACAGTACAAAAACAAAATAGAAAAAGCTAAAGAAGAGCATTGGTCTGCCCAAATTAATCAGATAAAAAAATCAAATCCCTTTACCGTACCATATAAGATGATGAAAAAAGCCAATGACATTCCAAAAAATATACCGGTCGTTCTAAAAACTGATAGTACATATACCACCACAATAGAAGATAGCATAGAGACAATAATAACACATTTATTTCCTGTAACAACCCCAATAAACATAACAAAAAATAACAACCAATAATAAGGACATTCCATTTACCGAAAATGAGACTTCAACGGCAATAAAAAACTTAAAAAAATGATACAGACATTGGAATAGATAAAGTTAATCTAGAAACAATACAATCAATCATAAGATCACATCCTGGTTACTTGCCTTGGATGTATAACGAATGCCTCAAGATTAGGATACTTTCCTGTGCAATGAAAAATAAATAAATTAATTTTGATTCCAAAGTCTAATGGAAACAAAACTGAACCGGGCAATTTTAGGCCAATAGCTGTTCCAGGGTTATTTAGTAAAATACTGGAAAAGCTAATATACCAAAGATTATATCATTTCCTATACAAAAGGAATTTTTTCAATAAACCTCAATACGGTTTTGTACACGGTAGTTCAAGCACAACGGCAATAAAAAGAATAACGGATACGTTGAGAAGAGATGAAAAAGAGGCATATTCTTCCGTTCTAATATCCTTGGATATAAAGAATGCCTTTAACAATTTAAATCCGGGAATCGTCATACAAGAATTAATTAAACTTAATTGCCCCGATAATTTAATTGATCTAATTAAAAGCTTCTTAAAGGATAGAAGATACCAAATTATCACGCACAAAAAGGAAATGACCTTTACAGGAAATCCTCAGGGATCTCCCCTGAGTCCTCTGCTCTGGAATATCGCTGTTAATTCGATATTTGAGCTCTCCTTTTCAGATGATGTAAATATAGAAGCATATGCAGATGATGTAACTATTATCATCAAAGGTAAGTCAAGAAGACAACTGGAAGAATTGGGTAATAACACCCTGGATGTTCTATCAGACTGGAGCAGAAATATGGGTGTTAATTTTAACGTAAATAAGACACAAGCAATGTTAATAACTACAGGAACAAAATATTAAAACACACCACCTATTATAAAATGAGAAATCAAAATATAAAAATGTCTCAAAGTATAAAGATATTAGGCGCAACTATAGATGAAAACTTAAATTTTCTAGAACATCTAGATAACATAAAAAACAAAGTAACAACATTAACGTTCATCCTATCTAGTTTTACTAACAAAATAAAAAATGCGAGAGGAAATCCTTAGGGAATTATATCTAAGATGCGTAGAACGGATAATAGTGTATGGTGCACCAGCTTGGTTTAAGGCAGAAAATAATTCTCACACGCTAAGAAAATTAAAATCAATACAAAAAATTCCCTTATTGAAAATAACCAAAGCTTACAAAACCGTGGCAAACGAAACCCTCCCAGTTTTAGCCAATGTCAACCCCATAGATTTACAAATAAAAAAGGGATGTTTAATGTATCAAATATGGCAGGATAAGATGAATTGCACAATAAATAATATACTTATAAAATGTGAAAATGTTGAATATCCCTATAATAAATGGGAGACACATCCTAGTGAACTAACAAAAATAAACGTCAAAAGACCGGAGAAGGTCATTTATGGAAAACAGACCATCATTACTGATGGATCCAAAATGGATGAAAATGTGGGAGGTGGCTTTTGTGTGATGGATGGACAAGAACTAATCCATATTGGAAAATTTAAACTTCCAAATCACTCAAATATATTTGATGCCGAACTTACGGCTATAACAGAAAGTATGCGTTATATAAAAAATTCCACACATAATAATTTTGTCTTATACTCCGACAGTCTGTCCACCCTCATGGCTCTGGCAAACCCCATCCATCATAACCCTAGAATTCAGAAATTTAAAAAACGAAATATTGGAAATTAGAAAAAGGAAAATTATCGAATTCAATTTTATAAACTCTCACACAGATATATTAGGTAATGACATAGCAGATGATATTGCTAATAAAGCTCGGCACCGCAATAATTACATCCACTTAAAAATGCCTTAATTGCCCAAGTGGTGAAAAAATGTCTTTTGGTCATTTCATGCACTTTGCTTGGTTCCTAGGCTCAACCACATTTGTTTCCAGCTATTTTCGATCAGTTCTGATTGTGTGTTCCCGGGATATGGGAACGTGATTTCAAAATCACAATGGGCGTTCAATGTATAAAATAAATGGGTCATGGGTCATGGCAGTTGCAGGCTTTTAGAAAGTTGGACTTGGATATGAGCCAGGCTCAATGCCAAATACGAAGTATGCAAATTATATTACATAATTATTGTGGTTTTTAGGATAATTCACCACACCGAAAACCTACTGAAACACTCCAAACACAACGGGTCAGTCCTTTATTCACTGCGCAGAAGCACTATCTGTGTGATACATCAAGAAACAATTGCTTCCGGGTGTGAAACACAAGTTCACAGAGCATTTGGAACACACCACCTTGGTGATCCCTTTGCAGCCAGGAACCTTGCATCTTCCTCGGTTTCCGTACTGCGGCCAGTGACATGTCCCATCCAGTCGGATGTCTTGTGACGGGATAGGTGCTCTTTTGCATTTTTCCTTGTGGAGGGCATTAATGCTCCTTTTCGATGATTTTGTAATACTGCGTCTTGCTGGCTTCTTTATGAGCTTCAGGGTTGAGGCAATCTCCCCTTTGAATTCAAACAAACTCAGAACATCGTTTACACGAATGTTGGCAAGGGCACAGTCCTGCTTGTAGACGAACCAAGCATTGACACAGATAAGGTCAATCAGATGAAAAAAAAAGATCTTGAGGTACCACTTTCTTGATTTCAAAGGTGTCCGGGAAGCTAGCCATCTGGTCGACGAGGTCAACGCCACCCATGTACTTATTGTATATTCTTACACATGCAGGCGACGGTACTTCTATGTGCCTGTGTTCCTTCTTGTCATATCTTCTGACATCTTCAACAGGATCAGTGGCCACAAAGGTGCTCAGAAAACTAACTGAACGATTGTCAAACCACGTGACGGCATGAAATGGTACACCATCATGAGACGCAGTCTTTTCATGGAAGGATCCACGGCCAGCACTTTTCAGAGCTTTGTCATCTTTCAGACTACATCCAGGTAGACGGTTTCGCCTCACAGTCCCAAGAGCCCAAACGCCCTTTTTTGCAAGCTCGTAGAATAGGGGAGCACTCGTGAACCAGTTGTCACAGTAGAGTTTATAGTTCTTGTTGGAGGGAATGGCGGATGCGAGGGTGAGCACTATGTTGCCACTCGCACCGACATCACAGTGTCCATTTGCAGGGAGTATCTTCCCCGTGTACAGTTCAAAGTTGTGCACAATGCCTGTTGAATCGCAAAGTACGAACATCTTGTACCCGTATTTTCTGGGCTTGTTTGGCACGTACTGTTTTAGTGAGCTCTTTCCCTTGTAGGGTATTATCTGCTCATCAACAGACAGCATCTCCTTGCTGAACGGGAGGTCCAGAAATTTTGCACGCACTATTTCGAAGAATGGACGCAGCCTGAAGAGCCTGTCTTCACATGGTGTTGGCAGCGTAGAGTTATCATTGAAATGCAAAAATTTCTTGATTTTCTCAAAGCGGTTTCGTGGCATAGTGTCAGCAACTTGAGCAATTCTGTAGTTACGGGACCAGTACCTTCTTGTGCCTGAAAGTCTCACACCAGACATAAATATGCAAATTGCAGGAAGTCCTGAAGCTCACTTCGGTTGAGATTGAGCGGCTGGCTCGGGTTCTGTTGCACTGAGTAGAGATTTGATTGCTCCACGATGTAATCAAGCATCTCTTCGTCCAAGAAGTCAGTGAAGTACTCGTAAGGCGACCGAGAACTAGCAGCACCTGTCTCCGGTGGTTCAACCCATACAGGGTACGCCGCAGCTACGGAGTGTGTGGGATCCTTCCACTTCATTTTCTTTACCTGAAGGGGTTTCTGATCGCCTTCTGCTGGCGTATTGTCGATCACAGCTGCGACGTCGGTAGCTGCATCTTCCTCATCAGATGAGAAGTGTTCCGTAACTTCGTTGTTTACCTCAGGCGTCCATTCATCATCCGACCCACTGCTGCAGCCCCCGTCGTCACTTTCATCCGGAACTGCACATATTCCACTCCCAAGTGCATTCCGACGGTTGTTGTCGCGAAGACCGTAGAAAAAGTTGGTCTGCATTGCCTAGAAATTCGTGAACCAAATAAGCGTTTCGCCTCCCTCTGCCTGGGTGGAGAGCCCAATGTTGCACCAAAAATCACATACCTTATTTCGCTGCCCACTGTGTTACTTCTGGTTTGAGGAGCTAAATATCGTTTGCAGGAGCCTCTGTGAGCAATTCGGAATGCATTAAGGTGTTTAGATAGGAAAACTATTCAAAAATCGATCCGCCTTGCGACTGTCTGTAGTTAGCAGCACTTCCCGAAAGCGAACATGGACGGCGCCATCTTTAAAGCGGCGGCAGCGCTGTTCACGGTCAACCGGCGAACCAAACAAATTGGAAAAATGAGGAGCAGTGTTACTTCAAAGCAACAACGGGCGTTGGCGTTCCTATGTTTTGCAGTTTGCCAGGAAAACCCAATTTTCGGTATGTGATTTCAGAATCACAGGGGGTAATTAAGGGTTTTATATAACAGAAAGTATGCGTTATATAAAAAATTCCACACATAATAATTTTGTCTTATACTCCGACAGTCTGTCCACCCTCATGGCTCTGGCAAACCCCATCCATCATAACCCTAGAATTCAGATATTTAAAAAAAACGAAATATTGGAAATTAGAAAAAGGAAAATTATCGAATTCAATTTTATAAACTCTCACACAGATATATTAGGTAATGACATAGCAGATGATATTGCTAATAAAGCTCGGCACTGCAATAATTACATCCACTTAAAAATGTCCAAATCCTATATAAAAAGTTTAATAATAAAAGACATAACGAAAGAATGGCACGAAAGATGGTTAAATTACGACAATAACAACATAAAAACATGGATACCAAATATCACGAAAAAACCAAATAAAGTCATGAATCATTATGAATCCCAATTATTAACTAACCATGGAGGCTTCCCTGGATATCTGGCAAAGTTCAGAATTATCAATGACGAACAATGCAAATGCAACCAAGGTATAGGTGATGTTGTGCACTACCTGACAAAATGCCCAGACACAAAGATACACAGAGAAAAAATTCAAGGAATAATGAAAACACCGATAACCGCTGACTGCTTCCAATCATACTAAGCAATCAACAAATGATGTCAGCAATCCAAGACATGATAATACACCTCTGTGAGGTATAAAGGTGACTTCCAACGCTGCGGCCTCAACCGGCTCGGACCTTGGGGGAGGACGAGGGCTCCGGTTGTCAGAGGGCCAGGGCAGTCTGCCTGCTGGAAAGCCAGAAAAACTGGCAAGAAACATAACAAAGAGGCTAACCAGAATGGCTTTAATTGCAAACCTGGAGCCCGTTCGCATCCCAAACCCCCAGGGGATGTAGATCCAGCGAAATCGCCGAGGCAGAATAACACATATAACTGTATTCTTCAATTAGCGGGCAGCCATACAAGTCACTTGATGCTAAGAAGGGCAGAGAAGGAGATAAAAGTAGCAATTTATGATATGAAGAGCTGAAGCAGAACATCAAGGGAGGCTGTCTACTGATATCCACCCATCACTGTAAATAATATAAACCGATATCATAAAATAAGTCAGTGACAAAAAAGGGTTATCAATAAACAATGACTAAACAAATCTATAGGATGCACAGACTAATAAAATAAAAAAACACAAAACCCCTTCAATTATCCAACACACAAAACCAAAAGAAAAGCTCTAAATATATACTAATATTATCTCTCACAAAGCACGGGAACATCCAAAACAAAGGAAAAGATGTAAGAAATGTATTAAGTGTTTTACAGAAGTAAATACCAAGCGAGACTTCAAGCCACAGACGGGAGAACAGCAATCACAGAAACCAAATGGATCATAGATGAACAAGAAATGGGACTACAAGGAAGATAAAGAGGTTTATGAAGACAAGAAAAAATAAAAAAATGTAACCAAATGTATTAACAATAGCTAGAATTATATAACTAGCAATAATGTCATATTCCTTTATCCATATTTCTTGTAAGACACAAGAGATTTAAATAAATCCGCTGTTAGCTTTGCTCGTTCCCTTGCTGTGGTCTTCGCTGGTGGTATATATACTAAAATCTCCTCTTTTTTTTTTAATCTCCCCTCCCTGTAATACTACTGTGGAACAGGGATGGAGATTCTGCTTCTTCCTCTTCCAACTTTTCTATCTTTCATTTTTTCGTTCTTCTTTAAATCATGAAATCATCCCCCCCCCACCTTGGCAGTGGGGCGAATTCACATGCAAAAGAAACAAAAACAGCGCAGGATCCTGGCCGCCTCCGCGGGGCCTGAATCAACACAGTGGTTATCTTTGCAGATCAATTGACGTCGGGCTTGATGGGGTCTTCTTTCACCGTCGGTCCTGTTGTGCTTGATCCATGTGGTCTCGCTAGTACCATCACTTTCTCCCCTACTCTCACTCCCCTTACTATCATATCTATTATTTTAATTTTTAGTGATTAGGTCCCTGATATACCTTCGTGTGGCACGGGGGCCTCTTCACTTATTTTCCCCCCTCTCCTTTCTTTCATTTATGTTCTTCAGGCACCCTGCCTGTCACACCCACCTTCATTTATTCAATACACCCAAGGGCGCGCCATCTTGAATTCCGGGAACTCACTCGCTACACAGAGTGCAGTCAACCGCAGGACAACTTGGTTCGCCGGAGAACGAAACCGAAACCACTTCAAGAGGCATAAATCTTCTAAACATGCTATAATCTTCAAAAAATCATATCTCCGTAACGGAAACAGATTTTTTAATTCCGAAAAAAGGAGAATACACTTTATAAAAAGAAGAAGACCACAGCAAAAGAAACTCAAGAGGAACAGGGTATTTCCCCGTAAAATAACGGGAAATGCCCTAAAAATTGATCCGAAGTTTGGAGGACACTGCTCAACCCAGGATAACTCTGCATATGAAGCGAGAAGCTGTAGGCAGAAGGATTGCAAAATGAATTCTCAAAAACTAAGGAATCGAAGCTCTAAAAACGAGAATGAGGACTTCCCTCCACTGGTAAAGAAGGGGAAAGAGAAAAAAGACAAGCAAAAACAGCTCATAGAAGAAGAGAACTCAGAGGAATCAGCTGCGGAAGACGTCCCCCCAAGTAGGGGTTCTATGACCGAAGCTGAATCTGAGCTCGCCACCCAGGAACAAAGGGATAAATCCCAAAAGAAAAAATCAAAGAAAATGAAAGCAAAGACAAGGAAAGAAGTAAAGCCAGCGGATACCTCTTCCGATGAGGAGGATCCTGTACAAACCAAAGCCCCTCCGGCCAAAAAAGGAGAAAGAAATAACCTAAGCAGCGATAATGAGATCCAGAAGGAGGACTTCTCGGAGAAAGATAGTGACATTCTAGAAGAACCAAGATTTGTAGGAAGATTAAAGGGAAAGGCCTTCGAACGGAAAGTTCGTAAGGCCAGAAACACTTTCCGCAATCTTGATGGAAGAATTAATGAAGATGTCAGAGATGAAGTCCGAAACGTCATTGACGACTTTGAAAAACTCATCCGAGATGTCATCTCAATGAATCGAGTATATGAAGACAGATTTGTGGACTTTTAGCGCAGCTCCACAGTAACAACGAAGAAAAGAAAACGAACAAACCTCCACTCCCACAGAAGACCTATGTGGAAGCCTTAAAGGAGCTCTGGCCAGTGATTTTGGAGCCGTTTTCGCGATTGAGATCGATGGAAGGCATCAAGAGGAGGTTCTCCATTAATTTGCGTGCTTTCAAGCAGAGTAGTTTTTCTAAAATCGAATTTCCAAAATCCTGCGTCAATTCCGTTCAGCACGCCAAGCGTCAAACCGAAGAAGCGCCCGCGCATAAATTAAAACCTGTGCAGTGACGTCGAGCCGTACCCAATCACAGCTTGGGATTGCGTAGGTGTGGTTGTGACATCAGCATGAACGTGTAACCCATTATTTGTACAAAATGATCCTTGTACGTGCATTTCTAAATGTTAAAATGTGCAGGAATAAAAAGTATACCCAGTATCTCACATCTTTGTCGTTCGTTGTAATTACTTCGACCCGCGCTAATCGATTAGCGCACGACGGAGAAGATTATTGCAGACGCTACTTTCGAAAACCGCGGTGCTTTGTTTTGGAGTTTGTGTCTGAAGTTTATTGCGTTTCTCATATGTGATCGTTAGTGATCATACGTGATACGATAAGTGATCGTGCTGTGAACGCTCACTGTTCGCCGAATATGCCTGGTTACGGATGTCCTGGTTGAAGGGTGTCCGAATGCGGCGTACTCATCGGATATTCGGTTTCATGCTTTACCAAGTGACGACCAGCAGCGGCAGCAATGGCATGAGACAGTCCCCGTCATGACTCTGGCAAGGTAGAAAGCTGTAGAAAGCTGGAGAACATTCGGTTCTGCGAACGGCATTTCACACCTTCCGACTACGTGATGCACCCCTATGTGTCACGACGACTCGGACTGCAGCCACAGATGTACCGCCTGAAGAAGACGGCAGTTCCTTCTTTGAATTTAGCTGCAGCTGCAGAGGTTAGTGTTTTGCCTGATGCTGTTGGTGTCTCATCAGCACAGTATGGACATTTCGCGAACTATTGTTCGTCAGTCTGTTCACTTCAAACAGCTAATCATCGGACGTAGAGCAGATCATATGAAAAGAATCATAAAGTATAGTTCTCCGTGTTATAAACACGCAATTTATAGACGACGGAGGTTTCGGTTTTTAGGCTAATACAGATGAACACTTCCAAGGAGGTCATACTGTTCTTCTAACTCTACTTTAGGTGGAACATCAAACTTGTTATATTTTCCGTTGGCTGAACTAACATGGAAAAATGTAGCACATAAGTTCTTATTTGTCAGATGAAGAATTAGGTAAAGGACTCTTGCCGTCTTTTTTGTTTCATGGTTCTTAATAATCAGGCTGATCGTCACATGGAAGTCGAAGACTCCCCAAGTTGAACTGGCCGGAAGTGGTCACATCTCGTGAGTCTCAGGTACGCATAAAATGCACTTAAGTGATGTGACAAAACAAGCAATGCTTGTAATAAAGTGTGTGCTGCTGTATGTCTAAATTACTACCTCTAGCCCACCTGGACCTTCCTGTTGGACATGAGGTATGCAGCACATATCCTTTCACATTGTGCACTTGAATACGTAACATTTTGTGATTGATGGAACGTTTGCCTTCTGCCCACAGGAAACTGCAGTCGATGCAAGTCCTTCTGACCTCGAGATGGACCACTACGATCTGGCAATCCCACTTGAGCATGAGGTCTATGACAATTTGCGAAACTTTGCGTTTGTGATACATGTGGCTGGCATATGTCTGCACGTGGCCCAATATTGCTGCAGTATCTCCCCCTCTCGAGGGAGAATAATAAATTATGGAAGCATAAGTGCATGACAGTAAGCAGGTGGGTGGGAACTGAAGTCGAGGGGAAAATGACAGGCAGAGCAAGGAAGATCGCTGAAACAACGAGAGGGGTACTCCACACATAAAAAAAAAAATTCTTCCATTTGAGAGTCAGACCAGTTTCACGAGGGTACCCTTGGTTATCATATCATATGTGTTCTTGTTCATTCCATTACAGGAATTGGTATCTGCAGCCATGACCTCCCATGCTACTCAGGAGCTGCATCTCCCACTAAGGTAAACGAGCTACAGCAACAGACTCTTTTTCTTCATTGAGCACCAATTTCAACCTCCAAACAGCACTGGGCAACGGCAGCACTAGACGTCCCTGCTGATCCCTCTGCACGTATACTTGAGGGAACTGAGGTAATAATACTGAGAGTGATCACAGGCAAAATATGTGACAAACAATTTCTTTCTTTTGTTATCCTCTTGTGCTTCACTGTACCATTTTACAAATCACAGCTGACATAAATGGAATAAGCATAGGGTATACCACAACTTCAATTCATTTCATTTTTACTTCACTGTGTTGAGCCACAATTTTAGCAGTTGTTTATCACATGCACAGTTAGTCTGGAGTGCTTTCAATGTATACACACTAGACACAAAATTCTGCACATTTCTAGGACAAAAGTGCCTTGGATCATGTGGTGCTTGTTGTACAGGACTGAGGGAAAAAACAGTAGTTACACAGAAAAAAGCATCGGATTAAGATCTACTGGCTTGGTCAGCACCTGTGAGTGTATAACTTATTTACTATTTCACCAACAAATAACAATGACAATCACCACTGTAAGCTTCACTGTACGACCTTTTGTGCAGCCACCCAATGCAACATGGAGCTGGAGCGGTTGGTAGCTCTGAGGTCGACCGCTGTGCAAACGGATGACGCCACTCCTGCCATGGCAGCCCCTCTGACATCATCACCAGTGCGTCCACTTCCACAAGGGCTCCCACCATGCCCAGAGTCTCCGATCCTGCATTCTTCGCAAGCTGAGGCAGGTGGCAGTGAAGATGAGGTCGATGAAGGAGACTGGACGTATTACCCTTCAATGAGTGGGAGCACCTTAGAGTACGTTGTGAGCAGCAGATTACGCTGTCCCTCTCTGACGTTTAATTTTTGCATAACGGTGAATGTCACTATCCATTTCCTGCAATGTTATGAGCATGCTATTTCCTGTGTGACGGATGTGCAATGTTACCTCATTGCAGGGAGACACAAAGATTAATCGCTCACTAAAAATTTTACCAAGGTCTCTTAGAAGCTCGAAAAATTAATCTCCTGAAGCCCTAATAACATACTGATCAAAGTAATTGGTGAAAAGTAATGTAGTTACTCAGTATGTACAAGCCTGGCACGTAATAATTTTGCACACTCATTACGTTTCATTGAAGCATTTTTGTGAAATCTGCCACATATGATGGTGCAATAGTGGTGGCAAAGATGACAAGCTACACTTTTGTTGTTACACGCGAGAAGGCAGCTGTACTTTGTAATCACTAATACTTGGTTTTGTATAAAATTCTTGTGGATATTTGGACACGCAGTCTGATGCACCTGTGTTCATTTTGTGCATTTCCTGTAATGGGCTATTAGAATACACACAGTGCAGTGTTGGCCATGGAGTTATGTGTTATGTGACACAAAGCTTGTGGCACAATCCATATTTGGCCCTTTTTTCTCACCATCATAAAATGAAAAATTACGTTCTTAGTTGCCTTGCTTTCTTGTTCTTGTTACCTGCCTCAACAAATAGGTGATGAGCCAGTTGAGAGGTTTTGCATGTTTGAATGTATTAAGTCTGCTTTATGTCTCATTTTTCATATTAGTCAGGCATACACGTGGGCAAAGGTAGATAATGAAGAAACAAGCTGGCACTTACCTTCTTCGGGCTGGAGAAGGCCTACTTATTAACGAGCAAGTCCTTGATGCTCTTCATGACTGTTCTAACGTCAAATACTGCAAACGGTTCTTGCCATGACTGCAGCACACTTGTAGCAGTCCATCATCCAGTGTCAGCACTTGGTGGTGTCGCTCCAGTTTTAGTGCCTGGTTGGGAGCATACTGTCAGAAATTAGTGGCGTGACACCAGCTAATTTTTTGTGCAGTGCAGCACTTACTGTAAAACCCTTTATTTCCGCGCGCCGTTAATTTTCGCTAATTTGGCAAATTGAAGAACTTCGCGAAAATTTTAATGTACACATGATACACAGTGAAAAATACGAAATTCGCGAAATTCAGCGGTCGCGAAACTGCCTTTGATAGCTGCTATTACTGCCCTGTACCCAGCCGAGTACACTGGTTAGACAAGAAACTGTACCGACATACACACCTTGCTTAGTACCTTGCATATCTGAAGCCTGTCCTTGACTCTGATGGAAAGGCTTCGCGAATGGTGTTCACTGCACAAGCTGGAATCACCAAGCGCTTGTTTTTTTCAAGCTTGTGCCACACCCACCTCGCAAACTGACGGTATGCAGTGTATCGGTATCTCCTGCAACAATACACAGAAAGAGAAAAGATATGTAATGTCACTTTGGTATTGAACACATCATAACCAGAAACAAACGTGGTCGTAATGTTGAAATCATGCTTACTTGTGAATATGTGCGCTCATTGGTTCCCGCTGGCCCCGAAGTTCAAGGTACGCCACCTTAAGCACGGTTTGGTTGAGGCATGATTTGAAATTTTGGTGCTCCGTGATACACGAGAAGCTCAGTGGCTCAGGGTGCCCTGGAGCTCCTTACAGCAGAGGCACTCTTCTTCAGTGGGCATGGCGACGCATGACCCACAACGGCACCTGTAGCCGAGAGGCGCTTAGAGAACCCGTCGCGGTACGAATCATCCGTTTCTTGTGCTATATGATAATGAATCGCCAGCCATTATTTATCAATCTGTGGAATTCAGGCGGCTGCTGCTCCCGCACGCTGCCGCGTCAACATGCTCGTCCCGTTGAGCTCGCGGAGCCGGCGACGTTTCGAAGGCGAGGCTCCCAAATTCCGCCGCCCGTAACAAGATTTGCCTTTCCTTCGACGATAGGTTGTCGAGAAGATCGCTCCCTTCGGCAGCCATTTTGTCAGAGTAACGAACACAACAAACACGAATGGGTGCGAGAGTAATTTTCCCTGCGTTGGGTTCGCTGTGATGAGGGTGCAGTCAAGTACGTCTCGACGTCACACCATGGAAGCCTGCATGGAAGAACACTTGCAGGAGGCTAGAGATCTGCCGAGTTGAGGGGGAAAACCGGAACCAATTTTCAGGGCCATGGTTTTAATTGTCTTCTTCGCCGTTGACTTATGGCACCCCGCGTGGTTCATGGGGACTGTATGTACTTCAATAATCACAAAAAATCCAAGGTAAGACGGGGTGACTGGTCAGGGACCCTTTAAGCTCACCTCATACCCCTCCAGCAACATCTAAGAAAACATTGCTGGTAAAAGCCACAAACAACCATGACCAAAGCAAAGTCGAAAAGTTACTAAAAAAGAACTTCAGCCCTAGCTCTCTCGGTCTTGACAGTGCTGAACTGATCAAGACAAAACGAGGAGAAATTATCGTCAAATCCACATCAAGAGAAGGGACAGACGCTCTGGAAAAAGCAATAAACTCGCACCCGGAAACCAAAGGTGTCCTCAATGCCAAGAAGGAGACAAAATTCCGACCACGCCTACGTCTCAGCGGAGTGGACCCATCGGTGGACGAAAAGGACATCCTCTGCGAAATAAATGAAAGAAACCAACTTAACTTGGACGAAAAAGTCTTCAGAGTGGTCACGAACTTCAAGATAAAAGAAACCAGGACATGGATAGTAGAAGTCTCCGGCCCAGTCTTCCCCATTCTCATCCATAAAAAGGAGGTTTATATAGGATGGCTCAGAGCCAGAATTGACGAGGCAATCTACGTCAAAAAATGTTACAGCTGCATGCTACGGACACGACACAAAGACTTGCCAAGAGAAGACCAGCAATACCTGCTACAGATGTGCCAGGCCTCACCAAGAGGAATGTAACCCCATCACTAAACTCCACTGTCTCGTCTGCCAACAACCGAACCACAAGTTTAAAACAAGACACGATTTAGACCATGAATTCGGAACAACTCGCTGCCACAACATATAGAATCCTTGCCATCTTACGTAGCACGATTGACTATGGAAACATAGGAGGCCCCTACTTCGATGAATAACCCACAATGCTTAATCGCATACCCTAATGGCCCTCCGGTTCTGCAAACAAATCAAGCACACCTAAGCTGGTTATCTCACCTTGGTTAAAACACTTATAGATAGTAAACCAAATGTAAGTACTTATCAAGAACCCTATAACCATGATTTATTTGCATCCTCCGTACCTCACAACTATTCTATAATCAAAGCAGAAAAAAAAACCCTCGAGTATGTATCTTAGCTAAAAACGCAAGACTATGAATATCCTCCCTCTTTTGATCAGTCCAACCCTTATCTCGTTCCTAGGCCTCCGCAAGAACCCCACGCTGCTGGTAAGTAATTTTCATAGCTCGGGAGCAAGAAGCCTTCGCTGCCCTGGGGCTCCGTGCCTGTCTGTCGACCAATCAGGGGACGATTAATTTTGAAAGTTTGAATCCGAAGCGTTCATATCACAACAGTTTATTTCTACTAATCTTTACACCGTGGATTTTTGCGTGATTTTTTTAGGAGTTTATTATTTAAGTGTATCTTGCGAAGTGTAAACCAGAGTGAGCCCTATCTCTGATGTGCCAAACGACCTCGGAGAGTCTCGGCGATGAAAACGGACAGCGCGGGCGTGTCTAAAACATTCGCTGGTGCGTGTCCTGGGGGGGGGGGGGGGGGACCTTGGCGCCCGAGAGACTGGCATTTCTGCTCAAGAAGGGCGGGGTCCTACCGCCCCTAACAGCGATGGCTGCCATAGCAAATGACATGTCGCTTTTTGTTTTTTGTATTTTTGTGGTCATTACCGGGGTCGAGGCCTCAACTAGCCGTTTCGGTTTTTGGGGGACCGGACGGGGCTTTGGTTGTTAGCAGGGCCAGGGCGGGCCATGGGGGGGGGGGGGGGGGAGTAGGTGCCGTCTGGTGGACAGTCATTTAAGCTTGTGTATGTTTGCACTTCGTGCAGTAGGCCCCAAGATACCTACAACATTGACAAGTAGAACGCAAAACACAAAAGAGAAACAAGAAGGTGTATCTTGGTATGTTGTTGTAAATCACCGCAGTGTGGTATGAGGCACGCCCGAGGGGCCTCCTCCCTTCCCCTAGTGAGGCGCTCCCCCATGCCTACAATGGTGCACACCAGTGCCATAGCGATCGATCCCGATGTTGGCTTTATATATATGTCGTGAAGATAATGAAGACATGCCCTGATCGTGCTCGCATCTGAATGATCGCGCGTGCTGCCTTCTTCTTGCTGGTCAGAATAAACTCTCGATTGTCCCCGCTGAGTTGCTCCCTCTTAATCCCCGACATAACTGGTGAGGTGCGGGCATCGATCCCCGTAGCAAAAGTCTTAACGACGCACTCGAAGCAAAAGTCTAACGACGCCCTTCATGCTGGCCCGAATCTAAACCCGACATACTTACCTGCCTGCTTCAGTTTCCTTGTCACGAAATCGCTATGACCGCGGATATTGAAAGGCCTTTCTGCAAATTCGAATCGCCCCGGACGATCGCGACGCACTCAGGTTTCTATGGTTGACGAATATACCCAGACGCGACAACGGCGAGGACAGACATGGAAACTTGGAGGATGACACGAGTGACCTTTGGCACGAAACCGAGCACATTTTTTACTTGCTGCCACGTTACAGCATCACTTCAAAGTTATGGCAGCAGAGTATCCGCAGATATGTGCGAAGTTCAAAGATTCTATCTACGTAGATGACCTGCTGACAGGAGCTGACACAGAAGAAGAAGCCAAGATTCTATACGCGGAGGCTAAAACGCTTTTTTCAAAGGGGATCCATGAACATTAGAAAATGGGCATCAAACAGTGCTAAACTCAGGAATTTGTTTGAGACAGACCCCGACGAAGTATCGCCTTATACAAAGGACTCCAAGGAGATCAAGGTTTTGGGAGTCAAGTGGAACACTGAAAAGGATGCTCAATCACAAAGCGCAAGTCAAGCAAACTGAGTGTGTGTCAAAACGGCAAGCATTGCAGTTACTCCAAAGGGTGTTTGATCCTTTGGGGCTTCTGGTGCCTTACACCATCACTGCCAAGATTCTCATGCAAGACATATGGCTGGAGCAAATCGAATGGGACAGTTTACTATCCAGCAAATTAAAGCAACGATGGGACGATTGGTATGGACAAATTGAACAAGCTGCGCTTGTTGAAGTACCGAGAATGTATGGCAAATGGACGGAAACCACACGAGCGGAGCTGCATGTATTTGCCGATGCCTATGGCACAGTGACATACGTCGTCCTACACGGCCCGTTGGAAGTTGAATCGGCCCTCGCCCTGGCGAAGGCAAGGGTGGCACCTCTTAAGGCTCTAACTTTGCCGAGGTTGGAGCTCATGGCGGCCAGTGGTAGCAGCAAGGCTACTCGCGTTTATAACACGAAGTCTAGCGGATATCAAGACCATCGAAAATGCCGTACTGTGGACCGATTCAACCATCGCCTTGTCCTGGATAAAGGGCAATCCTGACAAGTGGAAAGAGTTTGTAATGACGAGAGTGCTACAAGTACGCGAGCACACAATCACCGAGCCAGTGGCGTCATTGTCCAGCTGAAGATAACCCAGCGGACCTTCTCACGCGAGGTATTTCTGTGCAACAGCTACGCCGGCGCGGACTGTGGTGGAGGTTCCAAGCTGGATCACTGCAGATGAACAAAAATGGCCGAAGAAGCGAGGACGTCACGAGCGTTACCGGAGAAGGTACAGAAGAGAAAGTTGTGTGCAAAGTTGCATCAATTGACACACCATCAATAGAGCCTGTCACTGATGCCAAGAATTACAGTAGCATAACGAAGTTACACCGAGATGACGGCATGGGCGATGCGCTTCGTCTACAACTGCAGCTTACGCTTGTCCCATCCTACAGTTGGCAATACGAAACTGCAGCGAAGCACCGAGGCTGACAGGTCAGCTAACGGCTGAAGTGATGTCAGCGGCTGCAACGTATTGGATCAGAACGGCCCAAGCGTCAAGCTTTGCACATGATCAAGAAAGGTTACGTAAGGGCATGTCCCTGAAGCGATCGAGCTTGCTGTACCAGTATTCACCATACCTAGACGAGAACGGGATAATTAGGCTCACCGGCAGGCTTCAGAAATCAAGATCGGCGTACGAAGAGAAGCACCCGGCCATCCTACCAAATGACTCTTACTACACGGAGCTAATTGTGGCAAGCACACAGGACAGTCCCGCACGCAGGGACACACGATACCTTAATGGAAGTACGGGATAAATTCTGGATTTCAAGAGGAAGACAGCTCGTAAAACGGGTGCTCCGAACCTGTACGGTATGCAAGCGTTTCGAAGGAAGGCACGGTTGCGAGGTTACGCCTCCCCTGCCTCAGGACCGTATCACGGAAGCAAGCCCCCTTTTCTAACATTGGGATAGATTTTGCAGGACCGCTGCTAGTAAAAGGACCGGAGAACCCGATGAAGTCCTACATAGCAGTGTGCACATGCGCCACAACGAGAGCAGTTCATTTAGAACTGGAAGAATTTATTGCAAATCTACCACGATATTTGCAGTTGGAACTATTGCTAGGCTTAGTCCTTGTTGTTTACCGGAGGTGTACCCCCTGTATCTAAACTTTGCCTGTAGCTACAGTGTTGAACAGGGCCTCAAAAGATTTAGGGTGTGTTCCGATTGCAGTGGTTGTAAAAAGTTTGTAAATCGGTCATAAGGTTCTCAAGTTACGAGCATAAATGTAACTCTCGTGCGGCGCGACCACGTGGTTTGAAAATTGCACTGTACACTGTCAAGTTGTACATCAGTCGATAGAGCTCGTCGAGTCGAGTTTGGACATACCTTACTTTTTGCAATCGGCTCACTAGTTTCTGAGAAAACAGCCAAAAACCTACAATCACGTGACTTAAGGGCGCCGCCATATTGAAACTGGGCGAAGTTGCCAGAGCACGACCCCGATTTTCGCAAAATAGGTAATTTTCGTCGTAGAGGATGGGACCGGTGGCATTGGACTGGAAATAATTTCCTGAATCCGAATATGAGCTTGAATTCTGGAAATTCCTGAACACAAAATAATCTAGACATCGAAAAGACATTCGGAAGTCCGCAAAAAGAGCCGGAAAAGCGACAAAAAGATTCCAGTGGCTCAGTTTTGAAGCAACTTCATGATGGAAGACCACGGAAAGCAGATAAAGGCTAATAAAGATGAAGAGGGTGACCAAAAGAAGTGCCGAAGGGCAGAACAAGAGGACGGGTCAACGGAAGAACCTCCGTTAGAGGCCATGACCGCTGACCTGAAACAACGGAGTGAAGAACTAAACAAGAGATGACAAAAAGGTTCGGTCAGACAGAGGTCGCCAACACACTTTCGGATTATGAGAAAGTGGTAGAAACACTTAGCTAACGGTTGGTCCAGG
This sequence comes from Ornithodoros turicata, assembly GCF_037126465.1. Classification (NCBI taxonomy): domain Eukaryota; kingdom Metazoa; phylum Arthropoda; class Arachnida; order Ixodida; family Argasidae; genus Ornithodoros; species Ornithodoros turicata. The sequence continues at coordinate 4,360,608 of NW_026999301.1, forward strand.
CGGAGGAAAAACTCCGAGAAACAGAGACCTGTAGCCAAATAGAAACCAACAACATGGACACCTGGGGAGGACCACCGGCTGAGCAAAACTTCACGACTCCTGACAAGAATCATCCGGGCGTACAGGAGGAAAAATGGCCTCAAGGTGGGGAACCAATAATACAAAAGATTGAAGCTGTAGCTGCGTACCTGGAAAACGCTTATATGGATATAGATTCGCAAATTCTCGAAGACCTCCGACCAACCCTGAGACAAGTGTTTCAGGGATATGGACGCTTGGTTCGGGAAATGGAACTACAGTACATGGAAGAACGCGGTCGCAGAAAGGAACTACGTAAACAGAACGACCTGCTTCGAAAAGAACAAGATACCTTCGACAAGCAAGTCCAACATCCCGGGAGCTAGAGGCCCTACGCGGAGATGGTCAAGGGAGGATGTCGGGAAGAATTTCCTACACCCTTCCTCCGCACTAAAGAAACTCTCATCATAGAGTGTCTCAATAAACAGAAAGTGTCTCAATCAACTCGCTACGGCTAATCAAGACCAGCTTTACCCCCAACCAAATGGGACTCACTGATCCGGAAATCTTCTCTACTCGCAAAAGAGACATTATCATCAAATCAACATCCCGGGAGGGAATCCTGAAACTCTCCGAGGCGATCAATACGAGTGAGGCTCTGAAAAACAAACTCCATCCAAAGAGAGAAGAAAAGAGACGCCCACGGATTAGAATAACGGGAGCAGACCCGGAAATAAAGGAGCAAGATCTGCTGGAGCAGATACAAATACAGAATGACTTGGAGATCGCCGACGACCAGTTCAAGGTTATCATCAGGTTTAGAACGGAAGAAGGACAGGGCTGGATAATCGAGGTTTCAGGCCCAGTCTTCAAACAGATGATGCGTAGGGGGCAAGTGTACATAGGATGGTATCGGGCCAGGGTGGAAGACGCAGTGACAGTGCGAGGATGCTATAACTGCGTGGACTATACACATGAAGGACGAAAGTGCAACAAGCAGAGTTCTGGCACTTGCCACCGATGCTCGCGCCTCCACCCAGGACCCTGCAACCCCCAGGAAAGGCCCCACTGACTGGCTTGCCAGCAGAATAACTTCAAATATAAAACAAGGTTCAATCTTGTACACGAGTTCGGCACGCCTGCACTGTAAAAAAACTACCGTAAAATTTACGTATATTTTAATGGCAGCTATGTTGCCGGACTTTTCCCGTTAAATTACGGCCACTTCGGAAGAAGTACTGCCGTTAAATTTACAGTAATTTTGATGTAACCAGAATGCTGTTTTTTTCCCGTGAAAATTACGGTGTCTTACAAAAAACGCAGCCGTAAAATTTACAGGGATTTTAATGGCAGCTATGTTGCCGGCTCTTTCCCGTAATTTTCACGGCCACCTGAGAGAGTCGGCTTTTGTTTGAAGTGTGGAGTGGATTAATTCCCATAAATTTGGGAACAGCACCGAAGGATGTGTAATTGTGTTTGTCTTCCTTTTATGGTATTGCAAGTCATGCAGTAATGTGTGACACAAGTCATAGAGTACAGGACTGAGCATTTATTGTACATACAGAGAAATGGTGAGAAATCTGTGACATCTGTTGAATCTGCAGCGATCAAAAGAACATCTTAGAGTTGCAAAGTATATTAAGTGTATCTGGTTACCAAGTAAAACGTTCCCTTACACTTGTGCTGTTTTCGACACAATCCCCAGAACTTCTTCATAGGTTCTGGCTTCGTTCTTCAGCTTGCTGCCCCTGTAGGGCTGATCCACAGTATACTCCTGTAAGAAAGAAAATGCAGGATATGTGGTACGACAGTTACTACCATTCAAATGCAGGTCCACATGCACACACTTCTTCACATTACACATTCAGTATGGTGGCACTAGTACAGACACCTTTATGGTGCTGGCTGAGTACTTTCCAATACAAGCGAAGAAATATCTTAAGGTCTTATACTGGTCATAAAGACCTTCACTCATACTGGGATACTACATATATCAATTTAAATATTGTTAGATATTGATGATTTCATGTGGAGTGACTGTGTGAAGACGCAATTATCTTACAGTGTTTGTCGTTATAGATGTGGCCTAAAATTGTTGAAACGAAGAATATGTTTGGTTATGTATAATAATAAGCACGCTTCACTCGTATAATCACAAATGTCACTGAGATTATTCCAGGAAATACATCCCAAGCAATTCAACAGGTAGTTCCAATCACAAAATAGGTTTTAAATGAAAGAATCAGCAATGCCATCAGTGAAGCAAGTACAAATTTTTACCTTTGATGACTAGTGACACGGGTGATGCATGCAGGCATGAGATGGTTAGTTCATGGAAAATCACTGCACTAATCTCACCATGCACCAGAGAATTGCGTGCTTGTGTTTTGTTATAAAATATGTACCACATAAATTCGCTGCACCCTAATGTCCTTCATACTGACACATGCACGTCCCTCACCTGTACTACTCATAACCGAAAAAAAGGGGGAGAGAAAGCACACAATTTCCATGTTAAATCTAACACTGATTTCTTTGTTCCGCACACATATCATGATTAGAGCTACCTCCCCGTTTGCCTCGCATCCATTTTACCCTCTGTATTCGTACAGCATACTGCAGTTATGTCGCACAAGTATAACATTTTGTGATCAAAATGGGCTTTCTGTACCACTCAGTTTTTAGACTGTAGTCATAACAAAGAAAGAACTTTGTAATGCTTCTTGCATTCTGGATGAATAAATACTATGGAGAGCAGAGCACAGCACCGCGGCGCACCAGCATACAGAGGGCACCACACTTTCTTACTGCTATGGAGAAACAGAAGCTGGGTGATTTCACGTAGGATCAGGCAGGGTGGTCTGGTCAACCTTTCCATTTTTTTCTTTCAAACATATATTAAAGCCTCGTCCCTAGGAAGCATACTGGCACTGAAAGTAGTTGAAAATAATTGGTGGTTATTTTTCAATGAATTATCATTCAGATGGGGGCATTTCGACCATTGCACTTCGTACACAGTTTAAGAGGACATATCACATACGTCTCAACTCAAAAATGAACTTTTTTCTGCGATAGATGGCGCCACAAGTCGGAGGAGTGAGGAGGGCCCTCACTCCTCCGACTTTGTAAGAAGTCCATCGCGTCTCTGATTGGAGGACACGACAAGCCCACGTGACAGGCGGAGACCTATGAGCTGGGTTGTGTTTCCTTTATTTTTAGATTTTCTCCTTTCCCCGATTTGCTTTTGCGCGGTGGATTTCGTTGTCTCGCGTTTGCTGTTTACGTTTTACTGGCATTTCTCGAACATGCCGTGTGACTCGCGTACCGCCGTTACCACCTCGCTTTCTCGTGGATGAAGATTGCTCTGATCGGTAGCAGCGGGCTAAAGCTTTTCACCCGATACGCAGAGACTGTCCGTGGAGGTGTCTATTCGTGATATAGTAATCGTAGTTTTCAGTTTTCGTGGTGTCACAGGATCACGTGTCCCTGAGAGTATCGGGGGACTCCAGTTGAGCTGAATAGCGATTTTTGTTAGAGGCAGCAGTATCCAGAAAGGACGCGGGGTTGTCGACGGTCATATGACACTGCAACATCCCGTTGCAAAACATCCCTGCTTTTCTTGCCAGTGACACTTACGCTGTTGAACCATGACGTTCGTTGCTGTCGATTGGTGTCGTGAAAGCGCTCCCATTATTTCATAGTAGAACTCAAGGCCGGTGCGCTCGCACAGGACTGCTAGCAAATTTCGATAGGGTTTCGCACTCCCCTTTAGAGCATTGCGCGGGCCTTGTCGGGCCGGGCTTTACGTTTTTCGCACGTGCCCGTGCCAGGTTCGGATTCGACAACACATGGTGCGGCATGTACGTCAACAGACTTCATGAGACTCGACAGCTGAATGTTTGTGTCGGGTCTCGGTTCTTCTTCTACATAGGGGTTAGGAGATGTCAGCCAGATGGCTACGGCTTGCTACTCAAAATTCCACACACATGCACTCACACACGTTGGGGCCCACAGGCGTGGTGGGCGCGTTTGAACAGCAGAAGGAGCGTCCTTCAACAAAGCCAGAGAGGAGCAACCGCGTACACACGACACCGCTCTCTCCGTGAAGCAGAGTGAGACGCTGATCAAGAGGAAAGCCGAAGTGCGGAGTTTTCAGGCGTAGTGCAGGCAGGGTTCTGCACGACACGCTCTATCCTGCGGTGCGGATCCCGGTTTGGAGTTTCCCGCGGGTAGCGGGTCGGTTGCGGGTGATATTATTGACACCCGCGCGGGTAGCGAGACTGTTGCGGGCAGCGTTTTTGGCACAAGCACTGCTGGCGGGTCGGCCACGAACAAGCAACGGCTACAGCAACAACAACGAAGAGAAAAGATCATACCAAATAATAAGTAAACAAAGGCGCCGCAGCCCCTGCTGGTCGGGTCCGGTTGGGTGTGGATTTCATTTTCTGGTAGAGCGCGGGTGGCGGGTCTTGTCAGAGGATTTAGGGGTCGGGTATGGATTTCACCCTCAAATAATGGGTTGCACGTCATACGGTCCAAGTGCCCATTTCGTCGAACTACCAAGTGTCCGTCTGGCTTACGCGAACATTTGGGAAAACAAAATGCGTGATAGCGCTTTTCTATAGAAACGGCTGTCTTGTCCCCCGTCCCGAGTTTCTTCAGCTATCAAACAAACCAAACAGTGCACGTATGCACAGGTCATGCGCATTTTGGCACTGTAGTTGCCTCTTGAGAAGGGGTAGAGCACTGCATGGGCCGGATTTTTAGGCCCGTGCCCTGCCCATACACCAATATTTCTATACTGAGGCCCTATCCAAACCCACCTCTGCTCTAAGTGTTCCCCAGGCTCGCAGCGGGCCCGATGGCCAGTCCCATTTGTCCATTCCAATTTTCTTTCTGTGTTCTCGGGAAGGATAGCTCCATAACATACCCGAAAATCGTGCCAAAATTTTGGCGGCGATTTTGAGTAAATGGCCGCCGGATTTGGCCAATTTCGTGATACAGTGTGCGTGCAGACGGCAGGTATCAATTTGTTACTTCCTTCACTGTATTATTGTTACTTTTTTATGGGGTTTAATGCTAGCCGGGCCTTCCTCAACCACGATAAAAATTTCATAATTCCAAGATAAAGCAACCTGTCTTCCAGTCTGTTCAGGCTGACGTGTTGAATTGTTTGTCTGAATATTCGATATTTCGGACGCGACTGTTTATCATAGTGTAGTTTGCATCAATTGCGGACTATCCGATTCAAAAATAAAAGAAAGTGTTTATTTCCGCGGCAATCGAACTATGATTTCATTTTCACCGTCAGAGATTGCAGGCGAATTTCCATCCTTTCCGCGGTGCATATACAGTTCATAAAAGGAAGCTTTTGACCGCTCGATAAATAATTTGTTGTTTTTAGTGTTTAAACATATGATCGTCCCACTACAGCGAAGGATTCTTAGGAATACATGCAGAATGCTCATGACAAATAAATCCGGGTTTGGGTAGCGTGCCGCGAAATCTTGTGGCAAACGTCCCCACCCTCACGGTCATCCCAATATATTTGGTTTGGCTGGTCCATAAGGCCCTAAACCAATGTGCAAAACACCACAAACGCATTTGATTTCATTTATATTTTTGCATGCGGTGGGTTTGTTGTGTGGGCCCCGTCACAGAACATCCGCGCTGCACGAGCGGGCTGCCAAAGGCTTGGTGGTCGCGTCCACCTCAGCGAGCAGACGACCAGACAGCTGTGGAGAGGAGGACTACGCAACGGCGCCAACTGCGTCTCGCGCACGGCACAGACGCACGCATGGTTCTCCCTTGCAGCTTCTTCGGAGATTTACTTGTTTAGCGTTCAACTGACTTTGCAGTTCGCCGCATCACGCATTGTGATCCCAGAGAAACGTAAACGATGAAAGGTGCGTTGGTTGGCAGTAGCCAGCTGAAGTTTATGACGCGCGACAGGTTGTTCGTGGACTCTGACGTGGAAATCGTCACTTTTAGCTATCCCGGAGCTACAGCGGCCCGTCTGAGAGAAAAAATCCATCGACTGCACCTAGCAGTAGACTGGATCGTCATGTATATCGGTGGCAACGATATCCAGGATGGGAAGAGTGCCGCAGCTGTTTTGCGGGAAGTCTCAGTAAGTACAGATTGCAACGATTTCAATCTCTGTGCTGCTAAAACCCATTTCCTCTGACACGCCAGGGAAGATTCATTTCCATGAATTGTCTTCTTTCACAGGATACCGTTGAGGTGGCGAAAGGCTACGCGGAGCATATATTCCTGTATAAGCTGATGCCACAGACAAGGCGGCCTGAACTTTCTGGCACAATTCAGGGATATAACGCGATGCTGCGCACGATTCCAGCTGTCCGTGCCGGTGACGCTACGGTGTTGAGCATTGACGTGAGTAGTCGCTTCTCGAACGCTAACTCTGGAACTTCCTGGTGGTCATGGCAGGTATTTTATAATGCTAGTTAGTTTTGGAAAAACAGTGCGACAAAAAGTAACTGGGGCAACCTTTGTGGTTCTTGAATTACAAACAGGTGATGGTCTTGATGCGGTACCTGTTTGTAATTCAAGTATGACAAAGGTAGTTTCCAGTTGCTTTTTATCGCGCAATTTTTCCGAAAATAAAATGCGTACGAAGTACTGGCACATGCCTACCAGGAATTCCGGTTTATTTGTATTGCTGTCTTTGTGAAGTGCTGTTTGCAAAAACATTTCGTATATATGTTCAAATATCTTTTCCAGCACAAGGTCTTTACCAGGAACAAGGAGGTGAAAGAGGGGATGCTTTCACGGGATGGCTATCACATTTCGAGGGGACGGGGGTTATCGTGCCTAGCAGGCATCCTCCGCACAGCCCTCGTGAAACGCTATGGACGATGGCTGAAAGCACCGGGTCCGCGTCGTGGCATCGTACTCAAGCCAATGGAGTCGTGTGAAGAATGTCGTGCTAAGGGACACCCCACGAGTGCATGCAGGCCTGTGCGCTCACCATTTTAGCCGCCATGTCATGACGACACGAACGATATTACCACCATTACCTGCTGTATTATAACAACCACGTCATCTGATCCCCAATCCTATGCTCACTTCTGTCAGCAGCAGCAACGTAGCCAAAGCTTTTTGTAACCTGTTGCTCCTGCCATCGCATACTTTGTCCCATGATTAGTGTACAAATGCCCCACATCTTACACAAGACCTGCCTGATAAAATTTTGTAAACAACTATCATCATTCCAATGGCGATTTTGTAATGGCTCCATGTCGTCTGCCAGCTTCCGGCTGGGCTGTCTGCTCGTTACCCTAGGCACCCTGAGACCAGTAGTTTCCTTAGAAGTTGGTCCAGGGCACATATGCCCCCCTCCTCGTGATATTTCCTGGAGCAGAAACTCTAAACACAGCGAGGTGGTGCATGATAATGCGTGTGAAATTTGAAATTGAAAAACTACTGCGTTGCTTGCCACTATGAGTGCGAGTCACTGATGCCCACTGTAGCCTGAATGAGATGGCTGGGTATTTTCCTACGGGTGCAACTCGTGCGATATGTTTTGGTTAATAAAATATATTCTGCTTCATAGCAAGCTTTTCAAGGGAAAAAATGTATTTCTCCTCAAATTCGTATTGTGGTCCGTACAGATGTGTTTGCAGTGTTCCCCCGGTCTCAAGTTTTTCTTCAGATGAAATCTGGTCAAGGTGACCAATAGCCATTGTTAGTAACCACTGGTTCACAGATTCCTGCAAGCAGAAAATCCTAGACAGCCAGCACCCGAAAGATTAAAAAGAAATCAGTAGCATGTGTTCACTATTGGTAGATTGGAGATATTTTATTGAAGAACGCAGCATGTATACATCGTCACATTTTCTGCATTACTTATGCGTATCAGCTCATGCTTGTAGCCTCAGAATGTTCATTCGTGGGTACAGTATCCAACAGCATTTCATCATTGGCGATGTGGCATACACACATAATGAAGTACCATACAGTCCGCTGCATGTAGGCGCACTTTGACATGAAGGTCTCGCACATACGGCATCAACATATAGCATCCTGGTGGACACAGCCAGATTCATAATATGGGAATAGTAAAAACTTGGAACGTGTTACTCAGCAACGAGTTTCCTTTTTGAGCAATGAAGTAGCAACTGATAGTTGCTTTTGCCATGCTTGTCAGTTGGCAGCTAAGGCCTCAGAGTGTGTGTTTATGGAAAAAAAATGTCCAACAGGGCACCATTCATCATTGGCCACATAATGCTGAACCAGGTACAACACTGGCAAGGGCAGGTGCTTCATAATCAGGGAGAGGGTGGGAAATTTTCAAATGACAGATAAAGACAGTAACACTTAGGAAGTTTGACCTTTGGGCGTCTGGCCATCATATTTGCAGTAGTACTGGATACCTGAATCTGAAAAGGCAATTTTCATATGTTGAAATGACACCCAAGTAAAGGCAAGATGGCAAGAGGACGTAACGCAGAGCGACATGTTGGGATGTTGCTCGTGCTCAACAATGCGGGGAACTGGCGACAGTTGGGAGACAGCTCTGCACAATTATGATACTTACCGACCTTGTCAAAATATCAAAATGGATTCATACTCAGGATGTTGACATCTGAACAGGCTGGTGGAGCTTCAAAAGTGCTAGGAATACCATTCATGTTTCTTTCCACAATTTTCATACACTCAAGCCAAGGCAGAATACCATGATGGCCTCACACATATAGCATCAACGTGTGGACGTGTTTCAACCATGCCTGGGAAGAATGACGGTTTGGGGACAGCTTTGCTATATCTTCATACACTCAAGCCAAGGCAGAATACCATGATGGCCTCACACATATAGCATCAACGTGTGGACGTGTTTCAACCATGCCTGGGAAGAATGACGGTTTGGGGACAGCTTTGCTATATCTTCATACACTCAAGCCAAGGCAGAATACCATGATGGCCTCACACATATAGCATCAACGTGTGGACGTGTTTCAACCATGCCTGGGAAGAATGACGGTTTGGGGACAGCTTTGCTATATCTTCATACACTCAAGCCAAGGCAGAATACCATGATGGCCTCACACATATAGCATCAACGTGTGGACGTGTTTCAACCATGCCTGGGAAGAACGACGGTTTGGGGACAGCTTTGCTATATCTTCATACACTCAAGCCAAGGCAGAATACCATGATGGCCTCACACATATAGCATCAACGTGTGGACGTGTTTCAACCATGCCTGGGAAGAACGACGGTTTGGGGACAGCTTTGCTATATCTTCATACACTCAAGCCAAGGCAGAATACCATGATGGCCTCACACATATAGCATCAACGTGTGGACGTGTTTCAACCATGCCTGGGAAGAATGACGGTTTGGGGACAGCTTTGCTATATCTTCATACACTCAAGCCAAGGCAGAATACCATGATGGCCTCACACATATAGCATCAACGTGTGGACGTGTTTCAACCATGCCTGGGAAGAATGACGGTTTGGGGACAGCTTTGCTATATCTTCATACACTCAAGCCAAGGCAGAATACCATGATGGCCTCACACATATAGCATCAACGTGTGGACGTGTTTCAACCATGCCTGGGAAGAACGACGGTTTGGGGACAGCTTTGCTATATCTTCATACACTCAAGCCAAGGCAGAATACCATGATGGCCTCACACATATAGCATCAACGTGTGGACGTGTTTCAACCATGCCTGGGAAGAACGACGGTTTGGGGACAGCTTTGCTATATCTTCATACACTCAAGCCAAGGCAGAATACCATGATGGCCTCACACATATAGCATCAACGTGTGGACGTGTTTCAACAATGCCGGGGAAGACGGTTCTACGGTTGGGAGACTGTGCACCATTCTCATACTTAGATCCTCACGTGCTGATGGCTGGATTCAGATTTCACACTCTTACGCCATGTTGAAAATATGACAAGCATCCCACGACTAGTCTGTGGATTTATACATAGAAATATATTAATACAAATATTTAGGAAAATTGAAAAATATGCACAGATATGCACAGTCAAAATGGAAAAAGGTAACTTAAATATGAAACACAAACGTGAAGATATGCAGCCTGAGCCAAAGTCGATATGGAAAAACATTCAGTAAATTATGAAGCAAAATGGATGAATATGCATTAAAACACGTGGCAAAGGTGGAGCCGCACAAACTAAATGACACGTAAATCCACAGTCTAGCCATAATTACAGAACAGCGGCAGGTTAGTTATCTTTACCAGTCTTCCGTCTCTTTCTGGATGAATCGCCCTGATTGGAAGTTGTTTTGGCGGCATCACAGAGCGAGGCAACCTGATGGTCACTCTTCTTGTTATCTCTGAGCTGCAGCCCACGGGACTGACGAGGGTCAACCAACTCCGGTAGAAGGCTATGCGAGTAGAACAGTTGAAGGTGGCCAATCATTTTGCTCCAGAAGCCATCATTTCTCTCGATCTTCTGGACAAAAATTTCCTCACCAGAATATACCACAAAAAGACAAAACTGACGTCGAGTGATGTGGAGCTGTCCCTGCACCTGATAGTGGTAGTCATGGTTTTCCTTCAACGAAATATTACCAGAGTTATCAATAGTGCAAAAGGTGATTTTTTTTGCCCGCACTCCCTCCACAGGGGTAAGGGACCGAGCCGAATAAGGGCACTTCACTTCCACGACAGTGTCGTCACCGACAAGCCCATCAGGTGTTGCAGCAAGGTATGCAAACTCCTGATCAACAACAAGGCCGCATGGTGAAACAGTCACCCCTAACTCATCCTGCAGCTTAGCAATTGCAATGGGCTCAGTGTCGCGACCATATCGGAGAGCCTCAGTGTCAAAATGACCATAGAGCAAGGAACGAACAGTACTTGCACTGCTCGTTGCCTCTCGCATCTTGCATACCTTGCCAAAATTAGAAGCGGTGAGTCGCTTTCGCCTCTCCTGCATCCACAAAGTTCTCCCTTCTTGACCTCGAGTATCAGCCTCGAGCTGCTCTGCATCTGGTTGGGAGAGCACAAGGGAATCCTTGTACGCCGCAGCAGCTTCAACATAGTCATCGTGGTTCATGTCTGGAGCATCCACTATGGAACCATAGTGGTTGTCGCTGGAAGAACGCTTGCAAGGCGCACCTTCAAGTGAACGCTTACAGCGAGCAGCCCCAGAACTCCGATGCCTTATGCAAGCAGCACGAACAGCTGCTTTACGCTTCAGCATAATTTTTGCATACTTCCCAGGGCTGGTGTTGTACACTGCCTTATGTACAGCACGATGGTACTGCTTAGAGTTGAAAGACACGACAGCTCCTGAAGCCCGCATTCCGAATGATCCCCTCTGGGAAAAGTTTATTCTTTTACCGCCAGAAAACTTTGCAACGAGAGAATTGAAATGTTCTGCAGCATTATTGTTAACGTCAAGGATCAAGCTGCTACCATTGTTTGCCAAACGACTCATTGCTACAAGGATTTCATTGAAAAGTCCGCATTTCCTGAGCTCTGGGACGTGATTGACTTCCCCTTCTCTTGGACCACTGCAAAAGTAACCCGCACATTTTGCGTGGTCGCCGAACACATGGAGTGGCCCATTACGGATATCAGCCACCAGGTTCCGAATCTGATCTTGTTTGCTGAACTCAGCCTGCTCTTTGCGATAGTGAATAGCCCTAGCAACTCCAACTCTTAGTCGAACAGCATTATCCAGAAGTAGCTTCTTCAGCGATGGGGGAATGGGGGTTGTTCTCTTTGCCAAAGCAACATCTCGAAGACGACTTACATAGTTTCGAAGAAGGTGGTTGCGACATTCTATCTTCTGAACTACCTGATGCTGGTACGGTGCAGCTTCAAGAATTGACTTGTATGTGCTCGAATCACCGTCAGCGATCAACTGCAAGTACTTTACCCCGTGCAACTCAATGCTGCGCCTGAAGCCTTCAACGACGATATCCTTCTCCATACTGGTAGAGCTGCTGTCCCAGTTCTTGAAGCACAGATGCTTTTTTGGGCTCGACCCTGACTTGCAACTTGCGCACAGTGTACAAAATTTGTTCCGGACGCCTAGGAACAGTACTTTCTTTGTGCGGTACCCAACAATTACAGCCTGCAAAAACGAAAAAATGTCAGGATTGTATTCCACAAAACTCTACCCCCAATGACAATGTTTCCAGGAATTATGCATCTGTACGCGTATCGTACAAACTAATGCCACATGATGTATACCACTCTAGTAAGTGTGTTTACCAAAAGACAGCAGTGCCACTACTAGCACCAGAGGGGTCAACTTTTTCCTCCAAATAAATGCTCATATTGTTCTTTCCACAAATGGTGGGCACAGACTTCCTGTATATCCCGTCTGCCAAGCGGTGTGCAAGATAAATCCTCCTTTTTCGGGCACCTTTATTTAGTGTAGATAACAATATTTACTTACCAAGCCAGAAAGAGCGTCGTACTTGTTCTTGTATGAACGTTTGCACCAAGCACCATCGGCAACGACCGTAATTATAGGAAAACCGTCAGCATCGACGTCCCCAGCCTCCCTAGCTAACCGAGCTTCCTCAATGCCTGCTTTTCTTATTTCTTCCCAAGCTGTTTTGTCGATTCCTTTAGCAACAATATCCTGATACTTACTGTACGTGCTACTAGCCATGCCGGGTATGTCCAGAGCACCTAGGAGCTCGAGAAGGCCTGAGAAACCAGAACCTATAGACACGATACCGTTCACTGCTGAGGAATTGACGTCCATGCGTTGTTGGACAAGTTGATCAACTGGTGCCTCCGTTGTGACTACATCTTTCCTCAGACACATCCTGCACTTCAAACTGAAAGAGCTACACAGACCTCGCCGATGTTCTGATACAATTTCCATGTCAGCCAGGCCGCAACCAAACGGACTATGTACCGACAAACTTTGCAAAGACGAGAAGAAGTGATCAATCTCCACTATACGCCGACCATTCACACTGCTTGTGCGCTGACTCTGTGTCTGGTGAACATTGCCAGTATCGAAAGATGGAGATCGACTGGGTGTAACAGCGGCAGTGATTGGAACGGGACTTGCTCTGGAACCGGCAAGCTCGTCACAACCTGAACTGCAGGGGACTACATTATCTACCTCAGCTGAATCAGCAAATGATGAATTTGAAGGACGAATTTCGCTTGTGCTCGAAGCGAAACAAGCATTCCGACCGGCATCACTTACAGTTTGAGGAACAACACTACCACCAAAGGTTGAGCCTACAAGGGTATCTGCGCGATGTGGAGTCGTCGAAGTGCAACGATCACTCGGAACAGCACGGCTGGAGCATCCTGCATTACCAAAATCTCTCAAATCCGCAGGCTCCGTCACATGCCTGCCTCTACCACGTAAATTCGCAAAGTCCTTCTTCTTACGTTTCCGTTGTCCGTAGACGTGACTTCGAGCCATAATGGGTAAATACTATGAACACGCAGAAAACACACAAGGACAGAGAGCAAATGAACAGGACAAGAAAGTGAAAAAAACGCGTAACTTAGCCACGAATTGGTCACTTCAGGACGAACCGAAACCACGGACGCCGATCAACTGCTGCGCAATACGCGGAGGTTTACAGGCGGAGTCCGTTCGGGCGCTGCGAGCGGACGGCGCCATCTTCCGGAATCAGTGGTAAACGCCTTGGATGCATGCCTGTACTCACTTTTAATTCTTTTTCGAAAAAACAGAATGCTAAAAACACACAAAAAACGTGTGATTTGAATCCTGAAACATGTCCCCGGTTAACCTCAGAAGCGGATTGTTTTTATTTCCTTTCATTTATTTATTTGGATTTTTTGAAGCTGTAGCGACAAAATTCGTTTCTTTTTCTTTTTTTAAAAAAAATTACAACGCTAGAGCGATATTTCAGTTCCCAGAGTTAAGAGGTCTTGACGTCACCTTTCCGATGAAAGTTTCCGCATTCCGATCTGTCTCGTAGTTCAGCCACAAAACCTACGCAAAGTTCACATAGAAAACAGAGTGGTTCCCACCTTCAGGGGTCCGTAAAAAAAAATTACAACGCTAGAGCGATATTTCAGTTCCCAGAGTTAAGAGATCTTGACGTCACCTTTCCAATGAAAGTTTCCGCATTCCGATCTGTCTCGTAGTTCAGCCACAAAACCTATGCAAAGTTCACATAGAAAACGGGGGGTGGTATGTCCTCTTAACGCCACATATCTATTTGACATATTCAGCTGAATTTGTTTTCAAGTGTTGTGTCAGGTGGGCAGCACTGCGTCCTATGCTCTGAGAATCCTAAGGTTTGCCTCTGAGGAGATAAAAAATCGCAAAGTTGCCTCATATGTAAAATATGATATGTTTTGAGAACCTCACAACTCGGCCCCCACTTGTGATGCTTGAAAATTATCTACATCATTTTGTTCGTTTCGAAATGACCTTTCTCCGCATAGCGAGTACATCGTATCGCGAATTGCACCCCAACGGTCTTTTTGTGAATGGTATCTACGGAAAATGCGTATACTCGACATCGCACATACCATATATTCCCACTCGTAAACTCACAAACGTTCTTCATGACGACTCAAAACAGCACATATAAAAAATTGCTTCAGACATGGTCGAAATTACTTTGCGAATGACATTGAGTTACAAACGTAACTTCGACCATCCCTGAAGCAAATTTTTGTGTGTGCTGTTTTGAGTCTTCTCGGAGAACGTTTGTGAGTAAAATGAACGGTGTCACGAGTGGGAATATATGGGATACACGCTGTCGAATTTACACATTTCTCGTAGACATCCTTCATAAAAGGACTGTTGGGGCCGTTGCCGTAATTCACAATGCAATGTACTTGTTATGCGAGGAAAGGGCATTTTGAGACGAACACAATGATGTGGATTATTTTCTGGTATCTCAAATGGGGGACGAGTTATGAGGTTCCCAAAACATGCCATATTTTACAAATGAAGCAACTTTGCAATTTTTTGCTCATCAAAGATGCACCTTCTTACAATCTGCAGAACTTCGTATGCAGTGCTACCCATCCCAGACAATACGCGGATAACAAATTCAGCTAAATATGTCAAATAGTTATAAAGATACTTGGCGTCAAACTGCATAAAAAGCGCAATGGTCGAAATGCCCACATCTGAATGATAGTACATTAAAAAATAACCACCGATTATTTTCAACTACTTTCAGCGCCAATATACCTCCTAGGGACAAGGCTTTAAAATATGTTTGAAAGAAAAAAAATGAAGAGGTCGACCGGACCACCCTGTCTGATCCGGCGTGGTCACCCAGCTTTCAATATATTAAGATATGGAGCTACACGTACTAGCCAGCTACCAGTAGCTTTACGCAACGACTTTATTTCCGACAAAAAATAAGGAGAGGGACATCGAACATTATCCGCCATGCTATGCACTTATTGCCGCAAATTCTAAGTGGGTAAGAAGGCGCAATTTCAATTGCAAAGGAATGCTAATGTTCAAGGGTGGACAAGCAGCATGCCAACCCAACAAAATACCCTAATTCCATGTGAAGTTATAAGGGACACCAGCTCCTTATGTTCTACCTTTCGAGACATTGGTGTGAAATTTAAGTTATGAACACAACAAGCATGCGTTAGAGTCACTAAAGAACAGCAGTACAAACGGCTAAATGAAATAAGCCGGAATAATATCAGTTTCTAGTTGAAATGTGCTCCTGCAGAGTGCAGGATTGAAACGATAAAGTGATGCAATGCTGATTGATGATAAAAACTGAAATACTCACTCAGCGTCACGAGAAACCATGCAAAAGAGATGCCCCCTACTGGATCTTCTTGCAGAAAGTGATCCAAGGCAAAGGGTGTCTTGGATGCCTTTCCACACGACTTGTCCAGGAAGGATGGTGTGCACAGAAGTGACCATCTCTGCTGGAACAGAATGGAACCAAACAAATTATGCAGGGTCAAGAACACGTTAAACATGTTCAACAATCACGACATCGTTCAAGTAACACCACATTGACAAGTCATACGCATATGAAGCACATGATATGTCATACATGCATGCTCTTAGATCTTTTCACCTAGAATAGAAAATTTACAGCAGAGCAGTTTAGCATTCAGTATCTTGAAGCACTGAAATAGGACAAAGAAGTAAATCTAACACATCAGCAAGATAATTTACCTCCAGGTTACATCAGTGGGCATATGCGCACGGAGCTTGCTCAGCTTCTTTTAGCCGGAAGCAGCTTCAAGTAACGGTGACTGGAAATAGTACACAGGATCATTTCCTTTTTCGCGTGCAATAAGGCGAAAGTACGTGTCTTCTGGGAGTACCCCAGGCAAAAATTTTTTTAACTGGTACCAGTTGAACTGTGTTATCGAACAGGGACCAGTGCAACCGGTTCCAGCTCAACTGGTCCCTGTTCGATAACACAGTTCACACAGTCCCAGTTGCAACTGGTCCCAGCTGAGACTGGGACCAGAAATCAGTTGGGCCAACTGGTTTCTGGCCAGTCCCAATCTGAACTGGTTTCTAACCGGTCGCAGTCTCGACTGGAGCTGGTTGCAAACCTAATTGTTGAACTGGGACCAGTTGAAGTGGCTTGACTTACAGTGGCCTGCTCGGACAGAGGCTAGCTGGTAGGCAACCAGTGCCACTTTGCAGGATCGCTGTTCCCAGCAACGACAGATCCAAAGAACTGCAATGCAAAATTACATTTTATTTGTAATCAAACATTGCACATATTCTAATGTACATGTAGCGTAACTATAATGTAATTAACCAAAGCAGTAGAGGAACTACAGAGTTACATGGAATAGATAATATTTCATGGCTGATGGGTCCCTTGCTCGGCTACCTTGTGGACATCTTGAATCATTCAACAAAGTACATGAGATGCTCTTAATAGCACACGATGGATCGACATTTTCCTTTGAGCCCAAGCAGCTTAAGGTTTCTGGAAAGTTGAAAAGACACAAGTAAATATTATTCAATTGCAACATGAAATTAGAGTGTGCAGTTAATTTGAGCAGTCGTGGCCCCAAAAAGCACGCAAATCTCTCAACATTTCTGTTGTGGAGTAGTTGGACATATCAACTAAGGGATTCGCCGGCTTTCGGGGGCAATGAGTACTACTCATTGCCCCCGAAAGCCGGCGAAGCTCTTAGTTCTACGCTAGTTCGAGAACACCCGTGGTGTGAAGGATCTAAAACACAAGCATGAACGAAGAAATACAAAGACAAAAACACGAGAATGAAACAAGTTGCTGGTAACGTTAACTAGCTACTCGTACATGTTACTCGTAAAACGGCATGCACATACAGGTGCCACGAACCTGACGCGGAACAAAGAGATGAGGTTCTAGTAGAAGTAATATTTCTAAATGGTGCACAAGGGAAAAGCACTTAAGCATAGTACTCACGATAAAGCGGTATCCACAGTTGTAGTCCAGCTGTAATCCTATAACACCCGCCCGGCCGCTGGCGCTCATTGTACTGTCGCACTGTCGTAACTTACAGACAAATCCTTTCGATTATAAAACCAACGCCTGTGGCACACATCACGCTAATAACGAGAAAAAAAGCGTTGTACAGGCAAGCCGCTAAGCAAGCGACCGTTGCACAGTGAATGGAATGCATCATTCATCACGGGAGCAGGAACGCACAAAATACAAATATAAGAATTCCAAAATAACATTTGTTAACGCTAATGAAGTTTTCCAAAAATTGAAATATGATTTTTTTCTACTAATAAAATTACTTTAACTTCGCCTTGCAATCTTTATATTAACATGTCATGGCACTGAAACCGAAACTTCCCCCAAACAGGTAAACTGGTCCAGTTCGAACTGGCACCACCTCACTTCCAGTTGCTCACCAGACCAACTTCAACTGGTACCATCTAATAAAATATAATGCATACCAACACTGTGCCACCATATGCATGTATACATGTACAGCAATCAGCCATTTATTAAAATTCACTGTTCCCAGCAAGCGTAGCACAATGTCAGATACTGGAATCCTTGTGAAAGTGTGGCAGACTACCGTAATATCTACAGTCATTTGACCGTAATCAGAATTACGGGCACACTACTGTCTTATTTACGTGATGACAGTCATAATAACGGCATATTTCATTGGTGCCGTATTAATTACACTACTTCGACCGTATTTCCAATTACAGTAGCATACCTGTTCTTTTTACGGCAAAAAATAGATTTTGACCGTAAAATTTACGGCAATTTTTTACAGTGTGACTGCCCGCTCTTTCGACGGTCGTTGAACTTCCTGTATAGCCGAATCGACTATGGCAACTAATCACTCCCTACACTGTCTTCAGATCAATCTGGGTCGATCAAAGGCAGCAGCCCTAATCCTAATTCACCAAATAACCAGAGAAACATATAACCTAGTGTTAATACAAGAGCCATATGGCGGATATTTTTACCTTTTGGGATTACCGCAACATTACATAACCATAAGGGTGAAAGAACGCCCTCGAACTATGATACTTTTTCGCCACAAACTACTTAACCTATTTCCCACACACGTTTCACGTGATATCATCGCTGTCAGACTTTCTAGCGATAAAGGGATTATCAGGGTGATCAACGTCTACGCGCCACCACCCCCAACAAACTTCGTTGCTTTGAACGAAATACATCCTTTCCTAGGCCCTCCCACAGGCGACACAATAATATGTGGAGACTTCAACGCTCGACATGAGCTGTGGGATCAGCAGGAAAGTGATAACAGGGGCGACGAAATTGTCGACCTTATCTTGACAAATGACTTAACAATCCAGAACACCACATCATCCCCACCTACCTTCAGCAGCACGAATGGCCAATCATGGATTGGCCTTACAATGACTTCAGCGACACTTTATGAATAATGTATACACTGGAGAGTCTCGGAACAGCACACAGCGAGTGACCATAGATACGTCTTATTCGATCTCTATGGCCAACCACAACGTGTCAAATACATGCTAACTAACACGCTGCAGAGAGATGATATATACTGGGATGGTTAATAAACATGCGAGTGGATAACGCCCCTCAATTTCTCCATCGGGGCTCGCAACAACCATCTAGCACGTTATTGCTCTTACTGTACAATGACAGGGGTGTTTACAGTGTGTATCACAGGAGGTGACACTAATAATAAGCGCCAGCACAGACAGCACTACGCTTTGTTTTTGAAGATGCACATTGAAGTTCGGCCATCCGCACACTCTGTCGGCCCATTGGATTGGTATCTGGACTTTGTCCAGTGGCACATGTCGATGTCACTCTCTTTGACCACACTTCGACGGTGCTTTTACGTTTACCATGCAAAAGCTTGCAATAGCGCCTTCTAGAAACAACTGCTGCATTCCGTGATCCCGGTCAAGCGCTACGCCACTTTTCTTTACTAACCGCACATTTAAATCAATTCTGCTTAATTTTTATGTTTTTTCATGTTATGTGTGTAATTTTTACCAGTTAGACTTCGAATTAGTGAAACATCACCTATCACAACCACTCTACGATAGTTTTTTCAGCACACGTTCACCGTTACAACGTACTTAGGCCAACGTTAAACTAGCCCCTCCCCTAGTTTAAAATACGTCCCATTCAAATACATGGGCCTTAACCGCCGGCTTAAGTATCTTGGGTGGATGATCTAAATGGAATATTTGAAGCGAATATTCGTCCCATTGCGATAAAATTCATCTCCTGGGCGCTTCTAGTAACTATATCAATCAAAACTTACCCAAGATTTGATGAAAAATTATTCGTGAACCGGGGATTAGGCCTACCGATCACAACCGCTTCTGGCAGACTCTGGCGAAATGCGCATGCGCCGTGCCGGAAGCTCGCTATGTGCGGTGCCATTGGCTTCACAGCAACTGGTGGTAGGGCATGGGGTGGTGATCCATGATCGGCGAACGAAAGTCTCACGTGATCGATTTAAACTCGACGTCACTAAACCAATGGTCTAAGTGAGCTGGTGAGTACGGGTACAAATGTTTCGTCTCCGACAAAAACAGACACTTCGCTCGCGTTAGCACGGGGGCGTGATGCCGCATTTCTCGGAGCTCTGTCAGCTCCAAAGGCAGCTCGCTCGGGGTACGTCAACATCGCCATCAACGGAGAAGCAGTCACAGAAAAAGTCGATACTAGAGCAGAAGTTTCCGTACACCCAGTTACCTTCCCCGACGTTCCGAAGAAGCTGAATTCGGATCAGCAACTGAAAGGGCCAAGCGGCAAACAGCTCAACGTGGTCGGCAAGTTCACAGGCGAAGTCCGCTGGAAGGACAAGAACTGCCAAGAGCAATTCTATGTTGTGGATCCACTACAACTACCGCTGCTTGGAATGCCTCTCATTGAACGTCTTGGACTCGTAAAGTTCGTCGCTTACTTGAACAAGCAGACGGATGTACAGGAACAGTTTCCTGAACTTTTCCAAGGACTGGGAACGCTCTCCGGGGAATATACGATTCGTCTTGTGAAAGACTCCCAGCCTTACTCTATCAGTGTGCCTCGACATCCCCATTCCAATGCGGTAAGGAATCAAAAAAGATCTGCAACGACTGGAAGAGGCTGTGATAATTCGTCCAGTACAGGTCCCGACTTCGTGGTGTGCTGGGATAGTCCCAGTACTGAAACCGCCTGGAGATATCAGGATCTGCGTCCACCTAACCAAGCTAAATGCACGCGTGCTACGTGAGGAATACATTCTCCCAAGTGTAGAAGAAACTTTGGGCCTGTTAGGCGACGCAACTGTTTTTTCAAAGCTTGACACCAACTCTGGTTTTCATGAGATCAAGCTAGCCTCAAGCTGCCAGGAGCTCACGACTTTTATTACGCCGTTTGGACGGTACTGTTTCACAAGTTTTCCATTCGGAATCACGTCGGCTCCAGAGTACTTTCAAAAGTCAATGGCAGAAATTCTCAGTGGACTGCAAAGGGTGGCAAACCTCATAGACGTCGTCCTTGTGTATGGCAAGGACAAGGCACAGCACGACGAAAGACTCGAGAGTGTGCCGGAGCGCATTCGAACAGCGGGTATCACTTTGAGTCGTGATAAGTGTGCCTTCGGCGTCAGCGAGATCACTTTTCTCGGCTGCAAGATCAACGAGGACGAAATTAGTCCAGATCCAAAGAAGGTGGAAGCGATAAAGAACCTCGGTCAGACGTGTCTGGAGTAAGAAGGATAATAGGAATGCTAAACCATTCGCCACGATTTCTCCCTGACCTCGCGGACAAGACAAGATCACTTCGAGAGCTTCTCAAGAAAAATTGGAGTGCCACTGGGGCCACGAACAGGAGAAAGTGCTCCAAGAGCTGAAGGAGATGATTTGCTCAGCCAAATGTATGTTGAAGTACAATCCCAAGTTCCCCACCATCGTTTCTGCAGACGCCTCATCGTACGGACTAGGTGTTGTATTACGACAAGTTCAGCCGTCAGGGAAGCGCCGGCCAGTCTCCTTCGCATCTAGGTCTCTTGCTGATGCTGAAAAGGATTACGCACAAATCGAGAAGGAGGCCTTGGCTGTGACATGGGCAGCAGAGCGTTTTTACGAGTTTCGAAGAGATTTACACGCAACTTTTCAGACAGACCGTCGTCCTCTAGTAACGCATGTAGAGGACGATGGTCTTCCTCTACACGAGTCTTGACCGGCGATGATGGAATGTCCCAACCGGCAGATGATCGTGGCCTTACGCTAGGACGGTGCCGGTAGAGCTGTCGTGGCAGCGCCGTAGCGCGTGGCACCTCTTCATCGTCTTCCACAGGCCGCCACACGCTCTTAGGGAAGTCTCATTCCTGCACGCATTCAGCGGTTTCGGCTCCGGCTCATGAAGGTCGACTATGGCATTGTTTACGTCTCTGGAAAGGTGATGGTGATTCGGAGTTTAATGGCGCAAGGGCAGCTTAGGCCATAATCCATGGAAATGACTTGGTCATCGCAGACACACTGTCAAAAGCGCCCCTGCAACAGGGCCCCAACACCGACTGTCTCGCAGTTAACGAAGTCTAGATTTTTGGAAGCGGAGCAATGATTGGCATTTTTTCTCAACCATCGCAACTGCTACGCATCCAGGCGGCCCAACAAGACAAGGTCTGTCGTACCTAAAGAAGGTACTGCGAAACAGGATGGTCGCGATGGTCATCAACACCTTTGGCACTTCGACCGTATTGGAAAGACCAAGGCTCCATGACTATCCATGAAGAAACATTGGCCTTCGGCACACGAATAATTGTCCCTGAGAAGATGAAGCCACAAATCCTAAGGACGCTTCACGAATGGCATCAGAGCATAGTTAGGTGCAGGGCACTTGCGCGTGAGACCGTATGATGGCCAGGTATCTCGACGAAACTAGCCAAGACAGTCAGATGATGTCAAACCTGCGCGAAAGGTAGAGAACAAGCGGAAGCACCTCTCCTTCCATCAGACACACCTCCGCTTCCATGGCAAATGGTTGGAATCGACCTTTTCGACCTCAGAAGACGCACTTACCTTCTTGTGGTTGACTACAGGTCGACTACCCGGAAATTGCCCTGCTCCCATCAACGACTTCATCGTGCACCACAAAAAGCATCAAGAGTATTTTTGCAAGACACGGAATACCCGACACCGTCATGTCGGACAACGGTCCCCAGTTATCTTCGAGGGAGTTCAAAACCTTTGCAAAAGCCTACGGTTTGCAGCACGTGACAGGCAGGCCATCTTACCCCAAAGTGAACGGAGAGGCACAGCGAATGCAAACTGTGAAGCAGTGAAGCGACTGCTGGAAAAAGAAGAGGACCCCTATCTGACATTGTTGACGTACAAGAACACGCGTGGGAACACCGGGTACAGCCCAGCACAAACACTGAATGGGAGACAGCTTACAAGTAGAATTCCGGTACTGCCATCAACACTTTGTCCAAGGATGTTGTATGAAGAAGAGATTGCCAAGATGATGGCAGCAGAAAAGGAAGATCAAAGGTTTCGTTACAACAGGAGACACCCTGCAAGACCTCTCCCGGATTTGAAACCAGGGGAGAGTGTCTGGGTCAAGGGCTCTGGAACGAAAGGAGTCATCGTTCGACCCTCTACTTAGCCATGGTTGGTGCAGACCCAGTCAGGGGTGCTTTGAACGAGCAGAAGATGTCTGGTCCAGCTTGACGCCACCCGGGACGGCACCGAATATTACGCCCCCCTCTTAACTGTGCGTACACAGCGGCATTTCGGTGAGGCTGATCCTCCGGAGGAGGATGAAGCTGGAAGCATAGCACCCGAGGATACAACCTCTTCAGGCGTCACAGAAGAAGGACGGACACCAGCAGTGGAACAACCTGGCGACAATTCGCGTATGCAGCGATATGTATAGGGGTATTGCGTTGTGAGATTTGGGATTTTGGGGCATGCATAACTGTCTGCGTGGTGGTACTGCGTTGTGTTGTGTGTTTCTCTCTTTTTAAAGAAAGGGAGATGTGCTCTAATAGCGTTTATTCTGATAACGATGTGGCTCGTTGAGAATGTGCGCATGCCTGAGAGGATTGCTACAAAAGGGCGCGCGCAGAATAAACTTGGCTTTTTTTGTGGGGGGGGGGGAGGCGGCATCGGACACCGGAGCGTGGACTTCCGGAGCGGACGTGTTGTTGTTTGGGCCTCGTGTGCCCCTAGAGTAGTAGAACACTACAGGTACTGGTTAAAAGTATAGTGATTTAGTTAAAACAAACAAACGAAACTTTACAGCTAGAACATCAAAGAACGTAAAAATCTAACTAAAATTACAATACGTTTAAAACACCAGAGTCTCGAAAAAAGATGGAAACAATAACACCGACTTAACATAACAAACTAACCAATTTATTCAGACGTTTCGTCTCCCATACGGGATACATCATCAGTGCACCCTCGGGAGGGCATGAGTGACCGAAAAACTCTGATTTTCGGTCACTCATTCCTGGTTCATCTTTTCACTCATCTTTTCTTGGTTTCAACAAAGGAAGGTTTGTCGCTAATTTCCAACGAGAAGGAAGCTGCCCTTCTTTCCAAACGAAGTTAAAGAAGTGGAGAAGACATTCTCGTGCTTCGGATGACAGGTGCCTTGGCATCGAGTATGTGATGCGATCTGGTCCTGGGATTGTGCCTTTCGATGGCAAAGCCCTCAGAAGTTCAGTCATATTGAAAGGCATATTATACTCGAAATGCTCACCATGACCGAGAGATATACTCTTCTTTTCAGCACATGTTTTAACCTTCAAGAATTCCTTACTGTAATGTTCGGAACTGGAAACGCTCTGAAAATGTTCGCCCAAGACGTTGGCTTGGCCTTCCAAACTGTCACAGGGAGACCCATTGATTTGCAGAAGAGGGGTTGAAAGGTTACGATAGTCGCCTTTAATATTTCTCAGCCTCTCCCAAACTTTCTTTGAGGGTGTATATGATGTTAATGACGAAACAAAGCCTCTCCACGATTCTTTTTGAGCTTGTTTCCTTGTCCATCTCGCTTTCGCCCGTGCTTTCTTAAAGGTAAGTAAATTCTGTGTAGTGGGGTACCTGCGAAAGATGCCCCATGCTCGGTTTTGTTCTTTTCGTGTTTTGTCACAGTCGCTCGTCCACCAAGGCTTGGGGCGCTTGGGGATGCGACCAGATGTCTGTGAAATGGACTCAATAGCTGCCTCTATGATTGTGGCTGTAATAAAGTCATTAGCCTGGTTGACGCTTATACCAGATAAGGACCCCAATGGTAGTGTGGCTTTATCTTGAAGGAGGTTCCAATCTGGTAAGGATAGTCTCCATCGTGGATGTCGTGTATTCATAGTGTTTAATGCATGGTTTAACCTTAGGACTAAAGGGAAGTGACCACTACCTCGAGGGTTGTCCTCTACTGCCCAGTCTATGTCCTGGAACAGAGATGGTCTGCAGAAGGAAAGGTCAATTGCTGAAAAGGACTGTGTGGCACTATTTACGTAGGTTGCAGCTCCTGTGTTGAGGATGCAAATCGACCTTGCAAGCAAAATCCTTTCTATCATCTTTCCCCGTCTGTCGATCTTTCGACTGCCGCATAAGCAGTTATGGGCATTGAAATCTCCAAGTACAAGATATGGTGATGGAAGTTCATCCAGTAAATGTTCCAGTTATTTTTGCTCCACAGCCACCGATGAGGCAGATATAAAGAGCAAACTGTTAAAATCCTATGAAGACAAATTTGAACAGCAACTGCTTCAAGATCTGTTTTCAGTGGAAGGTGCTTCGTAGGAACGGAATTCCGTGTGAGGATTGCAACACCTCCAGATGTACGTGTTGCACCTAGACGGTCTTTTCGGAACAGGTTCCACCACCTGAGAGTGTGTGTTGGTTGGTGATTCAGGTATGTTTCTTGTAACGCAACACAAAATGCATCATACCTGTCTGAAAGATCGTTGATGTCATCGAGATACGTCAAAAGCCCTCGACAATTCCACTGTACGATGGCCATAATGAAGAACATCAGAGAGATGCATACAAGACGTGTCTGCAATATGGACAGGAGTGTACTGTTCAAGCAAACTTTCATGATTTTTTCTTTGGGGGCATTATGGGCTGTCTCGGGGTTTTCTTCCGAGCAGCCACTAGTTCCTTAGGCGATCTATCGGGGAGTGAGCCACTCCCAGATAGACTACATGCAGTATGTCTTTTAGACTGGGAGCTCGCGCTCGCGAATGAGTCTTGCGAGCTTGCGTCGTCATCGCATTCCATAGAAGTCATTTCTATGGGTGGCGATGACAGCAGTGGCGTCGATGACGGTGACGCCACAGAAGTGAGTGAAGTGGGGGTGGATCTTCCACTCCCATGTTTTCCTCTGTGCTTATATGTGTTTCAGTCTGTGTGTATGTTTGATGACCATTTGTGGCTTTCCTTTGACCGCTGCAAAAGATTTTTCAAAGAAATATGGTGATACCTTTTTTCTTGCCTCGGATAGCTGAGGTTTTGAGTAACCTTAGCATGTAGAATCTCCTTCTCATATTTCCACTTCGGACAACCTCGTGAATATGAGTGGTGTTCACCGGAGCAATTGACGCAGCAGTCGGCCCCCTTGCACTCCTTTGTGTCGTGGCCTGCCTGACCACATCTTGCACAACACGGGGAACCCCGGCATGGATCAGCAGCATGTCCATATCTATTGCAGCGAAAACAGCGCAACGGATTTGGGATATATGGCCGCACATCCGCTGAAAGATATCCTACTTTTAACTTGTCAGGTAACGTCGGTTTATCAAATGTGAGCACGATGTTCCTCGTTGTGATATATTCACCATTCTTACGGATCTTAATTTTGCGAACATCTACGACATCCTGATCCTTCAAGTTTTCCAGGATCTCTTCCACAGGTACGTCATTCAGCTCTGAAACTGAGATGACGCCCTTGCAAGTGTTGAGTGTTTTGTGTAGAGAAGCTGAAATCTCTTTTCCCATCATCTCATGTGTGTCGAGGATGTGTTCGCAATCTTTGGCATTTGTACATTTTATGAGCAGATCACCAGATCATATAAGTTTGATTTCAGTGACGTTTCTGGACAGCGATGCCACCGCTTTCTCAATGAAAAAGGGTGACATCTTTCCAAGTGGTATGCTTTTGTCTCTCTCTATGTCTGAAGAGGAAAGTACGATGTATTTAGTTGTGAACTGTTTTGATACAGTCTGTAAGACTTCGGTCCGTGGTCGCTTTGCGCCCACGATCTCAGGTGAAGAAGAATATTTTCCCATACAGGTTTGATCAAATGAGTATTCCTAACCGTCACCCGCACTTCATACTCATACGTTCGGGAAGGTCCCGGAGTTTTCAGAAAACCCATCAGCCGGGGCTTGACCAAGACCCCGACCGCCACCGTTCAAGGCTTCTACACTTCACCTTAAATCCCCTCGGCACGTTACGGTTAACACCTTGGGACTGGGGGCTGGGGTCCGTGGTGGCGCCACTCACCAAACACCAGCCGAAGCTGGTGCCCCCTGCGGGGCGTATCCCTAAAGACTACTCATTGCCTTCAACATAAAGGCTTTCGACTGATGTTGTGCGGAAAGCACCAGTTATGAAACGTAGCGCCTGATGATGTAACGGATCAGGAATTTTTACAACAGATTGGCGGGCAGATCCATAGGCAATGGAAGCATAATCCAATGTAGACCGTACTGTGGAAACAAATCTTGTTTAATGTGTCTCGATCTGCTCCCCATTATCTGTGCGATAGTATCATTAGGAGGTTCAGGGACTTCATGCATTTGGTCTTAAGATTTTTAATGTGTGGTAAAAGGGTAAGTTTGCTGTCAAAGATGACGCCAAGAAATTTGTGTTCAGATTTGACCTGGATCTCGCGACCGCCCAGATGTAGAGACGGTGCTAGGAACATTCCTCTCACCGTCGAAAACAGGATTGACACAGTTTTCTCAGCCGAGAATTTGAAACTGTTTTCAGATAACCACTTTTTGAGCCTATTTATTGCCAGCTGCACCTGTCTGTCGCATACTGTCAAGTTTGCAGAACAACAAGAGATCTGTATCTCATCTACATAGAGAGCATGATGTCGAACCTCGAGACTAGGGAACACGAAGGGGCAGACACAAACACGAGGTCTCAACGAAGTCTGTCCATTCGTGTTCCCTAGTCTCGGGGTTTTACATCATGCATCATCTTCACGAGCTCGCTTGCTTCCTACCATTTCTTCATTAGATAGAGAGAATGAAGAATTCTCAGTTTCTTCTCTCTTCAGAAGAAAATTCGTCTTCTTCTTCATTAGATAGAGAGAAATATGGTATGAATTTTCTATTTTGAAGAAAATCAGCAATTCATCTAACTAGGCGTCCCCTTATGCCGAAAGAATAGATGTCCTGAAGAACACCAAACCTCCATGCAGTGTCATACGCCTTTTCTAAATAAAAAAAAGGACAAAAAGTGTTGTCTTCTAACAAACGCTTCACGAATGGTCGTCTCTAAACGAATGAGATGAGCCACTGTGGAACGCCCCACCCTGAAACCACATTGCAGTGTTGATGGACATTTGTTTTCCTCAAGAAAATGGACAGCCGACCATTGACCATTCATTGAAAGGTCTTGACTGTACAGCTCGTTAGAGCGATAGGTCTGTAACTGCTCGGACAAGATGGTTCTTTGCCAGGCTTTAGAAGTGGAATAACCGTAGCAATTTTTCACGACGATGGTAATGTCCCTTCTACCCACAACCGATGAAAAAAATTCAACAAAACTTTCCTTGACTCGTCTGACATATGGTGAAGCATAGAGTACATAACATTATCTGGGCCAGGAGCAGTCGCCATTGCAAAGGATAAAACTCGCAGAAGTTCCATCACGTCAAACGGCTGATTATATGAATGGTCATCACTGCCATTCATTCTAATTTTCTGTTTTTCAGCACTGTTTTTGTGTTTAAGAAAGTCTGCACAATAATGCGAAGAACCCGAAATGCTCTGAAAGTGTCGACCAAACACATTTGCCTGTTCTTGTAAGCTTTCACATGAGCGGCCACTGATTTGCAGCAATAGAATAGAAAAATTTGCGTATTCATTTTTAATTTTTCTGAGCCTGTCCCAAACCACCTTGGATGATGTATCACGGGATAAACATGATACAAAGTTTTGCCAAGAGGACCGCTTGGCTTGTTTTCTTGTCCATCTGGCTTTTGCTCTTGCTCTTTTGAAGAGCAGAAGATTTTGGGTAGTGGGGTACCTCCAAATCTATTCCATCCACGGTTTTGAAGTTTTCGAGTCTCCTCACACTCACTCGTCCACCATGGCTTTGGTCGTCGTGGTAGATGGTGAGACGTTTGTGGTATAGATTGAGTAGATGCCTGCTGGATGACACTCGGGATTAGGTAACTGGCTTCCTCAATCTTTACCTCATAAAAAGGAATTAAGGATAAATCGCACTTTTCTGAAAACTTGGCGTTTTGCGTTTCTCCGTGTCCCTCGACGGGTGTGAGATGTAGCAGCTTGACAAACGGTTCCGGTACGTGCAACCCTTTCGGCGTTTTCAGAGAGTAGACGTTATCCGCGAATTCTCGCGAGGCGTCCAGCTTGTGCGTCTGAAAATACTTGTTGAGTGTGTTACATAGGGACGTAGTTTCCGAATTCAAACTGCCGTCGCCAAAAGCGACGTGTGCGGCGTGCTCCAATAAGATGGAGGTGGCTTCGCGTTCGTTCAATATGGGAGGCTTCACCGCACAACCTGCTTCGCGCGATGCTAGTTAGGCGTCGAGCGCCTGTGCGAGCCAATGGTCCAATTCGACGGCCTTCACGTCTACGGGTAAGACGAAGTCGTATCGCGATTTATTGTGCGCGAAAGAAACGTTAAGTTCCGAAAGGGTTTTCCCCAAATCTCTCTTGAGATCCGAGGTGACACAAAAAGGTCTCCCGGCTTCGACCGTGTCCTCGAAAGAAACCCCGATTTTCGCATCTTGCCTTTCGTGCCCGATATTTAAAAAATCGTTGCTTATGCTGAGATCCATCAGGCCGACTTTATAGCGATTCGAGAGCTGAAGCGGACTATCGAAAGCTACCGTGAAGGCGTTGAGTTTATTCGACAGAAAGTTATCCATGCTGGCATTCGAAAGCAGGTGGACGTAGATGTCTGACGTCATTTCCCAATCTTGAACACGTCGCTGCTCGGAACCCAACTGTCGTGCTCTTTGTCGTAACCGAACCAGCGAACCAAGGAGAAGCTCTGATCGTTCACTTTCTTCTTGCTCAGCACTTTCGTTACTGGCCAAGGCTCATTGGCGCCTCGGGTTACGACGAGTACCTCCTCAGGGTAGAAAGATCCGTTCACTTCCTTACCCCGGTAATCTTCCAGGTGCACGACATAAGGGGAGGTGTCTCTCAGGCGGGAGACGGTGAAAATCTGAGGCGACCAACTCCCTTCCGAGCTCTTATGAAAACATTTTCATAAGAGCTTTTCTGTGTAGAAGGAGCCTCGCTTTATCCCCAAATTCTTTCTTAATTTCTTTTCTTTCTTTCTTTTTTCTTACTAAACATATCCCCCCCCCCCAAATTTGAGCTTGTTTTTCACAGAGGGTACTACGGGCTTCCAATTTCTCTTATTGAACAGCTCCAATTCATTTTCGGGTGCGACTTTGGACGGGCTGATGCCCAATGTCCTGTGTTTGATGTTGTTGTAGTCGCACACGATTTTGGGAACTACGGAAACGAAGTGGTACTTTCCACTTACTCTAAAATAGCTAAATACTCTGTCGCGTAAAGTGCGTATCACCCGTTCCGCCTGCGATGCCTTGATTACGGGAGAGAAGGTGCAATACATGTAGACCTTCTTTCGTGACAGGTAATCCTTAACGATCTTGTTGTAGAATTCCCTTCCTCTGTCGCAAAAGATGTGTGTATAGGCTCCTTACCTCCCCGAAAAAGTCTTATCACGGCCCTTTTCCTTTCGGCGGGGCGCTTCGTCTTTAGCGGGAGGGTACGCAGAAAGCGGGAGAGGGAATCGATCGCCACGAGAACGTAGTGGTAGCCGCCGTTGAATCTCTTGTATTTTGAAAAGTCGGCGAGATCCATTTGCCACACGTCGTTGACCTTGAGTGCGATGATGCTGCTCCTATTAAACTTTCTTCTGACTGGATGGCGTAACGTGTAGGCGTAGACGTGTAGGATTTCTGAGAATGGCGAGAGCCTTGTTTTTCCTTATGTGACGCGCTTTTCTATAGTGGTCCACTCCCCCCAAACCACTCTCGGGCTTCTCATATTACTCCATAAGTCGTCCACACAATGGAGGCTTGATGCTGCTGCTGCTGCTGAGGCTCGCGAGATTTGGGCAGAGAAATCAGGCGCAATAGTTTCGACACTTTGGGGAACCAGGAAGGTTTCTTTCCCGTCTTACGTTGCAATAAATAATTGAAGAGTTCGTAAATGGAGGTGTGCCTGATGGGCTTGCCCGACACGGAGACACAACCTTCGCGATACCAGGAAAGAACCTTCTTTAATTCCGAGACGACCCTTTACGCTTTCTCTTCATCCACGTCTGGAGAGAGGAGCGAATAGTCACAGTCCATTGTAGCGTCGGACGCCTTGTTTTTATTGTCGTAGGAGTCAAATCCGTACTGCTTGAGTATGCGATACAGTGCTTGCAGTATGAGTTTCACTTTGACGTCGTCACTCTCCTTCGAGGAAAGAATGTTCCTGATGGAGGAGACGGTCACTTCTACTCACTTGGCCATTGGCGAAGAGGTTCAACATGGCGGAAAGTAGGAGAGGAACCACCGACGAAAGAACGCCCTGTCCTCGCTGCTGAGACAGATAGCGCTTCAAACGTTGCGGATTCTTGTTAATCTTTTTGTAGGCGAGCCGACGTAAGAAGCGTTTGAGCTCCTTCAAACGGGCGAACGTGTGTGGAGCTAGAGCCACCTTTCCGTTCAATACATTGAGGCAAATTTCGGAGAGGTGTTTCATGCCGGACGAAGAAGAACGTCTGAAGCCGTCGTGACGGCGCGGAGGCGGTAGAGTGGAGAGTACTTTGAGTAAAGTGAGGTAGGGCGGAGGTTCATGTCGGGGCATAGATATATTGACGTTCTCCCGGAAAGATATTGCTACTCAACCTGTGATCCTCGTGCTTATAGTTGTGAAGATCCACGAGTAAATAAGCGTGGGGCGACAACATTGCTTCTTTATATGCGTCAAGAAAATACACCAATCTTTTTCTGACAAATAGCCGTTGCCCAAAATATTCCATCTGGTGCACGCTGCGCACGGTCTGCCACAGGACGACGTAACTATCGTTGTAGGATATAGTTCTAAAATGGCTACTGTCGAAAAAGATGTTTTGAACGAGTAAGAAGATCGACGCTTTGGCGTGGTGAGAACCCCGAATTAAAAGATCGGTCACTTCCTATAAGGAACCGGCGTCGGTCATGTGATCGTCGACGACGATGAGCGTAGCGCACGACGTGTCCCACTCTCGCGGTAGCTCCTTGGTAAATTTTACAGAGTCCCCAAATTCGTCCTGCATGCTCGGCAAAGCATATCTCTGTATGTAGAATATTTGTGACAGAGGCCTGTCCACCACGGCGTTCAGGTTCCTCAGCACGTTCGCAACGAACGTAGATTTGCCGCACATGGAGGGGCTGTTTAAGATACAGCGAAAAGGATGACGGAAACGAAAAGGTTCGGGGGAAGACATGTTGCTTGCGTACACGTTGCACGACGAAAAATAAGAGACTCAGGCTCGAAGAGAAATGCATTCCTTTTATTTACATGTCGTCGTCCTCTACATCGGAACTGCGTTCCCAATACAGATTATGCAGGCTAAAGTTGGACTTCTTTTTCGTCAGTCTGTCGCTAAGATGCGCTCGATCGTCTTCATCTTGTCCTGACACATTTCTTGACGTGCTTGCAACCATTGCAGGTGGTGGACTTGAAAAGCTTCCTCCACGATGCCGCGAATAAATTCGCGAAGTTCTTCGTGTTTTGTCTTTTCCTGGCGACGACGAGAAACACAGGAGAATAAACCACACATGGCGTTTTCCACGTATCGGTCAGAATGATGACGCGAGTGCAGTGCGCGCCGCCTTGCGCAAAGAAACGAGAGCGAAGCCAAAACAGAAAAAACACCCGTGCGCTCAGTTGCTCCGCAGTGCCCGTGTCCGCTCAGTTTCTGCCTGGCTCTCGGATGGGGCAGTCGCACTGTCGCCACGGGGGAAAAGGTGAGTGGTTCGCCGATGTTTGCACGTTGTTTGACCGCGCTCGTGTTAAGCTTTTTGTCGCATATTTGCCGTTCACGCATGTTTAGACTTGTTTAGGAGCAAGCCTTTTGTTCGTGTGACGCATGTTTAGCGATGTGTGCCCAGTGGTTCCCGCCTTGTGTTAGCTGCATAGTGTTGTGACGCTGTGGTTAGGGCTAACCAATCGCCCCCTAAGCCTTTTCCCCGATGTGTACTGTTTTCTCTGTGCTGTTTAGCAGTAGCAGTTAGACCTTTTCTCTCGCATGCCTAGACTTATTTAGCAGTGTTGCCATTTTTGCCTGCCGCTAGTATCTTGTTGTTCTCTGTCTTTCTCGCATAGAGCTATGATGGTGGTGCCATCTGGTGTGATGCCTTGCAACTAAGTGCCACATGTCATCGATCTCTAGAACTGCCCGTCGTCAACTACCAACATGGCGGGCGCTGGTCACTCGGGCTTTCCGGAGCGGTTTATTCGCCACGGCGTCGTTGATTTTCCAATAAATTGTTTCTCTCCACTCTATTTCTAGCTATCTTTCTTCTTTTTTTCTTTTTTATGGACACATGTTGCCGCCAACTCACACCTTCGTCTGGACACGAGATAGATGCTCCCCGATTAGTGTAATGACTCCCTGGGGGGTGCTGATTAACGGGGGGGGGTCCCAATTAGCTCTAATTGCTGATTAAATCGTGTTTAGACGAAGTTGTGAGTTACATTCAAATACAACAGAGGGTGCCGTTCATTTCTCACACTTCTGCTTTCAGGTGCAGGCAGACTTTGAAAATGGCATTCTTAGGTCCCTGGGCATTCAAAGACCAGTGAGAACAAAGTGCTTGAAGCATTATATCTAGATTCATCCCTTGCAGCTTTTGCATGGCAAATCGTTGTCTAGGGAGGTGCGTGAATGAATGTGCATGCTCCTGAAATTCGAATACTATTATGTTACACATCGAGATTACCAACAGCTGGTTTACAGAAAGTGCAGGCACCTATAGTGACTTATTATTCACCTATATATATATGAATATATACAGGCACCATATATATAGGCACCTATATATATATGAAAAAAAGTTATTCATCAGAGCGAAAATGTTTTTTTTTTTCTTCTTACAAACAAACAAAAAGTTTCGTCACATTCGTCACAGAAAGGCATTTCGAGAGTCTATGCAGTACCAGTTTCCTGCATTTATCAGAACGTAGGCTCCCAAGAAAAAACCACACGCGGGAAAGTACATAAGCGGTTTCCGATCTCACGATTCTACAATTCTGAGGCTGGAACACACACAGACTGACAAACACAACACATCCAAAAGGTACCGGCATCGGGCTTTTTCGTCGATTGCCATTTTTCACCTCTCCGATTTTAGAACCAAGGCAGCCCTGTAGGAGAATGGCGACGTCCGCGACAATGTTCATAATATGGCAGGAGTCCACCATAGCTAGAACCGACACCGGGAACTCTTTTGGTCATTGAGGACACGTATTCAGAGTTCGACATATTGAAATTCGGCAGCCGAGGAAACCATTATCTGCAATATCAACAGAATCCTGATACCCAACGAAAAATACAGCAAGCGATTCGTCCGGACTCGGTACTCTCGTTCCTAGGCCTCCGCAAAGAACCACACGCTGCTGGGGACTATTTTCATACGCGGGAGCATGAAGCCTTCTCTGCCCTGGGGCTTCCGTGCCTGTCGACCAATCAGGGACGATTAATTTTTATAGTTTGAATCTGAAGCGTTCATATCGCAGCAGATTATTTCTACTACTTATCTTTACACCGTGATTTTGCGTGATTTTTTTAGGAGTTTATTCTCGGAGACTATTTTGCGAAGTGTAAACCAGAGTGAGCCCTACCTCTGATGTGCCAAACGACCTCGGAGAGTCTCGGCGATGAAAACGGACAGCGCGGGCGCGTATAAGACATTCAACACACTGAACGTCACATTCATACACGTTGGAGCGAAGAATTCACTGGACTAACAAGATTCCCAATGTCCCGCGGATCTCAGGAAAATAAGAGTAATGAGCACTCTGAGATAACGATCGAACAATTCACAGATTTCAGGCTCAGGAAGCTAAGAGATAAATATATAGACGTAGAGCAAACCATACCTATCAAACACAAGCAAGAAGTACGAGATGTTTTCAATGAGTACGAGACTTTGGTAAGAGAGTTGGAATTGAAGCTCATGGAAATGAAAGTAAGGGCAAACATGGCTGAAGAAGAAAAGGAGGAAATATTCAGAGACAAAGCAACGGTGGAGAGAAACTTAGAGGAAGCTGCAAAACAACTAATTGAAACAGAGGGCAAAATTTCCATACTGAGGGAGGTATTGGAAAAAGAAGAAAACAAAGTGGCAACACTGGAACTCAAACTGAAGGAAGTTCGTAAAATATCATATGCGCAAATGGTGAGCCCCTCCCCAAACCCCAACCCACAGATGAATAAGACAAGAAGAAATAGGGATCCAATACGGGGATACTTCAACTCCTCGGAAATGGGAATACCAGACGCACAATACAATCAATGAGAAACGGAGGGGTCATGGTAAGATCCCAATACATTGATGGACTGAAAAAATTGGTCGACGAAATCAACAGAAATGACAAGCTGTCTGGGATACTCCAGGCAGCTCTGCCAAAAATGAAAAGACCCAGATTACGTATATCTGGTACGGAAAAAGGAATAACAAAAGACATCCTATTAGCCACAATAAACTTGAAGAACGACTTCAAAATCCAACAGGACGAGTTTTCAATAGTCAAAGAAATAAAAACTGGCCGTAATAAAGCATGCATAGTAGAGGTAGAGATGGAACAGGCTAAAACCCTACTTGAAAAAGGAACACTATATATGGGTTGGTCAGAAAGTAAAGTTACCGAGGAAATAATGATTAGAAGATGCAGTAAATGTCTACTCTACACTCATAGCACACGAGAATGTAGAGATGAAAGAAGAAGATGCCATCAATGCGGAGAAACGCATATGACCAAAGACTGTCGCGTAAAGAATGAGGACTACTTCTGTAAAGCATGCGGATATGCAAATAGTGTCAAGGGCACAAATCATGACACAACTCACTCAGCCTATTCCAGATCATGCCCGGAATACCAAAGACAACTGGCGATAGCTAAAAAAAGAAGCGGTATCTAACATATAACAACTTCAACCCCCCAAATGGTGAAATTTTTGCAAATCAACACCGCCAGAAGCAAGGCGGGTCTCCATAATTGTTACCCCACTGTGAAGGAGCTGAATATAGGCATAACCTGTATAAAAGGACCTTACTTAACAAATAAAAAATTTCAGAACACAATTCCTGAATATTTAAATTTCCACGCACTTGAAAACCCGAAAACCGTAACTATTTGTAGAAATAAAAATTATTACTATTTTCTACTAGGTATCTCAAGTAATAAAATAATCCTGAAATGCTCAAATAAAATCGGAACTTTTATCCTGATTAATTTATATTTTGAACCGAATTCAGATATAAAAAATGACTTAGAAACTCTAAACAACAAAATAAATGCATTTAAAACAGAAACGTTAATTATAATTGGAGACTTCAACAAAAAAATAACTTATGGAGAGGGAACATAACAGACGAAAGAGGTGAAGACACCCTTGATTTTATAATTGGAAATGACTTAGCACTAAAAAATTACAGTTTCTCCCCAGCAACTTTTCACGGCCCTTGCGGAAAATCTTAGATTGACTTAACCATCATATTTGAAAAAGACTTTCAATTGATTGAAGACTGGGCAGTTACCGAAATCCCGTCATGTTGCGACCACAGATACATATATCATATTTAACGCATTTAAAGAGGACAGAAAGACAATATATAAACTAACCAAAAAGGGACAAATTCAATTAAAGCACAAGATACACAATGATAAATGATTTAGTATAACACCAAAAACAGAAACCTATACAAGAAATGACATTAATAGTCTAATCGAAAAAAATGTATACAATAACGGAAACATACAGAATACAACGTATGCGTAAAATCCAACCCCGAAGCGAAACTATCAACTGGTGGAATCACCATTACTCGGTACTCTCGTTCCTAGGCCTCCGCAAAGAACCACACGCTGCTGGGAACTATTTTCGTTCGCGGGAGCACCAAGCCTTCGCTGCCCTGGGGCTGCTGTGCCTGTCGACCAATCAGGGACGATTAATTTTGAAAGCTTCAATCCGAAGCGTTCATATCACAACAGTTTATTTCTACTACTTATCTTTACACCGTGGATTTTTGCGTGGATTTTTTTAGGAGTTTATTATCGAAGTCTATCTTGCGAAGTGTAAACCAGAGTCAGCCCTACCTCTGATGTGCCAAACGACCTCGGAGAGTCTCGGCGATGAAAACGGACAGTGCTGGCGTGTATAATGGCCAGTTCTCACTTGGCGACGCCCGACGCGGCGTCGTGAGCGGGCGGCGGAAGTAGAGGCGCATTTCCGCCGCCCCGTCAGCGCGCACGATTTTCATGTTCCCACCACAGTGGCATTCCGTCGTCCAAAGCAGACGAAAAACCAGGGGGCGTGGCCTTTCTGTGTCACCTTATTGGTCGCCAGCTGTCGTTCTCGGCAGCTCTCGCCGACGTCGTGAAAGAAGTTCGACATGGCAGTTTTTTTGGCTCGACGTCTCTCCTCTCCCGACTCCGGAAATGCGCCTCTACTTCCGCCGCCCGCTCACGACGCCGCGTCGGGCGTCGCCAAGTGAGAACTGGCCCTAAAGCATTCAACACACTGTAACTTGTAAACTGCACCAGCTAACCGCACAAGTGACATATCAAAAGAAAGTGTGTTATTTCCGATTTCCGAAAATGTAAAATTTATTAAAATCCAACCACTGGTTCGCAAGATACGACCGTAATAAGAAAACACACGTGCAAGGAGGCCGCCATATTGGTCGGTCACCGCCCGCATAGCAGGAAGTTACAAGAAATACCTTCAGTGCCACCAGACCTAGCATAAAACCCCTAGACCTCCCATACAACCTTTCTTTGAGGACTTTTGCCCTCATCTCCTAAGTAGGGCAAAGCTATTCTGCCCTTACTCAGCCAGATTTGGCTAATTTCTGCCAAATCTCGTAATTCCTCATATCTTTGGCCCTAATTGCCGCATTAACACGCGGTAAAGAGCCTCTGGTAGAGGGGTTATTAATAAAGCTGAGGAAAAAGGATACTAATGAGGGACACACAAAACCCCCGAAAAACGACGGGAAAAGGCCGAAAATTCGGTTTTAAGGTAGTCACACCTACCAAAAACGCCGAAACGTCGTAGGAGCTCAGACTATGCCTATTTGAACGACAATACCCTGTTCTTCAGAGAGGATAGCCTAACAGCAACCCAAAGGAACCACCAAAATGCCCAAAAACAAAGCAGAAGAATGATGGAAAGGACAGGAGGCAGACGGGCATTTAAATGAAACCTCTGCAACTAACCAAGACAGATACAAGAACAAATGAATCAGAAGAGTAAATAAACGAATGCACTCAGAAGACTAAAAAGAAAGTAATGGAAACAAAGGGCAAAAAGAAGAAAAAAACAAAAAGAAAAAAACTGGAAAAACAAGAGGAAAGTGAATGCCCCTTTCCCCCACTTGGACAACAAAATACTCATGTATCAGAACGTCAAACCACCCAAGCTCAAGAAGAATCTGCCGACTCCTCCCCGGAGCAATATGCAGATTTAAATGAAGCACTCAAGGACCTGAGAAACAATTATATGGATGCTGAACATGAGCTCCCAAAAGACAAACGACACTCACTTAGGGCCGTATTCCATAAATATGAGAGCCTAATCCGTACTCTCGACATCCAAAGAGCAACCGAACGTGCTAGAAGAAAGGAGGTCGAGAGGACGGCACAAGCACTAAACGAGGCTCTTCGACAGATGGAGGACTGCACCAAGGAGCAGGCAAGATCATACGCCGAGATCACCCAAGTGAACCAGCACAAGCCAAAACAAGGTCCCTCCAAAATCCTTTCTGCAACAGTTAAGCCCAAACCAGGAAAGAGCTTAAAAAACCTGACTAACATGCTCAAGCAGGGAATTACGGAAGCCAAGGTACCATTGACAGACGCAACCATACGGCCCGCGAGAGCCGGCCTTCTAGTTCTGGAAAGTAAGAAGAAAGAGGACATAGATAAAATCGAAAAGATCCTCAAAGAGAGTGACTCTCTCAATGAAAACGGTACCTTGAGAGTCAATAGACCTCCACAACCCGAAGTGAAGATAAGATTCATAGAAGAGGACTTCGACAAGGAATCGGTCATATACGACCTAATCCACTGCAATGACCTCGAAGAACACTCCCAGCAGATTGAAATCAAACATATGCGTTCTGAGAGAGATTGTACTGAAACGGCTTTCGTATCCTTGCCCAAAGAGGCCTATTACAAGCTACCCAAGCAGGAAAGGCTAAGATAGGCTGGGATAGATGCATCATGGAAGGATATTACAATATCAGGAGATGTTCCAAATGTTTAGCATATGGTCATCTAACAAAGTACTGCAAATCCACCCAGAGCTTCTGTCCTTTCTGTACCAATTCACACAGAGAAGAGGACTGCAAGGCTACGGAACCTAGATGCAAAGCGTGCATCAACAACTTAAGCGGCGGAAATCACTCTGACGATATAGAACATCGTTTCTACGATCGACACTGCCCTGCCTATTTGGCACAGGTGCAGAAGATTGAAGACCAGTGGTAGATAAATAACTCACTGTTCTTCCCTTCCCCTTCCCATAAATTCAAAATGGCACTAAATTTTCTGCAAACAAACTAAGCCCATTCCAAGGCAGGGGCTTTGACTCTTTCAAAGTCCCTGGCCACACTTAACCCCAACATTGTCACCATACAGGAACCTTACTATCACGACCTTTCCATTCTTCAATTTCCACAAAAATATAACATAATCCAAGCCAAAGGAAAACCCACAGTCTCCCTCTTAATCAATTCAAACACATATGACATTCTCCAACTCCTTGTAAAAGAAAGTATAATAGCAGTAAAGCTCGAAAATCATAAAAGATCTTTACTTATAATAAATTGTTATCTCTCACCCAATCAAGACATGAAAGAACTTCGCATCATTCAAGAGCTCTTATACAAACATAAAAACGTCGAAACCATTATTTGCGGAGATTTTAACGCCAAACACCCCCTATGGGGGGGAATAGATGCCAACCAAAAAGGTGAAGACCTTATTGACTTCATTATGGCAAACGACCTGGCTCTTGTAAACGACCCTCAATCTCCCCCAACTTTCAATGGCCCAAGAGGTTCATCATGGGTTGATTTAACTATTACTACACAAAAAATATACGAACATATTAAAAACCTGGTCAGTACTATCAATAGAAACAGGAAGTGACCATAGTTACATCACATTTAATCTTTTCAACAATGAAGCAAACTCTAAACGAAAACTAACCAGAAAAGGGCAGCTTAGGCTAAACGAATACATCAACAAGGACCCTTGGTTCGACCACATTAAAACTAATTATACTTGCTTAAACCTAAATATCGACAAAACAGTTGCAATCTTAACTAAAAGAATTCACTGCTTGACTAACATATGTAAATCTAAAATAAATAACAATCACAAAACTGGAGGTGGAACGAAACTTTAACTTCCTGGTGGAACGAAAATTTAACAATTTCAAGAAACCTTTGCAGAAACCTTAGACGCCTACATCAAAAAGAATTAAAAAACAATCCCACCCATCCCCTCCACATAAAATACAAACATGTATTAGCTAAATACAAAAAAGATTTATTAAATGCAAAAAATACATACTGGCAAAACCTTATCGACTCAACCGAAGCTTCTGATCCATATAATATCGTTTACAAAATATTTACCAACAAAATCAAAAGAAACAATCCAATACCAATTCTTGAAAAGCCCGATGGTTCCATTTCCACAACCTCTCAAGAATCCATTGATCTTCTATATAAAACAGCTTTCTCACAAACAACTTCCACTAAAAAATAGCAACTTCATAAAATCTCAAACCCACAAGAAGAACCCCTTATAAGAAATAAAGAAATTTTAGATAAAACAAAAGAAATCCAAAACAATACTGCAAGAGGAACAGATAATATAGGCGCTTACACAGCTAAACATTTGCTAATAACAAAAGTTGAATTTTTCAACCTTTTATTTAATGCCTGTCTCGTACAAGGTTCTTACCCATCACAATGGAAAGTTGGTAAAGTAATATTCATCAAAAAACCCAATCAAAAAGACCAAGACCCAAATTCCTACAGACCTATAACTATATTACCTATATTATCCAGATTTTTTGAAAAAAATTATATTCAGTAGACTATATCGCTTTTCCCACATAAACAACCTTTTAGATCCTAAGCAATTTGGTTTTAGACATGGTAAATCCACAACCCAAGCTCTATGCAAAATCTCAGATGAAATCAAAACAAATAAAAACAACAAACAACACTGTTTTAATTTCTTTAGATATTAAAAGAGCTTTTAATGCCCTTCAACACAATCATATAATTAATACCTTAGCTCATTATAATACTCCAACTAATCTATTTCACTTAATTAGAAATTACCTTAACAACAGAAAATACCAAACTATTACAAAATCTTCCATCTTCAATTACTCCAATGTCATTGGATGTCCCCAAGGTTCCCCTAAGCCCCCTACTTTGGAATCTCACTATAAATACCATTTTTAACATTCCAACCCCCGATAACATAAAATTATTTTCCTATGCTGACGACATCATTGTAATTGTAAAAGGCAACTCCCGCCAAATATTAGAACACTCTGCAAATAATTTCTTAAACAATTTAACGCAATGGGCCTCTCAGGTAAATTTGGAATTTAATCCAAATAAATCAATAGGCCTTACAATACCATATGATTAACAAATCTAAAACAAAACCCACAAGTATTAAAATATACGACCAAAAAATTAAAAATCAAAACACTTTAAAAATGTTAGGTGTCACTTATGACAATCACTTGACATTTATCCCTCATTTAAATGAAATCAAAGAAAAAGTAATAAACACTACTTTAACCCTCTCTAAAATTTGTAAAGCTAACAAACATTTTAAAGGTCAAATAATGCAAACATACTATAATCAAATATTACAAAAAATAATCCTATATGCTGCCCCCAGTTGGTGGAAACCTGACAACAATTCACATCTATTAAGAAAGATTAATTCCATCGACAGAATTGCTCTCCTCAAAATCTGTCATGCCTACAACACAATTAGTAACCTAAACCTACAAATACTTAGAAACATTATACCCAGCCACCTACAAGCTTCAATAGATTACAAAATTCATCACCTACAATATGAAAACAAAGAATTAAAAATACAAAATAATTACATATCTTCCCACCAATTAGAGGAAAACTTCGACACGTGGATTCTACACCCCACATTTGATCGATCATTCTTCTTTCTTAAACCAGACAAAGTAAATTATGCAGGTTACACCATATTTACAGATGGCTCCAAAACCCAAAACTCCACAGGCTCAGCTTTCTGTTTGCTAAAAGATAAGAATTTAGTCTATACTGAAAAACATAGGATTTCAGACAATTCCACAATTTTTGACGCACAACTCCTGGCAATCCATAAAGCTATCGACAAAATCATTACTTTTTCAACTACTGCTGCATTTCAAATATACTCGGATAGCCTTTCCGTCCTAACTGCTCTTGCTAATAAAAATCATAAAAATCCCAGAGTACAACCATTAGCTCAAAATATTGAAAACGCCAAAAAACAACCCCAAATCACTTTTAATTTTATCCACTCGCACACAGACATAACAGGCAATGATATATCTGACAAATTCGCCAACGATGCAAGATCCCTAGATAATATAACCATTATCCCTTATTCTAGAAAATATTTAAAAATCCAATTAAAAAACCAAGCTCGAGGTATACTCGTAAGAGAGTACCAAGATTCAAAACAGTAAACTCAAACAATGCTTCAAAGACCCCAAAAGTATCATTTCACTACTCCCTACAAACCATTACATTACTCAAATTTTGACAGGACATGGTAATTTTCCAGAATATCTAGATCGTTTTAAAATAAAAGAAAACTCAACCTGTAAATGCAAAAAACTAAAAGCAAACAGTATTCACTACATCATAGACTGTCCACTTACAATAAAATTTAGAAACCAAATAGAACAACAAATCAAAGATAACCTAGACCTTTCTAACATAAATAAAAGGTAAATAAAAGGTAACCTGAAGAAGTGCAGTCTCGTGCACGAAAGTCTTGTTTACCATGTGTAAATAAATAAGTTGTTCCTAATGTTTAATATCACTCTTTGATTTACTCACCACCGGCAACTTGACATCGCCTATTTTTTCTGCCTTCGTATAAATAAAATACTTACCAACAAACAAGCTTATTCTACCCTACAAAACTTAGCAGAATATGTAATAACTGACTTAAATATTTAATACAGTAATGGTCTACAATTTATGCAAACCACTAAAGTCCTGAAAAGGATGAGGCACAAATTTGTACCCATTGCAAACCTTTAGATTATTAAACAACTATAAGAACTTTTATTGATCCACCAATTTTCAATGCCATTCTAATGCAA
Source organism: Ornithodoros turicata (assembly GCF_037126465.1). Lineage (NCBI taxonomy): Eukaryota > Metazoa > Arthropoda > Arachnida > Ixodida > Argasidae > Ornithodoros > Ornithodoros turicata. The sequence continues at coordinate 4,403,921 of NW_026999301.1, forward strand.
AACTTCTAAGTATCTTTACAGGTTTACTCCCACAGTGGTAACCAAAGATACCACCCTACTTCCACTCTCAATCCTTCATCATCTGCTCATATGGAAATCTAATCAACGCCCAAATCAAGCCCAGCCACAAGTCGTAAGGCTAGCTATATCCATGTAATAGCTAATCCAATTTCTTTTTCTGTACTATTTTATACACACTTTTCATCTTCCAATAAATGCTGACTAGCCGGGCCTACACCCTCGACTGTGGTTTTGCAGATAATTTTCCAATCTTTCATTCTTCTTTTTCCTCCCCTTTTCGGACCACCCATTTCGTACCACTAGGTGCCCGCTGTTTAGAAGGGAGCTAGACAGAATACATAGTCATGGCGAACATAGAAAATAAAGTTAAATATAATAGTCTTCTACAACGTTTGGAATCGGTGATAAACATTATTAGTATATATGGTACAGTTAAAAGTTCTACAATTCAACGCCGGTCGTGGTAGGGCTGCCATGGAGGCCATGACGCCATTCTGTATTGAAAATCATGTGCATGTCGCACTTGTGCAGGAGCCGCTTATTCCTTCGGATTGTAATTTCTTTTTGCCTCGCGGTATTAGTATGATACACAGCGCCACCAGAGCAAAAGTGTGTGTTATGGTGTGTGTGTTGTTATGGTGTGTTGTTATAGGAGGATGTGATGACTTATATGGTCAGGGAGGATTTGATAGTGTTAGTGGTCACGTTTGGTGATATTGAGCTTATACTTGTCAATGTTTATATCAGCCTCACAGTGGCTATGGCGCCAGTGTTGCAGGATCTGACTCGCATCAACCGTATTTTTCAGCACAAAATGTTACTTGTTCTGGGAGACGTTAATGCAAAAAAACAATTATGGGGTGGTAGCAGAGACGACGACAGGGGTGAAGATATGTTTGATTACATATTAGCAAACTATATGGCGATATTGAATCACCCAAACTCTCTGTCCACATTTCATTCCCGTAATGGGGATTCATGGACCGACGTCTCGCTCGTTACAGAAAAGGACTTTGATAAAGTAGCAAACTGGACTGTTCATGACTCGGTGACAGGTAGTGATTCATCTCATTTACATGTTTTGAAGATAAGGATCTAGGTAAAATTCAGCTAACGGCTACCGGTAGGAAAAGGTGGTTACAAGATATAGTTAGGGACGACTGGTTAGCCTTAGTCAGAAGACAGAACATTGGACAAGTTAAACAATTAGAGGATCTGGTAATTATTTTACAACAACGAATAGAACAACACAGGGTCAGGCACTTAAGATGGGTAAAGGAAAAAAATAAAAATGTGGAGTGGTGGTCAGGCGAGCTCGCCGCTATGAGAAAGCGTGTACGCCCCATGCGCAGACTATTTCAAAAGTCACGGGGGGATATGAGAGGTGCATATAAAGACAAATACTTCCAATTATTTAACATCTATAAAGCTAGTATCGTTAAAGCAAAACTAGACTTAGTTAATAATAAAATTAATGGTATGAGTCCAGTAAGGCCGTTTGGGCATATGTATAAAGAATTTATGGGAAAGTCTAACCATAAGATAATTATATCAGCCAAATGCGGTCATGGTGGCTAAGGGCTCCAAGTACGTAGGACGCCCACCGGTTGTTAAAATGGGAGCCAGGTCCATTACATTTGCCACACAGGTAACGGTCCTCGGAGTGATCATCGATAGTACCTTAAGTTTTATTCCGCACTTGGATAAAGTAAAAAATACGGTGGCTGATTTAACACTGAAGATAAATAGGCTTTGCGCAAGGCACAGAGGCGAACGGTTTAGATTATTTCATTCAATTTATAAAAAGTGCATGGACCGGATAATGTTATATGGCGTGGGCGCTTGGTACAAAGAGTCTAACAATTCACATATGAACATATGAATATGAGAGTATACAACGAATTCCATTACTAAAAATGTGCAGGGGGTACAGTACTGTGCCAAACAATATTTTGCCGGTAGTCTGCGGTACTATTCCAATTATGCAAAAAGCCTGGCCCGGCGTCGGGATAGTGGCGCCCCCATCGCCCGGCAGCAGCCGCAGTAGCCCCCTCCTGCACTCACGGTTGGGTCGCCGCAGGAGGGAGACCCCCACGTATAACTGTGCGTGGCTGTCCCGTGTCTGGGGAAAGGGGGATCCTGGTGGTTGAGTGGACCCAGAGGTTGTTTTGGACTCTTCGGGGCCCCTCTGGGAAAGCAACACACCGCTTTGGCCCCTGCTTCCCATAGACGGGTGGTCCTGGAAGGCCCGGCCAGGACTATTCAGCTAGTCGCCACCTCGCTTTTCGTCACTCTTTCTTTCTTCTGCTCTCCTTCTATCTTTCCTGCTTTTCACCTTCTTTGGCGGCAAGGGTCAACCTAGGGCAGTCCTTTCACTCTCCAGAAGCTGCACTCGGGTATAGTGTAGAGGTAAGTGTTGGCGCGCGGGGCGTGCCCCCTTGTTGGGCTCGATGGTGGGTGACACGCCTGCTACACTGAAACAGTACTTTCCTTTTATGGATTCTGAGAATTATAAACATCAAGATCGGCGCCGCAAGCGGCACCGCACCGATGCACAGCCAACCCAGATACTAGACTTCACTCCAGAACCTTGGTTTGCCAAGTTTCTTATTATCCACGGAGAAGACAATACGAAGCCTTTGACCAAAATATCACCGTTTGTCGTTGCTAGGGAGCTTGAGAAAATCATTGGGAAATCCTACACAGCAAAGAAACTGCCGACAGGAGACATACAAATCGAAGTACAAACGAAACTGCAAAGCACCACACTACTCTCCATCAATAGAATCAGCGATGTGTCAGTTACGATTTCCGAACATAGGACACTCAACATCATAAAGGGCGTAATATCACAACATGAGCTTCTCGACTGTTCTAACTCTGAGGTCGAGGAAGGCCTGAAAGATCAGGGTGTAGTAAAAGCCCAGCGGATTGTAATGCGCCGAGACGGCAAAGAAATCCCGACCAAACATATCGTACTTTCCTTTCAGCTGCACAAACTTCCGACAGACATCAAAGCAGGATATATCAACTGCCCCGTGCGACCTTACGTTCCTAACCCACGTCGTTGCTTTAAGTGCCAACGTTTTGGGCACGGATCGCAGGTCTGCCGGGGACGCACTACCTGCCCAAAGTGTGCCGATACAGACCAAAATCATACAGCAGAAACCTGTCAGAATAAGATTAAGTGTGCAAACTGCAGTGGCAATCACCCAGTCTATTCACGGTCCTGCCCTCAGTGGCAACAAGAAAAAGACATCCTGAGGATTAAAGCAACTGAAAACATCACATACAAAGAAGCAAAAACAAAATTTGAGTTTGCCAAAAAAGGCGGTTATGCGGCGGTGGTGCGTAGGGGAGCGACGCCACCGACGAAATCCGTAGAGACCCAGACGTCTGGGTCTTTACTCCAAGCTCCTCAAACACAGCAACAGCCTGCGGAGAGTTTCCCTCCGTTGGCTCCGGCTGCTCAAATGGGCAGCCAGGAAATCGTGACCACAGCCTCTGCAGAGGTTGATGGTGTACTCTCAGTCTGGGATGGGCTCACTGGGAGTTCAGTCCAGACAGACACACACAACATGGAGCTCGATGATGATGACTGCATGTCGCAGAAATCATCGTCAAGTCTCCCCAGTTCATCTAATCCACGTGCTCCTTCCCAAAAGAAGGAGCAAAAAGAGAAACAAGGAGGCCGAGGTAGGGGCAAGTCCCAAGATAAACAGAAATTACCCCCACCAAGGGTTGTACCTCCTTAATACACACAATGGCCAGTCTCCCTTTGTTCTTGTTAATTCACACTTTCATTATGGGGCAAGTATTCCTTCAGTGGAACTGTCGAGGCCTTCACACTAACATAGATGATATACATGACCTGTTTGAAAAATACAGTGCCGTCTGCTTCTGCTTACAAGAAACATACTTACACGAAGAAAATTATAATCCTTTCCGTAGGCATAATATTTTTAGGAAGGACCGTACAACTGGGGCTCGTGCATCTGGCGGAGTGGCTGTGGTCCTTCCGCAGAGTATAGCTGCAAGACAACTTCCGCTTGTCACAGACTTGGAGGCAGTTGCCATTCAAGTCTGCCTTGACACTGTCTTGACAGTGTGTTCATTATACTTGCCACCATCATCATTGATAGAACAAAGAGAACTTGAAAAGCTATGCGATCAACTTCCTCAGCCCTACATCATCTCAGGCGACTTTAACGCTCACAATCCCTTGTGGGGCAGCTCAAAACTAGATAGACGGGGGAAAATGTTGGAGAGGGTTCTTCTCTCAAGGCCATTATGTCTCCTAAATTCAGGGTTACCAACATACGTAAATTCTTCAACGCAAAGTTTCTCTTCTTTAGACATTTCGCTGTGCAGTCCTGCACTTTTTTCACGTCTGGAGTGGACAGTTGAACAAAACCCTCGTGGTAGTGACCACTTTCCTATCATTATAAAATTTCGTGGTCCAACAAATTCTTTAAGGTCACGACCTCCACGATGGAAACTTTCTGAGGCAGACTGGAGCTTGTTTCAGAAAGAAGCCAACCTCGTATCATTATCTTTTGAGGATACTAGCATTGAAGAAGCGAATAATGTTATAACAAATGCAATAATAAATGCCGCTTTGAAATCTGTGCCACAGACATCTGGCCGTCTCCCCAAGCGTCCCAAACCTTGGTGGACAAACGATTGTGGGAAAACACGCAAAGAACAGAACAGAGCTTGGGGTATCTTTCGCAGATACCCTACTCCAGAGAACCTCCTTGCATTTAAAAGAGCACGGGCGAAAGCCAAATGGACGAGAAAGCAGGCAAAGCGCTCTTCGTGGTGCAGTTTTATCTCTTCCTTGACACACAACACTCCATCAAAGGTGGTTTGGGATAGACTTCGGAAAATTAAAGGAGATTATACAGGCTTTTCTATCCCCTTACTTCAGGTAAATGGGGCCCCATGTCAGAACTTGGGCGAGCAGGCTGACCTCCTCGGTCAGCATTTTCATAACATATCGAGTTCTTCTCATTACAACAAGGATTTCCTCTCTACAAAGCAACAAGCTGAAAAACAAGCCATTCCAGTCACAGGTGGTGAGAACCTTCTATATAACAAGCCCTTTACCATGGTAGAGCTCCTGAGAGCACTGTCTTCAGTAAAGGTCAGTGCCCCGGGGCCAGACCGCATTGCATATTCTATGCTCACTCACCTGTCAAGTGAATCTAAGGAATGTTTGCTTAAGTTTTTTAATAATGTCTGGGAAAGGGCCAAATGCCATCAACATGGAAGGTAGCAACGGTCATCCCCTTCCTGAAGCCTGGGAAGGATGCTTCAAACCCAACCAGTTACCGACCAATTGCACTGACAAGCTGTCTGGGAAAAACTTTCGAGAGGATAGTTAACAACCGACTGATGTACTATCTTGAGGTTAATAACTGTCTTAATAATAACCAGTGTGGTTTTCGAAATGCACGGTCGACAGCAGACCACCTCATCCGGTTGGAATCCACTATTCGAGAGGCCTTTGTTAGAGGAAATCACTGTGCGTCTGTTTTCTTTGACTTAGAAAAGGCCTATGATACTGCTTGGCGGTATGGTATCGTCCGAGACCTTTACTCATTAGGAGTACGGGGCCGACTTCTCAGTTGCATAACCAACTTCTTACAAGGTAGGACCTTCAGAGTTCAACTGGGAACAACGCTGTCGCGACCTTTTATTCAAGAAAACGGAGTTCCACAAGGTTCAGTACTAAGCGTAACACTTTTTATAGTTAAAATGAACTCAGTAGCAAGCGTTATTCCCCCTTCTATTTCATACTCTTTGTATGTGGACGATGTACAGATTTCTTATTCGTCCAGAAATTTGAGTACTTGTGAGAGGCAGCTGCAACTCGCAATTAACAAACTGCTGAAATGGGCCAATCAAAATGGTTTTAAATTCTCTTCAGAAAAAACTGTTTGTGTCCTGTTTTCCAGGAGAAGGGGACTGTACCCAGACCCCACACTGACTATTGATGGTCACGCTCTTGCTGTACATGAGGAACACAAATTCCTTGGCGTCATCTTTGATAAAAAAACTCACTTTCGTGCCGCACGTCAAGATCTTGAAAGCAAAATGCTTGAAATCTTTAAATATTCTTAAAACCATTTCACACCGTTCTTGGGGTGCAGACAGAGAGACTCTTCGCCGCATATACAGTTCTGTTGTTCGTTCTAAACTAGATTATGGATGTGTTGCATATGGATCAGCACGCTTATCAGTCCTGAAAGCTCTCGACCCAGTGCACCACCTTGGCTTGCGGCTGGTACTTGGGGCTTTTAGAACCACACCGGTTCAAAGCTTGTATGTTGAGTCAAACGAGTGGTCCTTGGAAAGGCGACGCTTTTACCTTGCAGTGTCTTATGGGCTGAGAGTAAGGAGCTATCCACAGCATCCTGCACACTCCACTGTAACCAGCACTTGTTTCCAACGGCTCTTTATTAATAAGCCAAATGCTGTGGCTCCATTTAGTATTCGTGTCCAGCGGGATGTAGAACGTTACAATTTTACGAGCTATAATCTACCGCCCTTGTTGTGCAGTAAGCTGGTATCTCCTTGGTATCCACCTGTACAACATGATACAACTCTTCTGAAATTTGACAAACAGAAATGCCCAGCCCTGCAAATACAACAAGAATTTGAAGCCCTCAAGCAAAACTTTGGCGACCATGTGGAAATATACACTGATGCTTCGAAAACAAATACAGGAGTATCATGTGCCATGGTATCTGGCGTATGCACTAAGCCACACCGTTTAAGCAATATTTTGTCAGTTTTTAGTGCTGAGGTTTATGGCATCATTGTTGCGCTCAACCATATCTTGCAAACGCACACATCATCATCGGTTATATACACAGACTCTCTTAGTGCAGTTCATGCCATATGTGGTCTCCACATGCACAAAAACCTGCTGGTAAGACGAGCACAGTATCTTGCGAGTCTTATACAAGGAAAGGGCCACAGTTTACGCATTTGTTGGGTGCCCAGCCATGTAGGCATAAAGGGAAATGAGAGCGCGGATCGTGCTGCCGCTGCTGCTCAGGATACCGACATTACGGCATTTGAGATTCCTCTCAGTGATCTCCTGAGAGACCTCAGACATGTTATCAACAAAGAATGGCAAAGCTCTTGGGACATGCAAACTCTGAACAAATTGCACACTATCAAACCACGGATAACACAGTGTGCACAACACTTCGAAAACCGATTAAATGAAGTTCTGTTCAGCCGTCTGAGAGCTGGACACACCTTCTTAACACACGGGTATCTTCTCCGAGGCGAGCAGATACCACAGTGCGAGCATTGCGGGACAGCCTTGTCCGTTGTGCATATACTCATAGTTTGCACTCATCACGAACACCATCGTCAACAACACTTCTCACTGTTTTACAAGTATAGGGTTCCTCTTCACCCAGCGCTTTTGCTGGGGGACGAACCTCTCATCAGTTTTAACCATGTGTACAACTTTTTTAGAGACATAGGTTACCTAAACGACCTGTGAACATGCAAATATTTTCACTACTTTTTACCTCCCTATTTTGACTTTAAATGAAATCGATTATTTTTAACAAGCTTTAATTCATACCATTGTCGTGGCGCTCTATGGCCAAAGTTGCCTTTGCGCCATTAAAATCCTAATCATCATCATCATCATCAGCAAAAAGCCTGGGCCGAATGGGTGTTTTTTAATATTTGTCAGGCGCATAAAGAAATACAGATTGGGGTGAAATACAGAAGGTGGCCCAAGAGCAGCGGGCCAGGCCGCTGGACGGGAACAACGGTGCCCTGGATACGTCTACGGTGAGGAAGCCGGCCTGGGAGGTGATGCGGGTGACAGAGACCAGAAGACACGACGCGCAGGACGCGAAGTCGGCCCACGCATCACGGTTACCCAAGTTAAAGAAGGTGGACCAGGTGGTGCCAGAGGGACTTTGAACTTGGCAGGGTGGTGTGAGGTGGACAAGAGGTGGTCAGTGGACAATACGGATTGAGACGCTGGTGGTCTAGTGCGCGGTGCTTTCGGACATGACGTATGATATGTATAATTAAAAAACCGTTTTTTTTTCTTTTTTTTGTGTTGTTATTTCATCCGGACTGAAACAGCATCCGGGGATGAATGTAAGTTGTTTTTGTAGTCTGTGTATATTGTGTGATATGTTTCATGTGACATGATGTAATGTGAGTATTTATAAAAGCTGCTGTCCTTTGCCTGTTCCCCGTTCCCCCGGCTGTGGTTTCGCGACTCCCAATCAATCTCCTTCTTTCTGTTTTCGTCTTATTTCCGGCTACACTAACCCTTGCTCACATGCTTTCACTATCCTTAGCTGTCTCTTTTCTATCTGAGGCCCAGGCTTGCGATACCTTGTGTGGTGCGGGCCTGGGTCTCCCTCTCTCTTCGTTCTCTTCTCTTTCTGAAAGTAATGTCCCTATCATGGCAGTGGGCAAATTCACATGCAAAAGAAACAACAGCCGTTGCAGGAGCCTGGCCGCTTCCGCGGGACTTGTCTCGCATATGGGGGCTTGTCAGACCTGAACCAACACGGCGGCTATCTTCGCAGATCAATGGACGTCGGGCTTGGTGGGGTTTTCCCTCCTCGTCGGTCTTGCTGCGGCCGTTCTCTCGGCCGTGGGGTTGCTGGAGATAGCATCATTCTCTGCCCCCCCAGCACGTGCCGGGTTAAACCTTCGGGTAGGTACCGGCGCTGGAGGCTCTCTTCGTCCAACTCTCTTCCCCTCCCCCACACGGCCCTGTGCCTCTCTTTTCTACGAGTGTCTCACTGTCATCTAATTAGTGACGCGCACGAATGGATCAACATCTACCAGTGCTCTTGCCAATCTACGAAAATCTGCTATCCAAACGCCCAATCCAGTGAAAATTGGACTTGCCGCGCCACGATAAAGCCCTCAGGCACCTGAGGTGAGCTACATTTCCTACATATTACTAGGATTTACTATAAAATCAACGTTTTTGAGAACAACGAAGCTAGGCCTACTTTTGGCAGGGCCCGCTAGCCATCTCCAGCGTGCTAGAGTGATAATCTATATCACAAACGAAAGGCCTAAACTTCCGATTTCCAAAAAGCATAAATTTTCGGAAATCCGCCCAGTAGTTTTGAAGATACAGACATAAACAGATAGTAAACAAACCCACTAGGGCAGCGCCATCTTGGTCGGGCGACTTTCTCCCGGAAGGAGGGCGACACTACCGCCGCCAACAGGGAAAACAACCCTAGACCACATACCCCTCCATTCGTTGAAGCAGCTTGCCTTCAACTGTGGAGTAAGGCACCAAAACCCTGCCTTACTGAAGCTAAATCCGGAGAAATTCAAGAACTACTATAACTTTGAACATAATTATCCAATCAACACGCGGAAAAAAGTAGAAGACAGCTTATACAAAGGAGAAGAGGAACAAAAAAGAAAGGAACAGCAGAAAAGTAAAAACGCCGAAAAGTGACCGGAAATCACCGAAAATTCGGTTTTAAAGTCACCAAACCACCAAAACAAGTACAGACTACCTAGGACAAGCCTTAACTGGCTAGACTCATGCTGGAGTTACCATCTCCTAGAATCAAAGCATAGAATCGAACCAGGAAACAGTTAAAAATGCCCAAGATCAAAGAGGGAAGGAGACAGGAGTCCGAGGAAGCAGGAAAAGAAGGCACGGAGGTCGATGGAGACTCCAGCTCAGAGGAATCTTGAGACGACCCGATCACGACCACGCAACAACCAAAGACGAGAAGCAAGAAGAAGAAAAAACACAAGAAACAAAGAGCTGAATCAAAGGAGGACAAGGAAGACCCCTTCCCCCTCTTACCCGAGACCATACAGAGGAAATAGATCAAATAACTGCAAACACGCAAGAGGAAAACACTAATTCTACAATCGACAACCGACCAGATATACCTCCGTGACAACTACATCGACGCGGAACATGAATTGCCAAGGGAAAAAAGACCAGCTATGAGAGCAGTATTTCACAAGTATGAGGCTCTCATACGCTCCCTGAACCTCCAGCGGGCAACCGAAAAGGCCCGACGTAAAGAAGTGGAAAGAGCAGCCCAGGCACTCAGCCAGACTCTACAAAACCTGGAGTCCCAGGGCAGCAATGCACCAGTCTCATACGCTGAAACCACAAAAGGAAACAATGACAGCCAAAAGACTAAAACCTTCAAAATTGCTTCAGCTACAATCAAGCCTAAACAAGGGAAAAGCTTGAAAAACCTATCCAGCACACTCAAAAAAGAACTCACTGAGGCAAAAGTCCTGTTAACTGACGCTACGATCAGACCAACAAAGGCAGGATTACTCATTGTGGAAAGTCGCAAGGAAGACATAAATAAAATAGAAAGGATCTTCAATGAGAGCGACAACTTGACGGAATGCGGCAATTTTAAAGTCAACACACCTCCACGACCAGAAGTTAAATTCAAATTCATCGAAGAAGGTATGGAGAAAAAGGATATAAAGAACGAACTAATCTACGGTAATGATCTCCAGGAACACTTGGACCAGATCGACGTTAAATATGTTAGATCTGAAAGAGATGGTACGCAAACAGCATTCATCTCACTACCGAAAGAAGCCTACAACACACTAACAAAGGAAGGAACCATAAAAATTGGATGGTCCAGATGCATCGTGGAGGAGCACTACAACGTAAAACGGTGCACCAAATGTTTAACCTACGGACACGTGGCAAAATTCTGCAAAGGTACGCAAATATTCTGCCCCTTTTGTAGTAATAACCACAAGGAAGAAGATTGCAAAGCAGAAGAACCCAGGTGTAGGGCTTGTCTACAAAGCAATATGAACAGCCGCACCCCAGTAGACTTGGAGCATAAATATTACGACAGAAATTGCCCAACTTACATCGCCCAAGTACAACGCATTCAAGAACAATGGTAAAGGCGGAATACCACAAACCCATCATTTCAATAACACTTAAATGGCTTTATCCGTACTACAGTCAAACCAAGCACACTCAAAAGCAGGGGCCTTTACTCTCATAAAGACCCTTGCACAAAAAAATCCCAACATTGTTTTAATTCAGGAACCCTATTATTACGATACAAAAATCCTACAATTGCCCCAAAAATACATAATATTACAAACAACTGAAAAACCAAAAGTAAGCACTCTTATAAACACAGACTCTTATGACATTTTACCCTTAATAGTCCAAGATAGTTTAATAGCTATAAAATTAAAAAACAAAAACTGCTGTGTAATTATTATAAACCTTTATCTCTCACCAAGTAAAGACATCAATGACCTACACACTGTCCAACAATTAATTTATAAAAATAAAAACAGATATCATAATAGGAGGGGACTTCAATGCCAAACACCCTCTATGGGGGGGTCTAGATACAGATCAGCGAGGAAAAGACCTTATAGATTTCATTTTAACCAACGATTTAGCTATTGCAAACAATCCACACTCCAACCCAACATTCCAGGGACCAAGAGGCCAATCCTGGATTGATATTACCATAACTACACAAAAAATATATGAACACGTTACCGATTGGACAGTACTTGATATAGAAACAGGAAGCGATCATAACTATATAACCTTTACAATTTTCAAACAAGAAATTCGCAAAATAAGAAAACTAACTAGAAAAGGACAAATTAAACTCAACAACATAATTAAAACAGACCCCTGGTTCCAATACATTTTAAATCAATACACAACTACTACCCTAAATATTAACAAAACAGTCACAGATATAAACAAAAGAATTCAACACTGGGCTAATTCCTGCAAAACAACTATAAACAATCAGCATCAAACCGTTCCCTGGTGGAACGAGAATTTAACTGAACACAGAAAATTATGCAGGCACCTCAGACGCATATACCAAAACAAAATCAAAACCACTAATTCTCAAACATTCCAAATAAATTATAAAAGACAACTAGCTAAATATAAAAAAGAAATTATTAATGAAAAAAATATATATTGGGAAAACTTAAGCCAGACACTAAAAGCATCCAATCCCCCCATATAACGACCTTTATAAAATCTTCACCAACCAGATCAGAAGAAAAGAAGCTATACCTACCCTACAAAAACCGGACGGAACAATGACCACCTCCACCGAAGAATCCCTAAAACTTCTATATGAAACATCTTTTTCACAAAAAACAACAATTCCAACAAACAACTCAACATGTAAAAACAATCAAGACAAAGAACCAAACATTACAAATAATGAAATCTTGGAAAAAACGAAAGAAATAAAATTAGACACAGCTAAAGGCATGGACCAAATAGGTTCACATACAGCTAAATACTTGTTAACCAGAACAAACTGATTTCATTCCCAGAAATCCGGGACACGGTTTCTTAAAGTTGGCTTGACCGGCGTACTCGCTGCCCTCCATTGAAGCAATGTATTCCACCTGGTTTTGTTAGAATATCTGTTGACGCTGAGCTTTAGAAAGAAAAGCCCACACGTGGGTGTTGCTGTGAGAGGCCCATCGATGGTGTACTAGTGGAATGGAAGCGCAAGAGCGTCGCAGTTTTGTTCCTGGAGGACTTATTTGCGCCGTGTTGGCTTCATGGCAGAATGCACTGGTGTGCTATTTTTGTTGTACTTGGCTAAAACAGTGGGTTCTTCAGAAAATGCGCATGTAGGACATGAAAGTTGAATTTGTCTTGTACGCTTTGCAACTTTGTGCGCTGTTGTGGGACGCTGCAATTTTGTTCCCACGACGAAAGAAGTGTTGACGAGCTCGTTGTGGCTTGCGAAGCGTCTGTACCTTCATTCCTGCAGGGAGCAGGTACGGGCAGCGTTGGCTCAGTGGTGAAGATGTTGGTCACTGCTTTCGGGGCTGTGGTTCGAACCGCAGTCTGGCTCGGCTTTTTTTTTTTCTTCTTCTTCATTTTCTTTTTTTTTTATGTAGAGGTAGTTAAACAGAGGAAGGTATGAGAGTAGCGGCAGGGCGAGAGCGTCAGAGTTTTGGCTTAATAATGCCGTACTGGACCTATGCCACACTTCATGGCGTTCAGTTTGATTTAGTTGCCCTAATGCTGTGCGATCGCCTGTGCAGTTAATATGTGAATAGCAGATGACTTCCCCTTGCACTCCCACTTACTTCACCGCTACAGGAATCCCCGTTTTGCAAATACCACGCGCGTTTGTTGTAAGGTAGATTATTGTCAATCATTTAAAATAAATTTCGGACTTGTGGCATAAACGCCCTTTCTTGACTGTAAACTCCAGGTCGATGTGACAACGGAATCAATTATGTGGGTCAACTTTGACGCGCTCTAATGGTAAGGGTATTTAAGATGAACGAATTACCACGCGTGTATGTTGTAGCGTTGATACATGATACATTTACCATAAATTTCGGACCTGTAACGAATGCAAACATCTCAGGGAAAAGAGCTGTAGCTTAAACGTCCTTGTCCCTGCCCTTGTCCCTGTCAAGGTGGAACTCATCAAAGTTTCATGGATAGAGGTCGACCTGACACGGAATCGTCGTGCGGGTACACTTTAACGCTCTCTAATTGCGAAACTAATTGAAATGCACAGAGTGCCACGCGTGTTTGTTGTAGTGTAGATGCCTGTCAATCATTTACCATCAATTTCAAATATGTGCCTTAAACGTCCTTTGTTCCCTATCAAGGCGGAACTCATCAAATTTTCATTGACAGAGGTCTACTTAACACGGAATCGTCACGCGGGTACACTTTAACGCGCTATAATGGGGAAACTAATTGAAATGCACAAAGTGCCACGCGTGTTTGTTGTAGTGTAGATGCTTGTCCATCATTTACCATAAATTTGAAAGATGTGGCGTAAACGTCCTTCGTTCCCTGTCAAGGCGGAACTCATCAAATTTTCATTGACAGAGGTCTACTTAACACGGAATCGTCACGCGGGTACACTTTAACGCGCTATAATGGGGAAACTAATTGAAATGCACAAAGTGCCACGCGTGTTTGTTGTAGTGTAGATGCTTGTCCATCATTTACCATAAATTTGAAAGATGTGGCGTAAACGTCCTTCGTTCCCTGTCAAGGCGGAACTCATCAAATTTTCATTGATAGAGGTCTACTTAACACGGAATCGTCACGCGGGTACACTTTAACGCGCTATAATGGGGAAACTAATTGAAATGCACAAAGTGCCACGCGTGTTTGTTGTAGTGTAGATGCTTGTCCATCATTTACCATAAATTTGAAAGATGTGGCTTAAACGTCCTTTGTTCCCTATCAAGGCGGAACTCATCAAATTTTCATTGATAGAGGTCTACTTAACACGGAATCGTCACGCGGGTACACTTTAACGCGCTATAATGGGGAAACTAATTGAAATGCACAAAGTGCCACGCGTGTTTGTTGTAGTGTAGATGCTTGTCCATCATTTACCATAAATTTGAAAGATGTGGCGTAAACGTCCTTCGTTCCCTGTCAAGGCGGAACTCATCAAATTTTCATTGATAGAGGTCTACTTAACACGGAATCGTCACGCGGGTACACTTTAACGCGCTATAATGGGGAAACTAATTGAAATGCACAGAGTGCCACGCGTGTTTGTTGTAGTGTAGATGCCTGTCAATCATTTACCATCAATTTCAAATATGTGGCTTAAACGTCCTTTGTTCCCTATCAAGGCGGAACTCATCAAATTTTCATTGACAGAGGTCTACTTAACACGGAATCGTCACGCGGGTACACTTTAACGCGCTATAATGGGGAAACTAATTGAAATGCACAAAGTGCCACGCGTGTTTGTTGTAGTGTAGATGCTTGTCCATCATTTACCATAAATTTGAAAGATGTGGCGTAAACGTCCTTCGTTCCCTGTCAAGGCGGAACTCATCAAATTTTCATTGACAGAGGTCTACTTAACACGGAATCGTCACGCGGGTACACTTTAACGCGCTATAATGGGGAAACTAATTGAAATGCACAAAGTGCCACGCGTGTTTGTTGTAGTGTAGATGCTTGTCCATCATTTACCATAAATTTGAAAGATGTGGCGTAAACGTCCTTCGTTCCCTGTCAAGGCGGAACTCATCAAATTTTCATTGATAGAGGTCTACTTAACACGGAATCGTCACGCGGGTACACTTTAACGCGCTATAATGGGGAAACTAATTGAAATGCACAAAGTGCCACGCGTGTTTGTTGTAGTGTAGATGCTTGTCCATCATTTACCATAAATTTTAAAGATGTGGCGTAAACGTCCTTCGTTCCCTGTCAAGGCGGAACTCATCAAATTTTCATTGATAGAGGTCGACCTGACACGGAATCGTCACGCGGGTACACTTTAACGCGCTATAATGGGGAAACTAATTGAAATGCACAAAGTGCCACGCGTGTTTGTTGTAGTGTAGATGCTTGTCCATCATTTACCATAAATTTGAAAGATGTGGCGTAAACGTCCTTCGTTCCCTGTCAAGGCGGAACTCATCAAATTTTCATTGATAGAGGTCGACCTGACACGGAATCGTCACGCGGGTACACTTTAACGCGCTATAATGGGGAAACTAATTGAAATGCACAAAGTGCCACGCGTGTTTGTTGTAGTGTAGATGCTTGTCCATCATTTACCATAAATTTGAAAGATGTGGCGTAAACGTCCTTCGTTCCCTGTCAAGGCGGAACTCATCAAATTTTCATTGATAGAGGTCGACCTGACACGGAATCGTCACGCGGGTACACTTTAACGCGCTATAATGGCGAAACTAATTGAAATGCACAAAGTGCCACGCGTGTTTGTAGTAGTGTAGATGCTTGTCCATCATTTACCATAAATTTGAAAGATGTGGCGTAAACGTCCTTCGTTCCCTGTCAAGGCGGAACTCATCAAATTTTCATTGATAGAGGTCGACCTGACACGGAATCGTCGTGCGGGTACACTTTAACGCGCTATAATGGCGAAACTAATTGAAATTCACAAAGTGCCACGCGTGTTTGTAGTAGTGTAGATGCTTGTCCATCATTTACCATAAATTTGACACATGTGGCTTAAACGTCCTTCGTTCCCTTTCAAGGCGGAACTCATCAAATTTTCATTGATAGAGGTCGACCTGACACGGAATCGTCGTGCGGGTACACTTTAACGCGCTATAATGGCGAAACTAATTGAAATGCACAAAGCGCCACGCGTGTTTGTAGTAGTGTAGATGCTTGTCCATCATTTACCATAAATTTGACACATGTGGCTTAAACGTCCTTCGTTCCCTTTCAAGGCGGAACTCATCAAATTTTCATTGATAGAGGTCGACCTGACACGGAATCGTCGTGCGGGTACACTTTAACGCGCTATAATGGCGAAACTAATTGAAATGCACAAAGTGCCACGCGTGTTTGTAGTAGTGTAGATGCTTGTCCATCATTTACCATAAATTTGACACATGTGGCTTAAACGTCCTTCGTTCCCTTTCAAGGCGGAACTCATCAAATTTTCATTGATAGAGGTCGACCTGACACGGAATCGTCGTGCGGGTACACTTTAACGCGCTATAATGGCGAAACTAATTGAAATGCACAAAGTGCCACGCGTGTTTGTAGTAGTGTAGATGCTTGTCCATCATTTACCATAAATTTGACACATGTGGCTTAAACGTCCTTCGTTCCCTTTCAAGGCGGAACTCATCAAATTTTCATTGATAGAGGTCGACCTGACACGGAATCGTCGTGCGGGTACACTTTAACGCACTATAATGGCGAAACTAATTGAAATGCACAAAGTGCCACGCGTGTTTGTAGTAGTGTAGATGCTTGTCCATCATTTACCATAAATTTGACACATGTGGCTTAAACGTCCTTCGTTCCCTGTCAAGGCGGAACTCATCAAATTTTCATTGATAGAGGTCGACCTGACACGGAATCGTCGTGCGGGTACACTTTAACGCGCTATAATGGCGAAACTAATTGAAATGCACAAAGTGCCACGCGTGTTTGTAGTAGTGTAGATGCTTGTCCATCATTTACCATAAATTTGACACATGTGGCTTAAACGTCCTTCGTTCCCTTTCAAGGCGGAACTCATCAAATTTTCATTGATAGAGGTCGACCTGACACGGAATCGTCGTGCGGGTACACTTTAACGCGCTATAATGGCGAAACTAATTGAAATGCACGAAGTGCCACGCGTGTTTGTAGTAGTGTAGATGCTTGTCCATCATTTACCATAAATTTGACACATGTGGCTTAAACGTCCTTCGTTCCCTTTCAAGGCGGAACTCATCAAATTTTCATTGATAGAGGTCGACCTGACACGGAATCGTCGTGCGGGTACACTTTAACGCGCTATAATGGCGAAACTAATTGAAATGCACAAAGTGCCACGCGTGTTTGTAGTAGTGTAGATGCTTGTCCATCATTTACCATAAATTTGACACATGTGGCTTAAACGTCCTTCGTTCCCTGTCAAGGCGGAACTCATCAAATTTTCATTGATAGAGGTCGACCTGACACGGAATCGTCGTGCGGGTACACTTTAACGCGCTATAATGGCGAAACTAATTGAAATGCACAAAGTGCCACGCGTGTTTGTAGTAGTGTAGATGCTTGTCCATCATTTACCATAAATTTGACACATGTGGCTTAAACGTCCTTCGTTCCCTTTCAAGGCGGAACTCATCAAATTTTCATTGATAGAGGTCGACCTGACACGGAATCGTCGTGCGGGTACACTTTAACGCGCTATAATGGCGAAACTAATTGAAATGCACAAAGTGCCACGCGTGTTTGTAGTAGTGTAGATGCTTGTCCATCATTTACCATAAATTTGACACATGTGGCTTAAACGTCCTTCGTTCCCTGTCAAGGCGGAACTCATCAAATTTTCATTGATAGAGGTCGACCTGACACGGAATCGTCGTGCGGGTACACTTTAACGCGCTATAATGGCGAAACTAATTGAAATGCACAAAGTGCCACGCGTGTTTGTAGTAGTGTAGATGCTTGTCCATCATTTACCATAAATTTGACACATGTGGCTTAAACGTCCTTCGTTCCCTTTCAAGGCGGAACTCATCAAATTTTCATTGATAGAGGTCGACCTGACACGGAATCGTCGTGCGGGTACACTTTAACGCGCTATAATGGCGAAACTAATTGAAATGCACAAAGTGCCACGCGTGTTTGTAGTAGTGTAGATGCTTGTCCATCATTTACCATAAATTTGACACATGTGGCTTAAACGTCCTTCGTTCCCTTTCAAGGCGGAACTCATCAAATTTTCATTGATAGAGGTCGACCTGACACGGAATCGTCGTGCGGGTACACTTTAACGCGCTATAATGGCGAAACTAATTGAAATGCACAAAGTGCCACGCGTGTTTGTAGTAGTGTAGATGCTTGTCCATCATTTACCATAAATTTGACACATGTGGCTTAAACGTCCTTCGTTCCCTGTCAAGGCGGAACTCATCAAATTTTCATTGATAGAGGTCGACCTGACACGGAATCGTCGTGCGGGTACACTTTAACGCGCTATAATGGCGAAACTAATTGAAATGCACAAAGTGCCACGCGTGTTTGTAGTAGTGTAGATGCTTGTCCATCATTTACCATAAATTTGACACATGTGGCTTAAACGTCCTTCGTTCCCTTTCAAGGCGGAACTCATCAAATTTTCATTGATAGAGGTCGACCTGACACGGAATCGTCGTGCGGGTACACTTTAACGCGCTATAATGGCGAAACTAATTGAAATGCACAAAGTGCCACGCGTGTTTGTAGTAGTGTAGATGCTTGTCCATCATTTACCATAAATTTGACACATGTGGCTTAAACGTCCTTCGTTCCCTTTCAAGGCGGAACTCATCAAATTTTCATTGATAGAGGTCGACCTGACACGGAATCGTCGTGCGGGTACACTTTAACGCGCTATAATGGCGAAACTAATTGAAATGCACAAAGTGCCACGCGTGTTTGTAGTAGTGTAGATGCTTGTCCATCATTTACCATAAATTTGACACATGTGGCTTAAACGTCCTTCGTTCCCTTTCAAGGCGGAACACATCAAATTTTCATTGATAGAGGTCGACCTGACACGGAATCGTCGTGCGGGTACACTTTAACGCGCTATAATGGCGAAACTAATTGAAATGCACAAAGTGCCACGCGTGTTTGTAGTAGTGTAGATGCTTGTCCATCATTTACCATAAATTTGACACATGTGGCTTAAACGTCCTTCGTTCCCTTTCAAGGCGGAACTCATCAAATTTTCATTGATAGAGGTCGACCTGACACGGAATCGTCGTGCGGGTACACTTTAACGCGCTATAATGGCGAAACTAATTGAAATGCACAAAGTGCCACGCGTGTTTGTAGTAGTGTAGATGCTTGTCTATCATTTACCATAAATTTGACACATGTGGCTTAAACGTCCTTCGTTCCCTTTCAAGGCGGAACTCATCAAATTTTCATTGATAGAGGTCGACCTGACACGGAATCGTCGTGCGGGTACACTTTAACGCGCTATAATGGCGAAACTAATTGAAATGCACAAAGTGCCACGCGTGTTTGTAGTAGTGTAGATGCTTGTCCATCATTTACCATAAATTTGACACATGTGGCTTAAACGTCCTTCGTTCCCTTTCAAGGCGGAACTCATCAAATTTTCATTGATAGAGGTCGACCTGACACGGAATCGTCGTGCGGGTACACTTTAACGCGCTATAATGGCGAAACTAATTGAAATGCACAAAGTGCCACGCGTGTTTGTTGTAGTGTAGATGCTTGTCCATCATTTACCATAAATTTGAAAGATGTGGCGTAAACGTCCTTCGTTCCCTGTCAAGGCGGAACTCATCAAATTTTCATTGATAGAGGTCGACCTGACACGGAATCGTCACGCGGGTACACTTTAACGCGCTATAATGGGGAAACTAATTGAAATGCACAAAGTGCCACGCGTGTTTGTTGTAGTGTAGATGCTTGTCCATCATTTACCATAAATTTGAAAGATGTGGCGTAAACGTCCTTCGTTCCCTGTCAAGGCGGAACTCATCAAATTTTCATTGATAGAGGTCTACTTAACACGGAATCGTCACGCGGGTACACTTTAACGCGCTATAATGGGGAAACTAATTGAAATGCACAAAGTGCCACGCGTGTTTGTTGTAGTGTAGATGCTTGTCCATCATTTACCATAAATTTGAAAGATGTGGCGTAAACGTCCTTCGTTCCCTGTCAAGGCGGAACTCATCAAATTTTCATTGATAGAGGTCGACCTGACACGGAATCGTCACGCGGGTACACTTTAACGCGCTATAATGGGGAAACTAATTGAAATGCACAAAGTGCCACGCGTGTTTGTTGTAGTGTAGATGCTTGTCCATCATTTACCATAAATTTGAAAGATGTGGCGTAAACGTCCTTCGTTCCCTGTCAAGGCGGAACTCATCAAATTTTCATTGATAGAGGTCGACCTGACACGGAATCGTCACGCGGGTACACTTTAACGCGCTATAATGGGGAAACTAATTGAAATGCACAAAGTGCCACGCGTGTTTGTTGTAGTGTAGATGCTTGTCCATCATTTACCATAAATTTGAAAGATGTGGCGTAAACGTCCTTCGTTCCCTGTCAAGGCGGAACTCATCAAATTTTCATTGATAGAGGTCGACCTGACACGGAATCGTCACGCGGGTACACTTTAACGCGCTATAATGGGGAAACTAATTGAAATGCACAAAGTGCCACGCGTGTTTGTTGTAGTGTAGATGCTTGTCCATCATTTACCATAAATTTGAAAGATGTGGCGTAAACGTCCTTCGTTCCCTGTCAAGGCGGAACTCATCAAATTTTCATTGATAGAGGTCGACCTGACACGGAATCGTCACGCGGGTACACTTTAACGCGCTATAATGGGGAAACTAATTGAAATGCACAAAGTGCCACGCGTGTTTGTTGTAGTGTAGATGCTTGTCCATCATTTACCATAAATTTGAAAGATGTGGCGTAAACGTCCTTCGTTCCCTGTCAAGGCGGAACTCATCAAATTTTCATTGATAGAGGTCTACTTAACACGGAATCGTCACGCGGGTACACTTTAACGCGCTATAATGGGGAAACTAATTGAAATGCACAAAGTGCCACGCGTGTTTGTTGTAGTGTAGATGCTTGTCCATCATTTACCATAAATTTGAAAGATGTGGCGTAAACGTCCTTCGTTCCCTGTCAAGGCGGAACTCATCAAATTTTCATTGATAGAGGTCTACTTAACACGGAATCGTCACGCGGGTACACTTTAACGCGCTATAATGGGGAAACTAATTGAAATGCACAAAGTGCCACGCGTGTTTGTTGTAGTGTAGATGCTTGTCCATCATTTACCATAAATTTGAAAGATGTGGCGTAAACGTCCTTCGTTCCCTGTCAAGGCGGAACTCATCAAATTTTCATTGATAGAGGTCGACCTGACACGGAATCGTCACGCGGGTACACTTTAACGCGCTATAATGGGGAAACTATTGAAATGCACAAAGTGCCACGCGTGTTTGTTGTAGTGTAGATGCTTGTCCATCATTTACCATAAATTTGAAAGATGTGGCGTAAACGTCCTTCGTTCCCTGTCAAGGCGGAACTCATCAAATTTTCATTGATAGAGGTCGACCTGACACGGAATCGTCACGCGGGTACACTTTAACGCGCTATAATGGGGAAACTAATTGAAATGCACAAAGTGCCACGCGTGTTTGTTGTAGTGTAGATGCTTGTCCATCATTTACCATAAATTTGAAAGATGTGGCGTAAACGTCCTTCGTTCCCTGTCAAGGCGGAACTCATCAAATTTTCATTGATAGAGGTCTACTTAACACGGAATCGTCACGCGGGTACACTTTAACGCGCTATAATGGGGAAACTAATTGAAATGCACAAAGTGCCACGCGTGTTTGTTGTAGTGTAGATGCTTGTCCATCATTTACCATAAATTTGAAAGATGTGGCGTAAACGTCCTTCGTTCCCTGTCAAGGCGGAACTCATCAAATTTTCATTGATAGAGGTCTACCTTACACGGAATCGTCACGCGGGTACACTTTAACGCGCTATAATGGGGAAACTAATTGAAATGCACAAAGTGCCACGCGTGTTTGTTGTAGTGTAGATGCTTGTCCATCATTTACCATAAATTTGAAAGATGTGGCGTAAACGTCCTTCGTTCCCTGTCAAGGCGGAACTCATCAAATTTTCATTGATAGAGGTCGACCTGACACGGAATCGTCACGCGGGTACACTTTAACGCGCTATAATGGGGAAACTAATTGAAATGCACAAAGTGCCACGCGTGTTTGTTGTAGTGTAGATGCTTGTCCATCATTTACCATAAATTTGAAAGATGTGGCGTAAACGTCCTTCGTTCCCTGTCAAGGCGGAACTCATCAAATTTTCATTGATAGAGGTCGACCTGACACGGAATCGTCACGCGGGTACACTTTAACGCGCTATAATGGGGAAACTAATTGAAATGCACAAAGTGCCACGCGTGTTTGTTGTAGTGTAGATGCTTGTCCATCATTTACCATAAATTTGAAAGATGTGGCGTAAACGTCCTTCGTTCCCTGTCAAGGCGGAACTCATCAAATTTTCATTGATAGAGGTCGACCTGACACGGAATCGTCACGCGGGTACACTTTAACGCGCTATAATGGGGAAACTAATTGAAATGCACAAAGTGCCACGCGTGTTTGTTGTAGTGTAGATGCTTGTCCATCATTTACCATAAATTTGAAAGATGTGGCGTAAACGTCCTTCGTTCCCTGTCAAGGCGGAACTCATCAAATTTTCATTGATAGAGGTCGACCTGACACGGAATCGTCACGCGGGTACACTTTAACGCGCTATAATGGGGAAACTAATTGAAATGCACAAAGTGCCACGCGTGTTTGTTGTAGTGTAGATGCTTGTCCATCATTTACCATAAATTTGAAAGATGTGGCGTAAACGTCCTTCGTTCCCTGTCAAGGCGGAACTCATCAAATTTTCATTGATAGAGGTCGACTTACACGGAATCGTCACGCGGGTACACTTTAACGCGCTATAATGGGGAAACTAATTGAAATGCACAAAGTGCCACGCGTGTTTGTTGTAGTGTAGATGCTTGTCCATCATTTACCATAAATTTGAAAGATGTGGCGTAAACGTCCTTCGTTCCCTGTCAAGGCGGAACTCATCAAATTTTCATTGATAGAGGTCGACTTACACGGAATCGTCACGCGGGTACACTTTAACGCGCTATAATGGGGAAACTAATTGAAATGCACAAAGTGCCACGCGTGTTTGTTGTAGTGTAGATGCTTGTCCATCATTTACCATAAATTTGAAAGATGTGGCGTAAACGTCCTTCGTTCCCTGTCAAGGCGGAACTCATCAAATTTTCATTGATAGAGGTCTACTTAACACGGAATCGTCACGCGGGTACACTTTAACGCGCTATAATGGGAAACTAATTGAAATGCACAAAGTGCCACGCGTGTTTGTTGTAGTGTAGATGCTTGTCCATCATTTACCATAAATTTGAAAGATGTGGCGTAAACGTCCTTCGTTCCCTGTCAAGGCGGAACTCATCAAATTTTCATTGATAGAGGTCGACCTGACACGGAATCGTCACGCGGGTACACTTTAACGCGCTATAATGGGGAAACTAATTGAAATGCACAAAGTGCCACGCGTGTTTGTTGTAGTGTAGATGCTTGTCCATCATTTACCATAAATTTGAAAGATGTGGCGTAAACGTCCTTCGTTCCCTGTCAAGGCGGAACTCATCAAATTTTCATTGATAGAGGTCTACTTAACACGGAATCGTCACGCGGGTACACTTTAACGCGCTATAATGGGGAAACTAATTGAAATGCACAAAGTGCCACGCGTGTTTGTTGTAGTGTAGATGCTTGTCCATCATTTACCATAAATTTGAAAGATGTGGCGTAAACGTCCTTCGTTCCCTGTCAAGGCGGAACTCATCAAATTTTCATTGATAGAGGTCTACTTACACGGAATCGTCACGCGGGTACACTTTAACGCGCTATAATGGGGAAACTAATTGAAATGCACAAAGTGCCACGCGTGTTTGTTGTAGTGTAGATGCTTGTCCATCATTTACCATAAATTTGAAAGATGTGGCGTAAACGTCCTTCGTTCCCTGTCAAGGCGGAACTCATCAAATTTTCATTGATAGAGGTCTACTAGACACGGAATCGTCACGCGGGTACACTTTAACGCGCTATAATGGGGAAACTAATTGAAATGCACAAAGTGCCACGCGTGTTTGTTGTAGTGTAGATGCTTGTCCATCATTTACCATAAATTTGAAAGATGTGGCGTAAACGTCCTTCGTTCCCTGTCAAGGCGGAACTCATCAAATTTTCATTGATAGAGGTCGACTTACACGGAATCGTCACGCGGGTACACTTTAACGCGCTATAATGGGGAAACTAATTGAAATGCACAAAGTGCCACGCGTGTTTGTTGTAGTGTAGATGCTTGTCCATCATTTACCATAAATTTGAAAGATGTGGCGTAAACGTCCTTCGTTCCCTGTCAAGGCGGAACTCATCAAATTTTCATTGATAGAGGTCGACCTGACACGGAATCGTCACGCGGGTACACTTTAACGCGCTATAATGGGGAAACTAATTGAAATGCACAAAGTGCCACGCGTGTTTGTTGTAGTGTAGATGCTTGTCCATCATTTACCATAAATTTGAAAGATGTGGCGTAAACGTCCTTCGTTCCCTGTCAAGGCGGAACTCATCAAATTTTCATTGATAGAGGTCGACCTGACACGGAATCGTCACGCGGGTACACTTTAACGCGCTATAATGGGGAAACTAATTGAAATGCACAAAGTGCCACGCGTGTTTGTTGTAGTGTAGATGCTTGTCCATCATTTACCATAAATTTGAAAGATGTGGCGTAAACGTCCTTCGTTCCCTGTCAAGGCGGAACTCATCAAATTTTCATTGATAGAGGTCGACCTGACACGGAATCGTCACGCGGGTACACTTTAACGCGCTATAATGGGGAAACTAATTGAAATGCACAAAGTGCCACGCGTGTTTGTTGTAGTGTAGATGCTTGTCCATCATTTACCATAAATTTGAAAGATGTGGCGTAAACGTCCTTCGTTCCCTGTCAAGGCGGAACTCATCAAATTTTCATTGATAGAGGTCGACCTGACACGGAATCGTCACGCGGGTACACTTTAACGCGCTATAATGGGGAAACTAATTGAAATGCACAAAGTGCCACGCGTGTTTGTTGTAGTGTAGATGCTTGTCCATCATTTACCATAAATTTGAAAGATGTGGCGTAAACGTCCTTCGTTCCCTGTCAAGGCGGAACTCATCAAATTTTCATTGATAGAGGTCGACCTGACACGGAATCGTCACGCGGGTACACTTTAACGCGCTATAATGGGGAAACTAATTGAAATGCACAAAGTGCCACGCGTGTTTGTTGTAGTGTAGATGCTTGTCCATCATTTACCATAAATTTGAAAGATGTGGCGTAAACGTCCTTCGTTCCCTGTCAAGGCGGAACTCATCAAATTTTCATTGATAGAGGTCGACCTGACACGGAATCGTCACGCGGGTACACTTTAACGCGCTATAATGGGGAAACTAATTGAAATGCACAAAGTGCCACGCGTGTTTGTTGTAGTGTAGATGCTTGTCCATCATTTACCATAAATTTGAAAGATGTGGCGTAAACGTCCTTCGTTCCCTGTCAAGGCGGAACTCATCAAATTTTCATTGATAGAGGTCGACCTGACACGGAATCGTCACGCGGGTACACTTTAACGCGCTATAATGGGGAAACTAATTGAAATGCACAAAGTGCCACGCGTGTTTGTTGTAGTGTAGATGCTTGTCCATCATTTACCATAAATTTGAAAGATGTGGCGTAAACGTCCTTCGTTCCCTGTCAAGGCGGAACTCATCAAATTTTCATTGATAGAGGTCGACCTGACACGGAATCGTCACGCGGGTACACTTTAACGCGCTATAATGGGGAAACTAATTGAAATGCACAAAGTGCCACGCGTGTTTGTTGTAGTGTAGATGCTTGTCCATCATTTACCATAAATTTGAAAGATGTGGCGTAAACGTCCTTCGTTCCCTGTCAAGGCGGAACTCATCAAATTTTCATTGATAGAGGTCGACCTGACACGGAATCGTCACGCGGGTACACTTTAACGCGCTATAATGGGGAAACTAATTGAAATGCACAAAGTGCCACGCGTGTTTGTTGTAGTGTAGATGCTTGTCCATCATTTACCATAAATTTGAAAGATGTGGCGTAAACGTCCTTCGTTCCCTGTCAAGGCGGAACTCATCAAATTTTCATTGATAGAGGTCTACTTAACACGGAATCGTCACGCGGGTACACTTTAACGCGCTATAATGGGGAAACTAATTGAAATGCACAAAGTGCCACGCGTGTTTGTTGTAGTGTAGATGCTTGTCCATCATTTACCATAAATTTGAAAGATGTGGCGTAAACGTCCTTCGTTCCCTGTCAAGGCGGAACTCATCAAATTTTCATTGATAGAGGTCTACCTTACACGGAATCGTCACGCGGGTACACTTTAACGCGCTATAATGGGGAAACTAATTGAAATGCACAAAGTGCCACGCGTGTTTGTTGTAGTGTAGATGCTTGTCCATCATTTACCATAAATTTGAAAGATGTGGCGTAAACGTCCTTCGTTCCCTGTCAAGGCGGAACTCATCAAATTTTCATTGATAGAGGTCGACCTGACACGGAATCGTCACGCGGGTACACTTTAACGCGCTATAATGGGGAAACTAATTGAAATGCACAAAGTGCCACGCGTGTTTGTTGTAGTGTAGATGCTTGTCCATCATTTACCATAAATTTGAAAGATGTGGCGTAAACGTCCTTCGTTCCCTGTCAAGGCGGAACTCATCAAATTTTCATTGATAGAGGTCTACTTAACACGGAATCGTCACGCGGGTACACTTTAAACGCGCTATAATGGGGAAACTAATTGAAATGCACAAAGTGCCACGCGTGTTTGTTGTAGTGTAGATGCTTGTCCATCATTTACCATAAATTTGAAAGATGTGGCGTAAACGTCCTTCGTTCCCTGTCAAGGCGGAACTCATCAAATTTTCATTGATAGAGGTCTACCTTACACGGAATCGTCACGCGGGTACACTTTAACGCGCTATAATGGGGAAACTAATTGAAATGCACAAAGTGCCACGCGTGTTTGTTGTAGTGTAGATGCTTGTCCATCATTTACCATAAATTTGAAAGATGTGGCGTAAACGTCCTTCGTTCCCTGTCAAGGCGGAACTCATCAAATTTTCATTGATAGAGGTCGACCTGACACGGAATCGTCACGCGGGTACACTTTAACGCGCTATAATGGGGAAACTAATTGAAATGCACAAAGTGCCACGCGTGTTTGTTGTAGT
This sequence comes from Ornithodoros turicata, assembly GCF_037126465.1. Lineage (NCBI taxonomy): Eukaryota > Metazoa > Arthropoda > Arachnida > Ixodida > Argasidae > Ornithodoros > Ornithodoros turicata. The sequence continues at coordinate 4,431,395 of NW_026999301.1, forward strand.
GTAGATGCTTGTCCATCATTTACCATAAATTTGAAAGATGTGGCGTAAACGTCCTTCGTTCCCTGTCAAGGCGGAACTCATCAAATTTTCATTGATAGAGGTCGACCTGACACGGAATCGTCACGCGGGTACACTTTAACGCGCTATAATGGGGAAACTAATTGAAATGCACAAAGTGCCACGCGTGTTTGTTGTAGTGTAGATGCTTGTCCATCATTTACCATAAATTTGAAAGATGTGGCGTAAACGTCCTTCGTTCCCTGTCAAGGCGGAACTCATCAAATTTTCATTGATAGAGGTCGACCTGACACGGAATCGTCACGCGGGTACACTTTAACGCGCTATAATGGGGAAACTAATTGAAATGCACAAAGTGCCACGCGTGTTTGTTGTAGTGTAGATGCTTGTCCATCATTTACCATAAATTTGAAAGATGTGGCGTAAACGTCCTTCGTTCCCTGTCAAGGCGGAACTCATCAAATTTTCATTGATAGAGGTCGACCTGACACGGAATCGTCACGCGGGTACACTTTAACGCGCTATAATGGGGAAACTAATTGAAATGCACAAAGTGCCACGCGTGTTTGTTGTAGTGTAGATGCTTGTCCATCATTTACCATAAATTTGAAAGATGTGGCGTAAACGTCCTTCGTTCCCTGTCAAGGCGGAACTCATCAAATTTTCATTGATAGAGGTCTACCTGACACGGAATCGTCACGCGGGTACACTTTAACGCGCTATAATGGGGAAACTAATTGAAATGCACAAAGTGCCACGCGTGTTTGTTGTAGTGTAGATGCTTGTCCATCATTTACCATAAATTTGAAAGATGTGGCGTAAACGTCCTTCGTTCCCTGTCAAGGCGGAACTCATCAAATTTTCATTGATAGAGGTCTACCTTAACACGGAATCGTCACGCGGGTACACTTTAACGCGCTATAATGGGGAAACTAATTGAAATGCACAAAGTGCCACGCGTGTTTGTTGTAGTGTAGATGCTTGTCCATCATTTACCATAAATTTGAAAGATGTGGCGTAAACGTCCTTCGTTCCCTGTCAAGGCGGAACTCATCAAATTTTCATTGATAGAGGTCGACCTGACACGGAATCGTCACGCGGGTACACTTTAACGCGCTATAATGGGGAAACTAATTGAAATGCACAAAGTGCCACGCGTGTTTGTTGTAGTGTAGATGCTTGTCCATCATTTACCATAAATTTGAAAGATGTGGCGTAAACGTCCTTCGTTCCCTGTCAAGGCGGAACTCATCAAATTTTCATTGATAGAGGTCGACCTGACACGGAATCGTCACGCGGGTACACTTTAACGCGCTATAATGGGGAAACTAATTGAAATGCACAAAGTGCCACGCGTGTTTGTTGTAGTGTAGATGCTTGTCCATCATTTACCATAAATTTGAAAGATGTGGCGTAAACGTCCTTCGTTCCCTGTCAAGGCGGAACTCATCAAATTTTCATTGATAGAGGTCTACTTAACACGGAATCGTCACGCGGGTACACTTTAACGCGCTATAATGGGGAAACTAATTGAAATGCACAAAGTGCCACGCGTGTTTGTTGTAGTGTAGATGCTTGTCCATCATTTACCATAAATTTGAAAGATGTGGCGTAAACGTCCTTCGTTCCCTGTCAAGGCGGAACTCATCAAATTTTCATTGATAGAGGTCGACCTGACACGGAATCGTCACGCGGGTACACTTTAACGCGCTATAATGGGGAAACTAATTGAAATGCACAAAGTGCCACGCGTGTTTGTTGTAGTGTAGATGCTTGTCCATCATTTACCATAAATTTGAAAGATGTGGCGTAAACGTCCTTCGTTCCCTGTCAAGGCGGAACTCATCAAATTTTCATTGATAGAGGTCTACTTAACACGGAATCGTCACGCGGTACACTTTAACGCGCTATAATGGGGAAACTAATTGAAATGCACAAAGTGCCACGCGTGTTTGTTGTAGTGTAGATGCTTGTCCATCATTTACCATAAATTTGAAAGATGTGGCGTAAACGTCCTTCGTTCCCTGTCAAGGCGGAACTCATCAAATTTTCATTGATAGAGGTCTACCTTACACGGAATCGTCACGCGGGTACACTTTAACGCGCTATAATGGGGAAACTAATTGAAATGCACAAAGTGCCACGCGTGTTTGTTGTAGTGTAGATGCTTGTCCATCATTTACCATAAATTTGAAAGATGTGGCGTAAACGTCCTTCGTTCCCTGTCAAGGCGGAACTCATCAAATTTTCATTGATAGAGGTCTACTTAACACGGAATCGTCACGCGGGTACACTTTAACGCGCTATAATGGGGAAACTAATTGAAATGCACAAAGTGCCACGCGTGTTTGTTGTAGTGTAGATGCTTGTCCATCATTTACCATAAATTTGAAAGATGTGGCGTAAACGTCCTTCGTTCCCTGTCAAGGCGGAACTCATCAAATTTTCATTGATAGAGGTCTACTTAACACGGAATCGTCACGCGGGTACACTTTAACGCGCTATAATGGGGAAACTAATTGAAATGCACAAAGTGCCACGCGTGTTTGTTGTAGTGTAGATGCTTGTCCATCATTTACCATAAATTTGAAAGATGTGGCGTAAACGTCCTTCGTTCCCTGTCAAGGCGGAACTCATCAAATTTTCATTGATAGAGGTCGACTGACACGGAATCGTCACGCGGGTACACTTTAACGCGCTATAATGGGGAAACTAATTGAAATGCACAAAGTGCCACGCGTGTTTGTTGTAGTGTAGATGCTTGTCCATCATTTACCATAAATTTGAAAGATGTGGCGTAAACGTCCTTCGTTCCCTGTCAAGGCGGAACTCATCAAATTTTCATTGATAGAGGTCTACTTACACGGAATCGTCACGCGGGTACACTTTAACGCGCTATAATGGGGAAACTAATTGAAATGCACAAAGTGCCACGCGTGTTTGTTGTAGTGTAGATGCTTGTCCATCATTTACCATAAATTTGAAAGATGTGGCGTAAACGTCCTTCGTTCCCTGTCAAGGCGGAACTCATCAAATTTTCATTGATAGAGGTCTACTTAACACGGAATCGTCACGCGGGTACACTTTAACGCGCTATAATGGGGAAACTAATTGAAATGCACAAAGTGCCACGCGTGTTTGTTGTAGTGTAGATGCTTGTCCATCATTTACCATAAATTTGAAAGATGTGGCGTAAACGTCCTTCGTTCCCTGTCAAGGCGGAACTCATCAAATTTTCATTGATAGAGGTCGACCTGACACGGAATCGTCACGCGGGTACACTTTAACGCGCTATAATGGGGAAACTAATTGAAATGCACAAAGTGCCACGCGTGTTTGTTGTAGTGTAGATGCTTGTCCATCATTTACCATAAATTTGAAAGATGTGGCGTAAACGTCCTTCGTTCCCTGTCAAGGCGGAACTCATCAAATTTTCATTGATAGAGGTCTACTTAACACGGAATCGTCACGCGGGTACACTTTAACGCGCTATAATGGGGAAACTAATTGAAATGCACAAAGTGCCACGCGTGTTTGTTGTAGTGTAGATGCTTGTCCATCATTTACCATAAATTTGAAAGATGTGGCGTAAACGTCCTTCGTTCCCTGTCAAGGCGGAACTCATCAAATTTTCATTGATAGAGGTCGACCTGACACGGAATCGTCACGCGGGTACACTTTAACGCGCTATAATGGGGAAACTAATTGAAATGCACAAAGTGCCACGCGTGTTTGTTGTAGTGTAGATGCTTGTCCATCATTTACCATAAATTTGAAAGATGTGGCGTAAACGTCCTTCGTTCCCTGTCAAGGCGGAACTCATCAAATTTTCATTGATAGAGGTCTACTGACACGGAATCGTCACGCGGGTACACTTTAACGCGCTATAATGGGGAAACTAATTGAAATGCACAAAGTGCCACGCGTGTTTGTTGTAGTGTAGATGCTTGTCCATCATTTACCATAAATTTGAAAGATGTGGCGTAAACGTCCTTCGTTCCCTGTCAAGGCGGAACTCATCAAATTTTCATTGATAGAGGTCTACTTAACACGGAATCGTCACGCGGGTACACTTTAACGCGCTATAATGGGGAAACTAATTGAAATGCACAAAGTGCCACGCGTGTTTGTTGTAGTGTAGATGCTTGTCCATCATTTACCATAAATTTGAAAGATGTGGCGTAAACGTCCTTCGTTCCCTGTCAAGGCGGAACTCATCAAATTTTCATTGATAGAGGTCGACCTGACACGGAATCGTCACGCGGGTACACTTTAACGCGCTATAATGGGGAAACTAATTGAAATGCACAAAGTGCCACGCGTGTTTGTTGTAGTGTAGATGCTTGTCCATCATTTACCATAAATTTGAAAGATGTGGCGTAAACGTCCTTCGTTCCCTGTCAAGGCGGAACTCATCAAATTTTCATTGATAGAGGTCTACTTAACACGGAATCGTCACGCGGGTACACTTTAACGCGCTATAATGGGGAAACTAATTGAAATGCACAAAGTGCCACGCGTGTTTGTTGTAGTGTAGATGCTTGTCCATCATTTACCATAAATTTGAAAGATGTGGCGTAAACGTCCTTCGTTCCCTGTCAAGGCGGAACTCATCAAATTTTCATTGATAGAGGTCTACCTGACACGGAATCGTCACGCGGGTACACTTTAACGCGCTATAATGGGGAAACTAATTGAAATGCACAAAGTGCCACGCGTGTTTGTTGTAGTGTAGATGCTTGTCCATCATTTACCATAAATTTGAAAGATGTGGCGTAAACGTCCTTCGTTCCCTGTCAAGGCGGAACTCATCAAATTTTCATTGATAGAGGTCGACCTGACACGGAATCGTCACGCGGGTACACTTTAACGCGCTATAATGGGGAAACTAATTGAAATGCACAAAGTGCCACGCGTGTTTGTTGTAGTGTAGATGCTTGTCCATCATTTACCATAAATTTGAAAGATGTGGCGTAAACGTCCTTCGTTCCCTGTCAAGGCGGAACTCATCAAATTTTCATTGATAGAGGTCGACCTGACACGGAATCGTCACGCGGGTACACTTTAACGCGCTATAATGGGGAAACTAATTGAAATGCACAAAGTGCCACGCGTGTTTGTTGTAGTGTAGATGCTTGTCCATCATTTACCATAAATTTGAAAGATGTGGCGTAAACGTCCTTCGTTCCCTGTCAAGGCGGAACTCATCAAATTTTCATTGATAGAGGTCGACCTGACACGGAATCGTCACGCGGGTACACTTTAACGCGCTATAATGGGAAACTAATTGAAATGCACAAAGTGCCACGCGTGTTTGTTGTAGTGTAGATGCTTGTCCATCATTTACCATAAATTTGAAAGATGTGGCGTAAACGTCCTTCGTTCCCTGTCAAGGCGGAACTCATCAAATTTTCATTGATAGAGGTCGACCTGACACGGAATCGTCACGCGGGTACACTTTAACGCGCTATAATGGGGAAACTAATTGAAATGCACAAAGTGCCACGCGTGTTTGTTGTAGTGTAGATGCTTGTCCATCATTTACCATAAATTTGAAAGATGTGGCGTAAACGTCCTTCGTTCCCTGTCAAGGCGGAACTCATCAAATTTTCATTGATAGAGGTCGACCTGACACGGAATCGTCACGCGGGTACACTTTAACGCGCTATAATGGGGAAACTAATTGAAATGCACAAAGTGCCACGCGTGTTTGTTGTAGTGTAGATGCTTGTCCATCATTTACCATAAATTTGAAAGATGTGGCGTAAACGTCCTTCGTTCCCTGTCAAGGCGGAACTCATCAAATTTTCATTGATAGAGGTCGACCTGACACGGAATCGTCACGCGGGTACACTTTAACGCGCTATAATGGGGAAACTAATTGAAATGCACAAAGTGCCACGCGTGTTTGTTGTAGTGTAGATGCTTGTCCATCATTTACCATAAATTTGAAAGATGTGGCGTAAACGTCCTTCGTTCCCTGTCAAGGCGGAACTCATCAAATTTTCATTGATAGAGGTCTACTTAACACGGAATCGTCACGCGGGTACACTTTAACGCGCTATAATGGGGAAACTAATTGAAATGCACAAAGTGCCACGCGTGTTTGTTGTAGTGTAGATGCTTGTCCATCATTTACCATAAATTTGAAAGATGTGGCGTAAACGTCCTTCGTTCCCTGTCAAGGCGGAACTCATCAAATTTTCATTGATAGAGGTCTACTTAACACGGAATCGTCACGCGGGTACACTTTAACGCGCTATAATGGGGAAACTAATTGAAATGCACAAAGTGTCACGCGTGTTTGTTGTAGTGTAGATGCTTGTCCATCATTTACCATAAATTGAAAGATGTGGCGTAAACGTCCTTCGTTCCCTGTCAAGGCGGAACTCATCAAATTTTCATTGATAGAGGTCGACCTGACACGGAATCGTCACGCGGGTACACTTTAACGCGCTATAATGGGGAAACTAATTGAAATGCACAAAGTGCCACGCGTGTTTGTTGTAGTGTAGATGCTTGTCCATCATTTACCATAAATTTGAAAGATGTGGCGTAAACGTCCTTCGTTCCCTGTCAAGGCGGAACTCATCAAATTTTCATTGATAGAGGTCGACCTGACACGGAATCGTCACGCGGGTACACTTTAACGCGCTATAATGGGGAAACTAATTGAAATGCACAAAGTGCCACGCGTGTTTGTTGTAGTGTAGATGCTTGTCCATCATTTACCATAAAGTTGAAAGATGTGGCGTAAACGTCCTTTGTTCCCTGTCAAGGCGGAACTCATCAAATTTTCATTGATAGAGGTCGACCTGACACGGAATCGTCACGCGGGTACACTTTAACGCGCTATAAAGGGGAAACTAATTGAAATGCACAAAGTGCCACGCGTGTTTGTTGTAGTGTAGATGCTTGTCCATCATTTACCATAAATTTGAAAGATGTGGCGTAAACGTCCTTCGTTCCCTGTCAAGGCGGAACTCATCAAATTTTCATTGATACAGGTCGACCTGACACGGAATCGTCACGCGGGTACACTTTAACGCGCTATAATGGGGAAACTAATTGAAATGCACAAAGTGCCACGCGTGTTTGTTGTAGTGTAGATGCTTGTCCATCATTTACCATAAATTTGAAAGATGTGGCGTAAACGTCCTTCGTTCCCTGTCAAGGCGGAACTCATCAAATTTTCATTGATAGAGGTCTACTTAACACGGAATCGTCACGCGGGTACACTTTAACGCGCTATAATGGGGAAACTAATTGAAATGCACAAAGTGCCACGCGTGTTTGTTGTAGTGTAGATGCTTGTCCATCATTTACCATAAATTTGAAAGATGTGGCGTAAACGTCCTTCGTTCCCTGTCAAGGCGGAACTCATCAAATTTCATTGATAGAGGTCTACTTAACACGGAATCGTCACGCGGGTACACTTTAACGCGCTATAATGGGGAAACTAATTGAAATGCACAAAGTGCCACGCGTGTTTGTTGTAGTGTAGATGCTTGTCCATCATTTACCATAAATTTGAAAGATGTGGCGTAAACGTCCTTCGTTCCCTGTCAAGGCGGAACTCATCAAATTTTCATTGATAGAGGTCTACTTAACACGGAATCGTCACGCGGGTACACTTTAACGCGCTATAATGGGGAAACTAATTGAAATGCACAAAGTGCCACGCGTGTTTGTTGTAGTGTAGATGCTTGTCCATCATTTACCATAAATTTGAAAGATGTGGCGTAAACGTCCTTCGTTCCCTGTCAAGGCGGAACTCATCAAATTTTCATTGATAGAGGTCGACCTGACACGGAATCGTCGTGCGGGTACACTTTAACGCGCTATAATGGCGAAACTAATTGAAATGCACAAAGTGCCACGCGTGTTTGTAGTAGTGTAGATGTTTGTCCATCATTTACCATAAATTTGACACATGTGGCTTAAACGTCCTTCGTTCCCTTTCAAGGCGGAACTCATCAAATTTTCATTGATAGAGGTCGACCTGACACGGAATCGTCGTGCGGGTACACTTTAACGCGCTATAATGGCGAAACTAATTGAAATGCACAAAGTGCCACGCGTGTTTGTAGTAGTGTAGATGCTTGTCCATCATTTACCATAAATTTGACACATGTGGCTTAAACGTCCTTCGTTCCCTTTCAAGGCGGAACTCATCAAATTTTCATTGATAGAGGTCGACCTGACACGGAATCGTCGTGCGGGTACACTTTAACGCGCTATAATGGCGAAACTAATTGAAATGCACAAAGTGCCACGCGTGTTTGTAGTAGTGTAGATGCTTGTCCATCATTTACCATAAATTTGACACATGTGGCTTAAACGTCCTTCGTTCCCTTACAAGGCGGAACTCATCAAATTTTCATTGATAGAGGTCGACCTGACACGGAATCGTCGTGCGGGTACACTTTAACGCGCTATAATGGCGAAACTAATTGAAATGCACAAAGTGCCACGCGTGTTTGTAGTAGTGTAGATGCTTGTCCATCATTTACCATAAATTTGACACATGTGGCTTAAACGTCCTTCGTTCCCTTTCAAGGCGGAACTCATCAAATTTTCATTGATAGAGGTCGACCTGACACGGAATCGTCGTGCGGGTACACTTTAACGCGCTATAATGGCGAAACTAATTGAAATGCACAAAGTGCCACGCGTGTTTGTAGTAGTGTAGATGCTTGTCCATCATTTACCATAAATTTGACACATGTGGCTTAAACGTCCTTCGTTCCCTTTCAAGGCGGAACTCATCAAATTTTCATTGATAGAGGTCGACCTGACACGGAATCGTCGTGCGGGTACACTTTAACGTGCTATAATGGCGAAACTAATTGAAATGCACAAAGTGCCACGCGTGTTTGTAGTAGTGTAGATGCTTGTCCATCATTTACCATAAATTTGACACATGTGGCTTAAACGTCCTTCGTTCCCTTACAAGGCGGAACTCATCAAATTTCCATTGATAGAGGTCGACCTGACACGGAATCGTCGTGCGGGTACACTTTAACGCGCTATAATGGCGAAACTAATTGAAATGCACAAAGTGCCACGCGTGTTTGTAGTAGTGTAGATGCTTGTCCATCATTTACCATAAATTTGACACATGTGGCTTAAACGTCCTTCGTTCCCTTACAAGGCGGAACTCATCAAATTTTCATTGATAGAGGTCGACCTGACACGGAATCGTCGTGCGGGTACACTTTAACGCGCTATAATGGCGAAACTAATTGAAATGCACAAAGTGCCACGCGTGTTTGTAGTAGTGTAGATGCTTGTCCATCATTTACCATAAATTTGACACATGTGGCTTAAACGTCCTTCGTTCCCTTTCAAGGCGGAACTCATCAAATTTTCATTGATAGAGGTCGACCTGACACGGAATCGTCGTGCGGGTACACTTTAACGTGCTATAATGGCGAAACTAATTGAAATGCACAAAGTGCCACGCGTGTTTGTAGTAGTGTAGATGCTTGTCCATCATTTACCATAAATTTGACACATGTGGCTTAAACGTCCTTCGTTCCCTTTCAAGGCGGAACTCATCAAATTTTCATTGATAGAGGTCGACCTGACACGGAATCGTCGTGCGGGTACACTTTAACGCGCTATAATGGCGAAACTAATTGAAATGCACAAAGTGCCACGCGTGTTTGTAGTAGTGTAGATGCTTGTCCATCATCTACCATAAATTTGACACATGTGGCTTAAACGTCCTTCGTTCCCTTTCAAGGCGGAACTCATCAAATTTTCATTGATAGAGGTCGACCTGACACGGAATCGTCGTGCGGGTACACTTTAACGCGCTATAATGGCGAAACTAATTGAAATGCACAAAGTGCCACGCGTGTTTGTAGTAGTGTATATGCTTGTCAATCATTTACCATCAATTTCAAACATGTGGCTTAAATGTCCTGTGTTCCCTGTCAAGGCGGAACTCATCAAAATTTCATTCATCGAGATCGATGTGAGGACGGAGTCCTGGTGAAAGCCAACTCGGACGCGCTCTAATGGTGAAACTAAATAGGATGCACAAAGTTACAAGCATGTTTGTTTGTAATGTAGAGTTTTTTCTGTAATGTATATCGAACTTGTGGCTTAAACGTCCTTTGTTCCCTGTAAAGACACAACTCGGCAAATTTTCATTCGAGGTCAATATGACGACGGAACCAATTATGCGGGTCAGCTTTGACGCGCTCTAATGGTAATTGGAATTAAAGTGAAGAAATTCCTACGCATACTTTTCGCAGTGTAGATGCATTTCAATCATTTAACATAAATTCCGGACATGTGGCTTAAACATCCTTTATTCTCTAACTTGCCAAATTTTTCGTTCTCATGCAGCATTGTGCAAGGCCGTAACCTCCTTACGGGTTAACTCGTTCTAATAGCAAAATAATGAATACGTTAAAAATACCATGCGTGTTTATTGTCATATACATGCTGTCCCCGCTAAATGTCACCATATTTTTAAAAGTATATTTATCACTTTTTCCGAGACGAAATCAATTGCAATATATCATATGCTGAAGGACGCTCTCCAGGTAGGCATTAGGAGACTCCTAAGGCTATGTCTTAATTAAGTTTCAATAATTAACTTTTTAATTATGAATGCTACGAAGTTGTTCCAATGAGAACATCTGACCTCTTCGGTCGCCAAATACCAAAGCCGTTTTCAGAACAAAAATTCGTTCGATAGATCGTTCGCAGAAAAAAAATAAAATATCGTGAAGGAACACCATTTCTTTCTTTATTTTATTTATTACACATCTCAGAGTCGCGTCTTTGCATCGCCCCCAACACGAGAGAATAAAACAGCACACTATCGCCTCTTGCGTCCGTGAACAAGATAAAAAAAAACAAAAAAAAACAAAAACAGAAAATGCAGCTCAAGACAAGGGCAGCTCCGATAGAGTCGCCCGATACAAATGTTTTTGTTTTCTTTCCGCAAGTTAAAGCCAATCTTCGACGCATGAGTCGGCACTGTGCTCTTTCACTCTCTCGCATCGGGGGGTCAACGAAAGACGCCTTTTCCAAGATGCACAATGAACAAAATAAAGAAAAAAGTGTTCACGAATTTTTTTTCATACGATATATCGAACAGACTTTTGTTCTGAAAACGACTTTGGTATCTGGTGACCGAAGAGATCAGATTTTCTCATTGGAACAACTTCGTAGCTTTTCTAATTAAAAAGTTACTTATTGAAATAATTAAGACATTACCTTAGGAATCTGCTAATGCCCTCCTAGGGAATGCCCTTCAGTATACGCTATATTGCAATTGATTTCATCACGGAAAAAGTGATAGATATATTTAAAAAAAAACATGGTCACATTTAGCTGGGATACCCTGCATACAGGGTACGTGAATTAAGACTGAATGAATTTGATGAAATCCGCGAATGACTTTCTTTTTCGCAAAAGTCGTTGAATATATCTATTCCGGACGCGACCAATTCAAAGGTGGTGGCGTATAAACAAACAGCGTAGCCGTTAACTAACGTTCCCGACTAATCATTATAATTAGTGAAAATACGTTGACTGCGTAATTGCAAAGATGTAGAGCATAACCCTGAGGGGCCTACCATGCAAGAACCGAAATCACAGAGCCTTTTTGCGCTCTAGTAAAAAAATGTGCGAACATACAAAATAATTGAACACTATGCGGGTTTTGCGGCAATTTCTCCTCTCCCTGTCTCGGTGTCATCACTTCTCAACTGACAACAGGCTGTTCCTGAAATCATGGAACAGCCCGCTTTGTCCCTGGAGTGAGGGAAATAGCGATGTCTTTTCTCAGTCTACATTATCATAAAACGTGCCGTACTTGATTTTCTTTCCGTCGTTATCTCGTTTGGTCTGCACAACACAGTTCGCGATGTGATGTGATAAACGTCAGGCAATAAAACTACAAATGCATTACTGTAAAAACCTCGCAGATAACAAAAACACAATCACCCATTCCGCTGCTCAAGAAATGTCTATGTTGTATCAGATTTGAACAAGAGAAAAACAATGAGGACGCTAGGAAGCGGGGGGCCCCATGTTTTGAGGAACAGCGTGATGTCAGTATCGTCAAACGGTGACAGTGAGGGTGATAGGAAAGAGCGGCTGCCCGAACCCGCGCAACTCTCGACGATAGTGCATTTTCGCTCATTTTTTAAGGGCAGAGAGAAGTGTTACTCTTTCTATTCCTGCTGACCAGACTTCTCAGGGATGTGCTCTCCAAATTTGGAATTGCGCGCTCAGCTTGTTTTCAGGAATTATGAAGATTCATTACAAAATAATTAACGGCCGCACTAATTACATTGATAAGAGACATGCCGTCCACAACTATTGCACTCGAGTACGTTGTGCTGCTTGGGCATCTCTCTTCCTTTTGTCTTTGGTTCGAGCGCCTATTTGAGCAACACCTCCAGGATATGGAAAAGGCCTGTGCCTTGTGTCACACTGGAAGGCCTGCTGTTACTATTGTGGATGCTGCCATGAAGTAAATGAAAGAACGAACGAGTAGAAAGCTCGAAGCAGGTCGCAGGCCTCCATATAGGTGACGTAAGCGTGCATGCCCGACATTATTTAGGAAGTGTGGGTTTTCCAATCACTTTTTTGTGCCGTACGTGACTCTGCTTTCACCTCTAGATGTTCTGAAAATAAACAGTCTTCCGCTTGTTTATTTTCTTATTTTTATTTCTCTAAGGGAGGGAGTTGATAACCGACAAGCATTCTTGATGGTGCCGGGAAGAGACGAAGACGCAAAATTTGGAATTAAACATTGAAATGTCCTCATGATAAGGCCAAAAACAAACTGAAGCGTACGATACAGTGATCATGGAGTTACAAGGTGCAAGTACCAAAGTGAGGTGCAGTTACTGAATTCGCTTTCTTAGCTTATGAAGCACAATTTCTTTTCATCATAATGTAGGATAATTTCTGGGGTTTTCCTCAGACGCTGTCACACATACGCCGGCACATTTCTCTCAGAAATCGCCCCAGGACACACATCGGTCATCGTCGAAGGCATCCCCATTCCCCACAGAGAGAACAAAAAATGGACCAGGGCTAGCCGTACAAGTGGCAATCACCCTGTTCCACACGCTACGAGCAGCAGCCCACAATCCTGAGCAGCAGCACAGCGAAGAAAAGTTTGGCAAAGCTTATCAGAGCTGATTCATCACGTTTTCATTCTGCGCTGGGCAATTGCTGCTGATAGCCGGGCTCCGCGCGCGATATCTGATGTACAAATTCCTTTCCTCGTCTGCCCACGTCTCTTTCCATCTTCCTTCCTCCTCGCCGCATACTTTTCTTTCAAGTTGGTTTTCTTACACGTTCTTCTGCTATCAGGCAGAACCTGAATCAGAGGAGGTGTCCCCTGAATTCTGGTCATGCTTCAATCTTCTATTCAATGCCAGTTTAGAACAAGGAATCTTCCCCAAAGAATGGAAAAGAGGGGAGGTTTCCTTTATTAAAAAATCAAACAAAAATCCTCACAACCCCACTTCATACAGACCAATAACTATCTTATCAATCCTCTCTAGAGTCTACGAAAAAATACTTTTCAATAGACTCTACCATTTCTGCCACAAAAACAACCTTCTACATACACAACAATACGGATTCAGACACGACAAATCTACCACTCAAGCACTATATGAAATCACCGATAAAATTCAAAATAATAAAAAAGATAAACAACACACCGTTTTAATCTCATTAGACATTAAAGGGGCATTTAACTCCCTAGATCATAACGAAATAATAAAAACACTTGAAATAAATAAGATACCAAGTAACCTACACAATCTACTCAAAGACTATCTCACTGATAGAAAGGTTCAAATCAGAGCCATTTCATCAACTGTAATATATGACAGTAAAGTGGGATGCCCACAAGGTTCTCCACTTAGTCCATTATTATGGAACTTAACCATTAATTCAATCTTTCAAATTCCAACAGAAGAAAACATAAAACTAATTGCATACGCAGACGATATAATTTTAATAATAAACGGTACCTCAAGGCAAAAAATAGAAAACTCAGCTAACAAATATCTTAAAACTCTCACACATTGGGCTTCAAAATTAAACCTAGAATTCAACCCCTAAAAGACTACTTGTCTAACAATACCATATGGCAACAAATTCGAATCAAAGCCACCCAGTATAAAAATTTACGAACAAAAAATAACTAACAGAAACACTTTAAAAATATTAGGAATCACATACGATAGTCATTTAACCTTTATTCCCCACTTAAATGATATAAAAGAAAAAGTTGAAAAAATAACAGTCACTCTTTCTAGAATCTGTCACGGAAATAAAAAAATCAAAAGGCCAAATCATGCAAACCTTTTACAAAAACATTATTCAAAGAATTATTCTATATGCCGCCCCTAGCTGGTGGAAAGAAGAAAATAACTCCCATTTATTAAGAAAAATCCAACTCAATCAACTCAACTCAAACTCAATCAACTCAATCGACAGAATCCCTTTTCTTAAAATATGTCAAGCATACAAAACAGTTAGCAATCTAAACTTGCAAATATTAAGTAACATCACCCCTAGTCATATACAAGCAACAATAGAAAGCCAACTTTACAAATTACAAAACGGTAAAAAAGATATTCAAGTTGATGATATTAACATAACTATAGCCAGATTCTAAAAAGATTACAATACATCCAGCTACCATATCAAATTTCAGTTTCCACAGCCCAAACAAAGTAAATTACAAAGGATATACTGTATTCACCGATGGTTCTAAAGCCAATAATACCATCGGTGCAGCTTTTTGTATCCTACAAGATAAAGAACTTATATATAAAGAAAAACACAGATTATCAGAAAACTCTACCAGATTTGACGCAGAACTTTTTGCAATTAAAAAAGCTATAAACAAAATACAAACATATCCTTCCTCAATCAAATTTCAAATATTTTCAGACAGCCAATCAGTTTTAACAGCCCTAAAAAATCAAAAACACAAAAATCCCAGAATTCAAAACTTACACCAATTAATAACACTCACAAAAAACAACTATGAGAGAGAGATTATGGGTTTAATGGCACAAAGGCAACAAAGGCCACAGAGCGCCAAAACTACGGTGAGTATGTGAGAGAAAACAACTATGACATCAATTTTAATTTCATACACTCACATACCGAAATAACAGGAAATGACATCGCAGACAAGTTAGCAAATGATGCCCGAAGTCTTGACGCAATAACTTTTATACCTTACTCTATAAAATATGTTAAAACCCTACTCAAAAAGAAATCACAAAAACTAATGCAAGAAGATTATAATTTATCTAACAGCAAATTAAAAACTTTGTTCAAAGACATAACCAAAGTTAAAGACGTACTCCCTACCACTCATTATACTACGCAAATTCTAACAGGGCACGGAAACTTTCCCGAATATTTAGACAGATTTAAACTAAGTACAAATACTACCTGTAAATGTCACAAATCCAAAGCAGACAACATACATTACATCACTGAATGCCCCCTTACAGTACAATACAGGAAAGCAATTGAACAACATATTAAATGTACACTCGACACTACAAACACAGGCAAAATCCTTCGAAATAACCAAGCTAGTCAGATTCTTCAAAACCTTGCAGAGCATACAATGACCTCAGTTAATATCTAAATGCAAATGGCTGACACTTTGTGACAACCACCCAAATCCTGAAAAGGAGAAGTCACAAAAAGCAATCATTTGGCTACCATCACTTATAGTCAAAATACACAGCTATAATTAAATTAATAACCTTACAAACCCAAAGCCTAATCCATTTGATAAGCTTTACCGAATTCTACGACATCCAAGTCATCAAAGGCTCAAGCAACTCCAATTCAACAACTTCACTGCAATTGCCAAGACACCTACTACAAGAGTCAAATCAAGACAAAGCACAAGAGATGAAGCCATCGTTTCTAAGGCTAGAGAAAGTTGTAATAGCTATTCATAACTCACTGTATCATACCTTATTACTCTTTTCAAAATAAATGCTGATCACCAAGACTCTACCCTTGACTGTGGTTTCAAAGATAACTCATCTTTTCATTTCTTCTCAACCCTCTCTATCTTTTCTTCCTTCATTTTCCCTCTTCCCTCCTGACCCCTGCGATATCTTCGGGTGGTACAGAGGTCAGGAGGTTCACTTCTTCCTTCGTCCCAACTATACTCCCCTCCCTTATAAACAATCCACTTTCCTTATTTTTCTGTCCCTGTCAGGTCTTGCCGCGGCCGTTCTCTCGGCCGTGGGGTTGCTGGAAGATAGTAGCATTATTCTGCCCCCAGCAACCGAGCGATACGCTTAGTCCGTGGTACTTGGGCTGGGGCTCTCTTCGTCCAACTCTCTTCCTTTCCCAAACCAAAATCCTTCTTATTTTAATGTCCCTATCTACTTGCTGTGTTGTGTGTGCTTCGACTCCCGACAATCCACCCACATCGGACGGTTTGTTCGAACATCCAAGGGACTGCTGGTGATTTTCGAGTATGAGAACACCCCAGGCATCTGAAGTAAGTGAAATTTCAATATAAAATCCAAGATTTTGCCTAAAATAAGCGATTCAACTCGGCTAAGCCTACTTCCTGCGTGTTCGGGACCGTATTTTGAAAACGCGGCCAATTAATGACCTAAATTTATTACTCTTTGATAGCTCTCAACTTCCGATTCTCGGAACTATAAAAATTTTGAAAATCGGCCCAGAGGATCTCGAGAAATCACCATAAATAGCAATGTAAACAAAGTCCAAGGGGGCCGCTATCTTGTATAGGAAGCAATAGTCAACCAGACAGAGTACGGTCCACTTTGGGACAACTTCACTAAGGAGATTGATTGATTGATTTGGGGTTTTGGGCGCAAGAGCAGCTCTGGCCATGCTGCGCCAAGACAATGGTTAAATATAGCAAGCTTCTATACAGTTAAACAATTAAAAGCTATGACTATGGCAATTTGATAATGAAGTGAATGATGAAAGTCACCCATGTGGGGTGTGAATGGGCGAGACTTTGAGGCAACCCCAGGCAAGGGAGTTGCCAATCCTCCTCTGTCTCATGTGAGACTTCGGGGCTGCCTCGGGTGAGGGCATCACCCAACTCCCTACCTAACTGTGTTGCGGATTTGGCCGCCCAAATCGGATTTAAATAAAATCTGTATTTTTTCTGAAGGTAGTAAATCAAATCCAAATCAAGTCCGGATTTAATTTAGACACGTTAAATCAAATCCTTTTAAATCCGGATTTGTTTTTCCGGACCTAAATCAAATTCGCTTTTAAATCCGGATTTATCAAATCTTTTGACAAATCCGGGGGCCAAAATTCGTGCAGTAGCATTACTAGGCGTATAACAGTATCTACAAATGACTAATACTGCATGTAATCACTAAACAACGCTTAATTAACAGCGTGACGTGGCACAAAGAACAATACATTGCGTCTGCTTGACGAGGATATAAAGAGCCAACATATCAATCCTTCTTCGTTGAAGCTGATGAGGAGGCAGCTTCAAACAGACTTGACGGCACCACGCTTTGGTCTTTCAACTCTTGAGGATGACGCCTTCTCAAATGCCGTATGAAATTTGATGTAACATGTAAACATGCAGCTTCGACGACACCTTCTTCTGGCAATGCTTACATGTCCCGTGAAAAGTCGTTGCGGAGCTTTCTATGTTTGTGTAATGGAACCTCCAGTTCCATGGCTTCATACTGGCACGCTGCGCAGTCCACTTGAGCACGGAGCTTACGCATACGACGAACGCACACCCTACTGCAGGACGCTACAGGAGGTGAAATGCTTAGTCACGTACGTCGATGATATGACAAGAGTGGACAGGAGGCGACCTCACTGTGTCACCTCTAGCGTTCACTCGTGGATGTTGTATTTCATGCGCGACCGGCCGCCGTACAATTAGCTGGAAGCTAACACAGGCCGCGTTTTTTAGGGCACGAGTACTTCCCCCAGAGCTAGGCAGTCCCGAGCATTGCCCGAGCCCAGAGCTGCGTCGGCCTGCAGTGTGATAGCATTAGACTCCTCCTCACGAAAAAAAAAAAAAAACCCATCCTCCGTCATTTAATTCCCCGTTGGTTCAGACGGCCCTCCTCGCCGGCGCGTAGCCGACAGCTGGCCACTCCGCCGCGCAGAATTGCGCAATGCCAGTGGAAGAGGGGCGCAAAGAGAAGCCCAACGAAAATACATGCAATGAATGAATGATGGGAGTTGAGTTGAAGGTATCCAGAAAGAAAATAGTAAAACTTTATCGAAAATCAGCCGCACTTTCTTTTGCATTGCCTACACGTAATTCGTTAAGACCCCTTAAATTTTTGTGTTACACCAAAATAGAAAAAATGATAATGATAAAAGTGCGTTGAATCATCGGTGACTGGCTCGTTCTGGGAGGGGCGGTGCACAACCCCCATCTCCATAATCACGTA
Source organism: Ornithodoros turicata (assembly GCF_037126465.1). Taxonomy (NCBI): domain Eukaryota; kingdom Metazoa; phylum Arthropoda; class Arachnida; order Ixodida; family Argasidae; genus Ornithodoros; species Ornithodoros turicata. The sequence goes on from NW_026999301.1 coordinate 4,449,871, forward strand.
TCGTGTTGGTGTTGACTCGTGCTTCACGGGGCATAAACAGTGTGGAGTTGGTAGGTATGGTACACCTTCCCAAAAGCGGATTTTGGGTCAGGAACCTCCTCGTCATTTAGCACAGGGCGAGCACGCCTGAGTGAAGGAATTCCTATCGCGGGCCTAGGCTCAGCTACGCCCAAAAACACACGCCTGCGTCGATCAGTACTCAAAAGACCACCGGTCGCTGGTTACTATATCCTAGGGGTCACAATTAAATTGATCGTTAATAAATCGTGGGAGATGTTACGAATTCTGTTACTAAACATGTAGCCTATGGGTCTGTTTTAATGCTGACCTTTCGGCGCTTTGTAAAAATTTACCTCGCGCAGTACAGACTGTTGTAATCAAGGGGGGGAAAATGGTATGGAAGAAAGAATGGCACATCTTGCCATGATTGTCCGTGGGAGTAGGGAAGGCTTGCCTTCCAGATATCACGAAATGATAGATTTGATATATGTATTGTTCGTTTTTACTTTGTTTTGACATGAATGCGTGTACCTATATGCGTTCAATATGATTGGAAAGACCAAGAATTTCACGACATGATTTGGAAAGCTTGAAACGGCTCGTGCTTGAAGACTCAGCTAGAGGTCCACGGGAAAGGTGCCATCCAATCGACAGAATAACGTTAACTACGTTCGAAGAACTGCGCACCCGATGTTCCCTCGGTGTGGTGAGGGGAAGTGATTGGAACGAAACGGCTACTCCTGTCGCTCTGGAGAGAGGTCGCCGCTAGAGCGTGTGCAGATTTTAGACGTCACATCAATTCGCGTAGAATGCGAAACGCGGCTTCGCTCAATTTCAAATCCATGCATCTTGTGAAGGAGCTTGGCGAAATCCACGCGCAAATCCGCTGAAAAGGGGGCGATTCAATCAAAATCCGAATCATTCGTGGAAAATGCGATTGAATCCAAATCCAAATCATACCTGGAATATGCGATTGAATCCAAATCCAAATCATTAGTAGAAAATGCGATTCCTGCCCATATTTTTTCGCGCAAATCAAATCGCAAATCAAATCCTCCAGCCCTAAGGTGGATTTAAATCCGGATTTAAATCAAATCCGTGGATTCAAATCCGCAACACTGCTACCTAAGGGATTCCGGGGGGTGTCCTGGGCGAGGGAGTCGCCAATCCTCCTCTGTCCTTAGAAGGACTTTAGGACACAGCCACGGGCGGGAGTTTCCCTGTCTGCCCATTCTCTACATGTAGGAGTCAAGATGGCACTAGAGTTGGTTGAGAGTGTTGCAATCTCTAAGGAAATTCATAATGGAATCAGGTTCAACCATTGGCTCGTCACCTAGAAGAATGGCCGGATGAAGCGGAACCTTGTGCTTGTATAGTACGGCAAAGTGTTTCAAGCGAGCATTTTGAAACGAGGGGCAAGTTATAAGGAGGTGGACCACAGTGAGCTGGACATTGCAATGGCGGCATTCTGGTGAGTCTTCTCTGCGTAGTAGGTAGCCGTACGTCAGAAATGAATGGCCTATCCGCAATCTGCACAATATTACGTCAGTGAATCTGTCTGTCTGCTTCACATCTGTTTCTGCTATCCTAGGTTTAATCAAGTGTAGCTTATTGTTGACCTTGGTATCCCATTGCTGCTGCTATTCTTCTATAATTGCTCTCTTCATAACCGGTCTGAAATCTTGAAGAGGTATGGTGAGCAACGACACTTCAAGGATGATTCAACGACACTTCTTCATTCAAGGATGATGCAGCAGCGTTATCAGCTTGCTCGTTCCCATCAATGCCACAGTGACTGGGAACCCATACTAGCTTCACCTCAAGCCCTCTGGCATAAGTCTTGTTTAGGAGACTGCGAACATGTAAAGCAAGAAAGTTACGTGTGGTCCTCAGAGATACCAGTGTTTTAATGGAACTTAATGAGTCTGTATATATGACTGAACGTTGAATGCTGTTGCTTAGTATGTGCTCTAGTGCCATCTTGATTGCAGTGAGCTCAGCTGTGGATATACTGGCATAGTTGCGAAGCCTTTGCTTCTGAACCAAGTCAGCGCATATCATTGCACAGCCAGTGCCGGTTGTACGTTTTGTCCCATCCGTGTAAATGGGTTGGTGCTGTCCGAAGGTTCCTTTTAAAGTCAGGAATTCCTGTTTATACAGAGTGTGAGGTATCATTCTTGTCGTATCTCAACAGCGACAGGTCGTACTGAGGTACCTGAATGCTCCATGGTGCTGTTTCATTGATCATTGGGGCGACCAGATAATCTACCTGCATGCCATATTTCTGCATCGCATGTCGCACACGCAAATTTAGAGGTGGAGTGGCAGATGGCTTATTTTCAAATAGACGCTTAAACCGGGTTTCTTGGACTGCCACGTAAGCTGGGTTTCGGGGGTTGCTCCTGTTTTTTGTGCAGTAGAGCATCATCAAATAGTGCCTTCGTCTCTTCAGGGAGTATTGCCCCGATTGCACAAGGAGGCTGTCGATAGGAGAGGTCCTGAATGCACCAGTCGCTAGTCTCATGGCCTGGTTGTGAATGGGTGAGAGAGAGATTATGGTTTTAATGGCACAAAGGCCATAGAGCGCCAAAACTACGGTGAGTGTGTGAGAGATGTTTATGGGAGAGATGAGAGTGGGATGTGAGAGTGTGTGGTAGTTAAAAGCTATCTACAGGTATGAGCGATGAGATAGACCAGGATAAGAAAGAGAGGAGGGTGAATAGGCTAACATGCTTGGCGGACGATAACAAGTGAGTATCTACAAGTCTGAGCGATGAGGTGATCCAGGATGAGATGTTTACATGAGGAGTTCGGTGATATTAGATAAAAGCGGAGCAATACTTAACATCTACATCTGACTATGTAATCCACACATGGTCAAAAATTGGATGACATTATCAAACGGCACAAGAGGAGTGTCACCCAGTAGAAGGGCTGGGTGGAGTGGGACATGGTATCTGTAGAATGCGGTGAAATACTGTTGGCGTTGGTGTTCGAAGTGAGGGCAGGATGCCAGTATGTGCAAGCTGTCACCGCAGTGCGCACAAGCTGGCGGATCCTGACCTCTCAGTAGGTGGTGATGCGTGAGCCATGTGTGCCCAATCCTCAACCTCGCGTAAAGAACTTCGGATAATCTGTTGATGTGTTCAGTCCGATTCGGGGGGGGGGGGGGACGTGTGGCTGTGTGAGGTGTAGCTTGTTATTTTCTTCCATGTCCCACTCCTGCTGCCACTGTGTGTAGACAGCTCACTTTAACACTGGCAGGATGTCTTGGTAGGGTAGTCCTAGAGCTGACTCCTCTTGTGCCAACGCTCGCCGAGCCTCACGGTCGGCTCGTTCATTCCCCGGGATCCCAGTGTGGCTGGGGACCCAGCAGAGACAGATTGAAAAGCCTCGGGAACAAAGTTGGGTCGCAAGCGCTCGTACTCGCTTGACGAGGTGATTCTTGCTGTCATAGCATGAAAGCAGCGCACGCACAGAGCTTAGCGAATCGGAATAAATCACTGAATTTTGAAGGTCGTTTTGTTGAATGTGCCGCAGAGCCAGGAGAATCGCGTAAAGCTCTGCGGTGAAAACTGTGGCGTTCGTGTTCAGGCGTGCCGTCATAATAGAATCACCTTCAAGGGCAACGGCTGCCACACCATTGCTTACTTTAGTCCCATTAGTGTAGATTGCATGGTGGTTCCCGATGTTACGGTGAATCTCCAGGAATTCCTGGAGAATGACAGTGTGTGCAGTGGATTGTTTGTCAAACTGTGTCATTTTTAAATTGGATTGTATGAGATGTCTCTGCCAAGGCGCAGCATCGAGGACTGCCTGCTGCAGGGGAACGCCAAAGGGACTGAATCCCAGACGGGAACTCGCCGCCTGCACGCGAAGCGGAAACGAGGGTACAACAGAGGGCTTTGCAAGGAAGAGTCGCTCCAGAGCGGGGTTCACACTAGAGTGTACAACTGGGTCATCGCACTGGCATCTGTACTTTAGCGCAGCCTTCACATGCTCAAATTTTCTCCGTCTCTCGAGCGACCATTCATTGCCCTCAACATACAAACTCTTCACAGGGGACATCCGGAAGGCACCAGTGGCAAGTCGGATGCCTTCGTGGTGGATGGGGTCCAACACCTTCAATGCCGAAGGCTGCGCCGAGCCATACACGACACTCCCGTACTCAATTACTGATCGCACAACCGAGTGAGAGACCCGCAACAGTGTGACTGTGTCGGCTCCCCACGATCGATGGGATGAAACTTTGAGTATGTTGGAGGATTTTAGGCACTTCTGTTTTATATAGTTTATGTGTGGCACAAAAGACAGCTTCTTGTCAAACACCACCCCCAGAAATTTTTGCTCATCAGAAACTGGTAGTGTGTTGCCACCGAGGAGCAGCGAGGGCTCAGCAAATGTGCCTCGCCTCCTAGTAAAGACAACACACGCTGTCTTTTGCGCGGAAAACCTGAAGCAGTTTTCATCAGCCCACTTAGAAAGACGGTTGATCATGAGCTGCACTTGCCTTTCAGCTGTTGAAAGACTTGATGCTGAGTAGGAAACCTGGACATCGTCTACGTAATGGGAGTACTGGACGCCAGGTGGGATGGCTCTCGTTATCGAGTTCATTTTCACAACGAATAGCGTAACGCTGAGCACAGACCCCTGTGGAACCCCATTCTCTCGTACAAAGACGAGAGTGTGCCCAGACGGACAAGTGGAGCCCAGACGGACACGAAACTTTCGATCCCTGAGGAAATTCTCAATGCACCTGTATATGCACCCTGTGATACCACATGCGTGTAGATCCTGCAGAATCCCGAAGCGCCATGTGGTATCGTTCGCCTTTGCGAGATCAAAAAACACGGATACGCAGAACTGCCTACGAACAAAAGCCTCTCTGATTTTTGATTCTAGGTGGAGTAGGTTGTCCTGGGTGCTCCGGCCGGAACGAAAACCACTTTGGTGTTTGTCAAAGATGCCTGTCTCTTCCAAAACATATACGAGCCTTGCATTTACCATGCGCTCGAAAGTCTTCCCAAGGCAGCTGGTTAATGCGATGGGGCGATAACTAATAGCAGCAGACGGGTCTTTCCCTGGCTTGAGAACCGGAACCACTTCGGCTAGCTTCCAGGACGACGGAAGAGTTCTTTCTCTCCACACACGGTTAAAAAAGTGGAGTAAGATTTGTTGCGACTGGGGTGTTAAATGCCGCAACATGTCATAGTGTATGCCGTCAGGGCCAGGTGCAGTGTTCTTTCTTGCCTGCAAGGCTCTCTGAAGTTCATGTGCGTTAAAGGGTACATTGTAAGGTGCTGTATCTTGTTTAGGTTGTTTAAAGGTCAGATATGCCGATTTTGAAGTGCCGCAGAACTGAGCGATACTCGCGCTGTGTGTTCATTACCTGACACTGAATATGTGTGCGAAATATCTTGCTCCAACAATTCGTAGTTTTTTAGAAAACAGTTTTTTTAGTTCCCACGCCCGGCCGTCAGACCGTCGGCAAACCCTGCGCACGGGCGCACCGACGTCACTGCTCTCGGTTTATCTGTCTTTGGCTTGGCGTGGACTCTTGGCTTGGCCGCTTGGCTTCTTTCGTTTCGTCCTCTGTGTATCGTACCAATGCCGTACATAAGCGAACAGCTGTTATGTTATTGCTAAGCCGGAAACAAAGCATGTGAATATTTTTTTTTTTGCACGGCGTCGTTTGGAAAGTGCACTTCCTTGTTCTGACCTTGCCTTTTATGGTTGATTGATTGATTGATTATGTGTTTAATGGCACAAAGGCAACAAAGGCCATAGAGCGCCAAAACTATGCTGAGTGTGTCGGAGACGATTATGGGAAAGATGATGTGAGAGAGGGTGTGGTAGTTAAAACCTATCTACAGGTATGAGCGATGATTGATTGATCGACCAGGATAAGAGAGAGGGGGATGACGATAGCAAGTGAGCATGGCAGTTAAAAGCTATCTACAAGTGTGACAATGAGATATTTACATGAGGAGTTCGGTGATAATGGATAATGGATGGTGGATGGATAAAAGCGGAGCAATGCTTATCATCTACATCTGACTAAGAAACCCACACGTGGTCAAAAATTTGATTACGTTATCAAACGGCACAAGAGGGGTGTCACCCAGTAGAAGGGCTGGGTGGAGTGGGACATGGTATCTGTAGAATGCGGTGAAATACTGTTGGCGTTGGTGTTCGAAGTGAGGGCAGGATGCCAGTACGTGCAAGACAGTCAAGCTGTCACCGCAGTGCGCACAAGCTGGCGGATCCTGACCTCTGAGTAGGTGGTGATGCGTGAGCCATGTGTGTCCAATCCTCAATCTCGCGTAAAGAACTTCGGATGATCTGTTGATGTGTTCAGTCCGATGCGGGGGAGAAACGTGTGGCCTTTTATGGGCTGGAGCGATATGCCACGGCGAAGTTGTCGAAGATGCGACGGTGCTACGTGCTACGCTGTTAGAACAATTCATCGGAGCATTCAAGTGTTACCTTTTATAAGCTGCCAAAAGACCAAGCAGTGCGAAGCTCTTGGCTGACAGTGGTGCCTGCTAATTTCCACTGCAAGGATTTCGTCAACGAATGTTATCATAGGTTACGCGCGACGCCAGAGGCAATTTGGAATATCGGCACGAAATCGTCGGATGAAAATCTGAGGTGCCCGACGCACAACATTTTGAACGTGCCACGGAGGATCAAGGCAAAAAACGAGAGCAAAAAAGGTAAGTCGAGGTTCAGATACAAAAAATAGCAAGCCTAATGAGTCGATTGTGCAGCTGTCCTACTGCGCTTACTCTGATATAACCACGATTAACAACACAATAGTATTGATAATCTAACTTCTGAATTGTCACAGGTGCACGCTGAAGGCGGAAATGAAGCATGATCTGGCTTGCATCTGGTGCATGAAGAAATTGCTTGCACGTTAGTTGCAGTCTACCTCCACCAACAGGTACGACAGTGTGATGTTATAATTTGAGTATTCACCTATGTTCAACTTTTCATGTGCACTCGCATGCAGACATCTTGACACCACTTTTAAATCTGCCCTCAAAGTTACAACCTGTGCTTTCAGGGTGGAAAACAAAGGTCGCCATTCCGATTAGCTGCTATCTCCCAGTTCAAGCACTTTTGCTGTCTGGACACTGGTTCCTGTGGATGGGCTGTTACAAGCTTCACTGTCTGATATAGAAGGTACGTTACATTAGTTCAGTTAATTTGTCTTTTGCACATTTTCGTTACTGTTAGTTGGATTACTGTTGGACATACAATCCTTTGACACACAGAAGCTGATGTCGCCTCTGATAACGTTTTAGAATTTTCAGTGTCATCAACGTCCATTGAGGAAGGTACCTTTACTATCTGTGAACCTTTAATTGAAGAATAGCCCAGAATTCATGTTAACATTGTCTACTCTTATTAATTCACTGTCTGTGTTCTGAGAGCTTAGAAAAATCGAAACTATTTATTTGTCACAACTTCACACTGGATGTGGTACTGGCTTGACATGTAAGCTAAAATACCTGGATTCTACAATAATTGTGTTGAACTTGGTGCATTACCGTGGGCAATGCCACATTCACTACATTTTTAGTGGGTCTGGTGCACAAATACTGTGTGCATACTGCATATATACATACTGTTTGATAGGCAAAAATACCTGAGCAGTGCTGTGTAGTCTTTTTACCCAAAGCCCATACTCTTACTGCAAAGTCACAGTACGTAGAACAGCAATGTGCAGGTATGCTGCGATAGAGATTCACAACAGAAAGAAGACTGTTGAGAGCATCTAAATTTTAATGGGACGAGACTTTCGTGCACAAGGCTGCTCTTGTTAATGTCTAGCATGAAGTTACAAACTCCCAGAATATATAAAACATGTTGTAATGTAGAGAGCGAGGGTTGCTACAGACATAAAAATAATTACACAATCATATATAATAAAATAAAAAGGGGGTACAACTCCCCCCTCAACTCAACTTGACAGCTCAATAACTCTACTTATTCTCTACCTTACAACATGTCATATATTCTGGAATTTTGTAACTTGATGTTAGACCTCAAGAAGTACAGCCTTCCGTGCGAAAGTCTTCTTTCTGTTGTGCACAATCATTATACAGTAAATACGACTATCCATTTCTTGTCATTAAATGCTTTTTCTTTCTTTTTTTCTGCAGTGATGAGCATCCATAAGGACACATGGCAGAAAGGGAGTCTCTTTGAGATGACAAACCCTCATCACCTCATGAGGATACAATGGTTGACGAATGGTTCTCAAGTACATCGAAACTTCAACAAATAATTCATGAAAAAGCCAGTCAGTGCTAGCACCAGGAATTGAACGTGGACCGTCCTGCTACCAGTCAGAGATGTTACATTTCAGGCGCTCATTGACTTTTGGTGAATTACTTGTTGACTTTGTCCCAAGGTGGAGCTCGCCACAGCTCATTTGTCTATCTGTTAATGTTGTGGCGTGTGTTGCGTTTTTCTCTTTGTGTGTTCCAGACTCAGAACGGTTAATTTGGATCAGGTCAGGTACGTTTCATTTAGACATGGCAAACATAAAGTGGTGTTTCTCAACACAACTTAGCAGTGGCCTTCATGCATTACTGCCACGACCATTAAGCGTGAATGGAAGGCTGCACATTATGCATGATGTAAAACCCCAAGACTAGGAACACGAAGGGACAAACACAAACACGTCCCTTTGTGTTCCCTAGTCTCGGGGTTTTACATATGCATCATCTTCACCAGCTCACTTGCTTCCTAGCCATTTTTTCTGCACATTATGTTCACTCTACTTCTATCGTGTGCTATGTAATCTTGTTCAAGTTCTGTCAAACGACGTGTAATGCTATAAAAAAATTCAGTACACTGTTTATGTGGGTTGAATGGTAGCGCATAAATGCAGAAAGGGAACTGTCATGTTATGGAAAGTGTTTACGTATTGTACATTTAACTACTAATTTTATTGGTTAGCTTTCGCCGGCATATGATGTCAAGCCATGTTATATTAATTTGGAACATGTTCTTCTTAGTAGCCAGAGCAGCTGACACACATTGAGAACATAGGCCGTGTGTGTTTGTCTTTTCCACCGCAGCCCTTGGGTTTCCTCCCTGATGGCTACACATGTCAGGGATAGGTTTCAGAACCGGTAGTTCCCGCCAAGTGTGAATTACTTTTCAGGGGATCATCACGCTAGCAGATGAAACATATCGTTTAAATTATTTGCAGGACAGGAATTGCGTAGCTTCACACAAATACTACTACTACGACGTAAGAGTGGTTTCAAATCTAGCTTTTTTGTGTTCCTGACATTATCGCACGAGATGTAGTATCCACTATGATCCTTTATATGAGGGGTATGTACAGTGCAATCAACAGATGCTATTTACAAATCTGTGTTTTCTACTGTGTTGAAATGGGGTAGTTTGTATCTGAGAGATATAATGAAACACAGGCAGCCAAGGACAGACTTTTGATGCCCTCGAGAAACATGGCAACACATTGCAGGGATTCTGGATGCTGCATAAATTTCCAGAACACACAGCTCAAGGCAGCAGTTAAATAACAAGTGGTTACAGAAATACAAGACAGTTGCACGTGTAAGCAGTCTGCTGTTGGATTTGCTTCTGTCTGAGATACGTTATCTCAAAGGGAACACACGGACACACCCCGAATGATACTAGGGCTGCCTGTGAAATAGAATGAGGAGAGGGGAAGATATATAACCCTTTTTTCTTGTCTGTTATTCTATTGGTTAACTTGACATTTGCTTAGCAGCATATATGTGTATATTCCAGAGTCTGCTATTAAAGATATCAGTTGAGAGCTAGCAGTCGCATTGCAGATGTCTCATCCTGTCCTTGGCTGCTTGTGTTTCACTGTGGCCATGCTTGCTATTGCAAAAACAGAAAACAAAAAAGACAATAGAAAAACACGAAAAGAGCGACCTAAAAAGCTGCCTGTGCTAGTGCTCACATGGAGGGAATGCAATGAGGGGGCATGTTCCATTCATGAACTGTGCATAGTAGTACATATCACAACGACAACCGATTATTCAGATTTTTTTTTAAGTACTTTGTTTTTTTTTTAGCTTTGTTTGCACAGTCTATTATTGGAGCTTTATGTGACTCCCCTCTTGAGATACTTTAAGATTGCTGATGCTGTGCAGTTTGTTAATTTTGAAACTGTACTGTGCTGAGGTACAAAAACAGAATTGTCATATCTGCATTTGAGCACATAGGAATAATTTGTAAGTACTTTCCTTGTTGACATTAATATTTGCACCAGGTCACAACATTGTTGATTGATGGGAAATGTAAATAAATATATTGATTTCCTTGCCAAACAATGCACAAATGTCTTCTTTTCTAGTGAGATATTCGCTGTTGACCAGAAATAAATGTGGAAAAGTTAAAGGGGCACAATGATGGTAGAGTCTAGCATTGCTTTTTGCCACTTCACATATATTCACTGTTGTTCGTGTGCACATGTAGGAATAGGAAGGTAGAGCATGCGCATAAAAAATTTCGTGTGCAGCCACACATATGGTTCAGAAGATTAATTAGATGATGTCCAAGCATATATAATTGTGCTTCATGTGCAATGGGTATGCTAATGGATTGCTTCCATGAAGCCTTTTCATTTATTCTTTGTAAATTCTTTTTATAAATTTTATTTTTATTTTATATAAATTTCATATTACATATTGTATACTTATATTTTTATAAATTAAAAACTCAAATTACACGGCCCCTGTAAGTGTGCCCTTTTTAAATGGTTTGGTAACGTGTCTCAAACTGTAAAGGTAAGAGGCCATCGAGAATGCTGCAGACAAGGTTGCAACTTACATATTGCTTATCATGTCCTACATACAAAGTGATTTGTACAATAATTCCTGAGCACGGAATTAATTCCGAGGATGGCCAGTGATGTCACCCGGGACGACAAGTCACATAATTGCCTCTAACACTTTTACACCCCATGGGCTGAGTTGTGAATTGAAAGAGCACTCTACAGAAGGATAAGGTGCACCTGATTTCTAGTATATATGCTATGCTCTAACTGTTCAGACACCACATTTCTAAAAACACAATTTCTAAGTGGCAATATGTGCTCTGGTACTTCTTTTGCGTCTGCATAGTGTGCAACCACATGGCTACTGGAGCTTTCGTGTGCATGTTTTTGTGCGACGGTGTTCATTACAAACAATATCCAGATGTTAGACATAAAATGCAGTAGTTTGTAGCGTGCCACACAACGCAGCGTGGGGGTGTGATTCAAAGATAGCTTCTGGAAAATGCACAGAATCCCACAAAAAGTTTAAAATGTGATTTGTATTTCGTTTTACGTCTCTCGTCGTTACATACCATCGTCGACGCTGTTGCACATTGATAAATCGTACGTAAAACTTGTCCCGTAGTAGTATGCGGTTTCTCAAATACACAGCACACTTTTTGTCCTGCAGGAATAAAACGCTGTCGGCATTTTCTTGTTAACACGGCTGTCGAAACGTCAGTCTCTACAATGGGCAAGTGCTGTAAAGGGGCTAACGCAGACGAGACTTGATACAAATTGTACGTGCTCACAAAACACAAACGACGAATTCCAGTCACAGCATCGCACAGAGGTTGGTTCGCGAATGAGTTCGCAGCTGCTGCACTGTTTACTTATCGCGGAACGGTGGAACCCGGCTGTCCGCCATCCTCAAGCACAGATACGTGAAGCCGCGAGAAGCCGTAGCTGAAATCCACTGGCAAGTACGAAGGCGCGTACACGTCACAATGCCCGTTCGGGTGCATCTACGTCATAAAAATGGCTGCGCCCATGTGTGTTTCGGAATGAATTATCTATTTTTTTGACATGGTACTGTACCGAACTGAGAGAATGAAGGTGCATTTTGGGGAGAGCTGGATGTGGGCTTTCAGAATATCACAACCGTTTCGACTATTTGGGATATCGGCATAGCTGACCTTTAATGATGCGTTTTTCAGCAGCAGTTTTGTGTGACAGGAAACGCTGGCTGTAATGCGAGGAGCTAGACACGTGTTCAGAGTGTCCGCCAAGTACGTTAGCCTGTTCCTCCAAGGACGTACAGGGAACGCCATTCTGTGAAAGGCAAGGCACTGTAAACCCTTTGTATTTCCCGGAGATCTTATTGATACGGTCCCACACAACTTTGGCTGGAGTTCGCGAGTTCAATGTGCCCACAAACTCCTTCCACGAGTTGCGCTTGCCCTCCTCCCTTGTGCGTTTGGCTGCAGCATCCTTTTGTATTGCATCATGTTGTCAACTGTCGGGTATCTGGATATAGTCCAATTGCCGGGAGTAGACATCTTTACTAGTTTCAACCGCACCGGCTTTCAACAAACATAACAAAATACAGTTAACGTTTCGGGTCCCATTCGGGACCCATCATCAGAATGACGCTGTCCTGGTCGTCACCGGGTATTTACGTAGAAGAGGAGCGTAGCATTCTGGGAGGGGGCCTGGTTGTCGATTGATAGCTTCTTTTGCTTTCTTTATGTGCCATGACTCCAGCTGTCTCCTCACCCCCCATTTGTTCTTTTTCGCCAGAATGCATGGGTTGTCCAGGTCTAACACGTGTCCTGTTTTGCGCGCGTGTTCACACAGTTCTGTTGGGTTTGTTGCTGATTTCTCTATATCTTTCTTGTGTTCCTTCATTCTTGTTCGTGTCTTCCTTCCTGTTTCTCAGATGTACACGGCAGGGTAATCTTGACAAGATACCTTGTATACAACGCCTCGTTCTTCTTCCGGTGGTGTTCTGTCCTTGGGGTGGCTTAGTACGTTCCTCAGTGTTGTCGTGGGCTTAAATGCAGTTTTAATGTTCACCTGGGAGAGCACCCGTCTAATTGGTTCTGACACACCCTTCAGGTAGGGGATGGTGACGTACATGGGTCTTTCTTGACTACTTTCCGCCTGTTCCGGGCGTGTATTCATCATTCGGTGGTATGTATCACAGATAAATTGCTCGGGGTACACTCTAAATCGGCCCCCCGTTGGGTACCGCACGTGTACCGGCCCTGTAGTACCAGGCGCCACCGCAAAAGGTACACAACTGACACGCGAACACGAAGGGAACTTTGCAACGGGTACAGAGCCGCATGCACAAAAGAAGTTTCCAAGCTTCTAAGTCCATGGGGTACAAGTCAGGTACCGGGCGTTGTACCCGCTGAGTGAGGCATGTACCTGCTAAATGAAACGGGAGAGCGGCCCTTCTGTACCTGATGAAGATGACAAAATTTTCGTCGATCTGTAATGCGCGAGTGACACGGCCTACAAACAACGAAACAACGTGTGAACTGCGTGCGGTTTCGGATTAGATTTTCTCGGCGGAACCGGATGACGACTGCGGAGTAGGAAAGCTTTCCTGGCTTTCCTACCTCCACGGAGCCCACAAACCTTTTTATACTGCGACATTACTTTTAATTTGCTTTTCTAATTTGTTTTTCTGGAATTGCCTGACGACGTATGCTGACTGTGTCGAAAGTAATAAAATCGTTTATGCGGCCTATCGTCTCACGTCCGTGCGTCCGTCGTGGTTTCACGTTTCGCATGCGTTCCGCGGTTTCGTCTGCCGTCGTTTTGCTTTGTGTGAAGCAGAGGATCTGCCTTATTGGCTTCCCCCATCGGCAGTCTTAGCCCACACATGTTAATGGTATTCAGGTGAGTGAGTGTAAAGCTTATCTACGCCATGAGGGATTCCTAGGAGCATTTTCGGGACACGTAGTTTCCATTTAGCGTTCGTGACGCATCTTACGTCCGAGACGCCCTGGACCTCATACAATGAGCACGAACAAGGACGTAAGAGGCACCGTCCGGGGTGCGTGCACAACCTGTGAGTGCACATCATTCATGAGGAGCACTGAGCTGTGGACGTCAGGGCCTTTCCCGCCAGGATGGTGCGAATATTGTGGACACTCCCCTGTGTCTCACGTCGCGGTTGGTGAGTAGTCTTGAAAGTGAATTGTCGTAGAGAAGACCTCAAAGTGGGGGTTCAAGGTTATAAACAGTGATGAGCAGCAGTTCAACTGCATGTAGTTAAACTACTAGTTAGAATACTCTTTAGGTAATTACATGCTAGCAGCTACTTAATCGAAAGTAAATGAAAGCTTGTTAAATACTGTAATCTAACTACTGAGTTTGTGCTATTTCATTATTTTATAATGAAAAAGTAGTTTCAATTGCTTTCAAATTAAGTTGGTAGTTTTAGGCCACATATCAACAGTGGGTAATAAGTATGTTTCTGCTACAGCTACAGGCTGTGTATGATGAGCTCACCCGCCACTGCATAATTAAAGTATCTGTTTCAGACATATTTGCAAGCACAGAACGCACCCAGCGAACAGAGTCCACATTAGAGTTGATCACTTCAGGGCGAAGACAACCAGACCTGCCTTTTTCTGCTCACTCTGTTCTAAACACTTCAGGTAAAGGAGTGATATATCATAACTGTTTTGTTCTGTGAAAATTAAACTAAACACAAATTTAGCCTCTGCTGAGGTTACATCTGTTTTTGCAGGAAGTCAGAGTTCCACCACAGAAGAACCATGTCAGGGCCCAACGGCTGCAGCAGGTTTGTCCAGCATTCTGTAGATAAATAGGCGTTTAGTTTCCTTACGACAAGGAGTAATATTCCACCGCTTCAAAAATTTGCCAAGGCCCGAGTAGCCTGCTTTTTTTTACCGATAAGTGATGTCAAGGTATCACAGCCATACCATGTGTGTGAAATTTTTCAGCCATGTTTTCGAAGTAAAAAAAAAAAAGAACTGCGCCACAGATAGCCAGCGGCTGACTTTGGTGCGTAGATGGTGCTCTAATGAGTGGTCTATTTCGCAGGAACTGCAGGTTGCACATCTGCTATCAGAACTGGTGGTGGTAATATGATGGTGGATGACAGCTCGGGTATGGCAGGTATGTATGTGAACTTTTGCTACCTGCTTTCACAAGCAAAAATCAGTGCTATATACTTACAACATAAACTTGTCGTACTTGCAGAAATGCCAAGCACTTCTCAGGAGCATCCCCTTGGAACATCATCGATACTGCAGGCGGTTGAAAATGTTTGTCGTGCCGCGGTAGAACAGTCCTCCAGAGAAAAGGTGCTGAACACTTGTGGATACTGTGGATTCTCTACGACAAACTATCAGCGTTTCAGGGTGCACTCCAAAAATTGCTCAGAGTGTAGTCGCACCTCATTTATTTGCTCGCACTGCCATAGCAGCATACGGTACGCTAAACGTTTTAAGGAACATGTAGCTGTGTGCCGTGCAATGGTGCCTGCATCGCCCCTATCCGCAAGGACTGATGCTCCAGTCTTAAATTTAGAATTTGGCACATCTGATGTATGTGACAGTCAAAGTAGCCCTCCAGGTCATGACAGCTCAAACACTGCTGAGAATATTCTATGTGATGACGTTGAGTCACTTCTTCTAGACCTCTGTCGCAACTTAGAGGGGAACCATCGTTCATCAAAGAAAGCCATTGATGCAGTTGTAGTATCTGTAGCAAGTATCATGGCTTTTTGTAGTATTCCTTGTGAGCTATCTTCACTGTCTTGCGACAAGCATAGAAAACGTGAGTACATCAGACGTGGCATCTATGTTCAACCAGAACAGGTTATTTTACCGGATGGGAAAAAAGCATATTATGTCCCTGTCAGCCAGCTGCTTTGTAACTTGTTAAAGCATCCTGATTTGTATGGTTGGTTGTCGCAAAATAGCGAAATTAGTCCTACTGGTATTCTGAAAGACTTTCATGATGGCTTGCGGGTGAAGTCGCATCCTGCCCTGCTGGGGAAAGAACGTAACACCCTCAAGATGCTGCTGTACTGTGACGACATTGAAGTAGCAAATCCATTAGGAATGAAAAGAGGAAACAGAGGAAAACTGACAATATTTTACATAATTTTTGCAAATATGCCACCTTTTGTGCGGTCCCAAGTGTCAAATATATTCCTGCTTGCTATTGGCAATGCGAAAAGCTTGAAATCCACAGCGGCTAAGGAAGTGCTTCTTGCGGAATGCATTGAGACCGTAAACCGTTTGTCATCAGAGGGAATGACTTTTGTTACCGTGAGAGGTGCGGAACTGTTTAACGGAGCAGTTATTGCACTGATGGGCGACAGCCTTGCCTGTCATAATATTGCAGGCTTTAAGGAGTCTTTTGGGCCAAATGTGCAGTTAAGTTGTCGACGATGCAAAGTGCCCTCTTCTGAAATTACGGGGTACAGCTACCACACACAATGTCCACTAAGGACAGACAGTGAGGTGCATCAACAAGTTGACCAGCTCAAAAGTGCATCAACAGAAGGTGAACGCAAAAAGCTTTCTGCCACATTTGGTCTAAACGGTGACTCTGTTTTGAACAGGTTTCAGCACTTTTCACTGACAGGTGACATTTTGTTTGATCCCATGCACATCCTGTTAGAAGGAATTGTCATTAGGGAAGTGTCTCTCTTCTTCAGGTTTTGTGTACGAACTGCTTGCCTGTTCACGCGTAGGACTCTAAATGACTGTCTGCAGAAGTTCAAGTTTCATTCTAGTGTTAGCTCTAGCGATCACCCACGTGCACTTGAGGCTGACCTTTCTTTAGTCACGTCAGCAAGTGCAGCCTTGGTGCTCATTTTGCATCTTCCCTTTTTGCTAGATGACCTTGTACCTGAAGGTACACATGCATCATGTCTTGTGCTGCTGTGTCAGATCGTTCAGGTGTGCTTCTCACCAGTCATGACCGTCGACTGCTTAAGTGATTTAGAAACAGCAGTGGCAGATCACAGTAATCTGTTCATTGAATGTTATGGTGCATCCAATTTTATCCCAAAGATGCACATGCTGGTGCACCTAGTAGAGCAAGTCAGACAATTTGGACCACTAAAGCATCACTCAACAATGAGCTGTGAGACGACAAATTCTATCCCAAAATCGAAGAAGTTCAGTAACTTTAAGAACCTGCCATACTCTGTTAGTGAGCTTTACCAAGTGCACTCATCTGTGGCTCTGTGGAATAGTTCTGGTGCACCAAAGAAGGGTTACTGTATCAAGCAAGATGTTGAGCAGCTGACAGTTCCTGTGTCTGTAAATGAGCAGATGGTCTCAGCAGGCATGCCAGCTGAGTTACTTGGTGCCGATGTGATGGGTGCATTTAGCACGGTGATCAACAACGTTGATATCAGAGTAGGAGATATTCTGATTGCTAGTTCCCCAACAGCAGAAATCCGGTTTGTGAAAGTAGTGCAGGTGTTACGTGGTGACAGAGATCAGTACCTCCTCACAAAACTGATGGTGCAAAAGGAGTTTAAACGTAAAATCAATGCGTTTGTTCTTCAACTCACAGAACACAATATAATCGTGCATCCTGGCAAGCTTCTGTACCCCTGGCCGTGTTTTTCTTACAACCGGAACCTTGAAGTCATTTGCATACCCAGATGTTTACATTTTGTGCCTTAAGCCACCCTGTGAGTGGTTGACAATTTCGGCAACAGTTAAGAATATACTATACTCATATTAAAATATCGCTGTGTAGTCTGTTTTACGTGTTTGACTGTTTCTTTTTTCTTCTTTTCTCTTTATTGCCGCCCACAGTTTACGTTGCCAGAGTTTTCACCCATGGTGCAACCCCTTCTTAAAGGAAAATCTCTGTCCGAGAAGATGGAAAAAATGCTTCAGCAGCAACTCCAAGATGAGCTTATAGAATACCTAGAGTGAGTATTAATTAGAAAAATTACTGTAGAAGTGGTTTTTTCGCGCGGAATTATTTTTCGCGTTTTTCGCGCACACCTCCAAAATCGCGAATTTAAGTTCCCGCGAATAACTCTGGCCATATGAGGGCGAAAATCGTTCGGCGTTCGACGCTATACCGCGACTACCAGACCCTTTCTACTCCATGTAGCGTAGGCAGTTTAAGCAAGCGCAGAAGATTGATTTATCCCATCAGGCAAGATGAAATGAAATGAAAATTCATCATGCTTTTGTTACTCCTATAAACGCTTTGCACTATACATGCAATATACCACTATACCACGAAGCCAGAACATGCCTTTCCCCGCATTCTCAAAACCAGCTTGAATGATAGTACCACATCTCAACCGAACTGGTCAGTGCCCCGAGTGATAATTAATAAGAACTGCTAAAATAAACTGGCTAACTTGCACGCGGCCAGTACTATGGCCTCCTACGGGGCCTTTCCTCCCATCTCTGTGAGGAGAAGAAAGGAATAGACCTAGAATGCCGCAATCCACGTGAACAACGGATGTCTTAGTACGTGCCGAAATATGCCCGAGTATTGACGGCGGCACGATATGCAAGAGCAAAGCACTCCCGGAAACCGGTGTCGCGAATTTAAGTTCTCGCGAATCAATCCACAAAGCAGCTCTGCTCGAAAACGCGAAAATATTTTCCACGCGGAAAAAACCACTTCTACAGTAACTGCTTGCACCAGACTAACAATATTGAAGAGCTTGAAGATATCTGTCAGTGTTTGAGACCGAAACAAACCCTTCTGCCTTTGTGTTCTTGTTTTTCAGCTTCTTATATGAGTAAGTGGCTGTGCTGTGGCTTCCGCCGATATGCATGAGGCACAATATTAGAGCAAGATTGTGGGATAAAATTTTTGGGATTAGACTGACATGTGAATAATGTGGGCATACGTTGTGATGCTCTTTCATCCCAGTGAGAATCAACTCATAATAAATGAAGCACCATGGCAGTTGAGAGAGCAATATAAAGCACTTGGGCGGTGCCTGCTGAAGTGTCACCCATGCATACTGTGGCCTAGCGCCAAACCTGGCTCGAAAGCGGAGAGGAATGCAAAGTACTGTTGGGTGAGTCTTCGTTTCTGCAGCGTAATCAATACCAGAGTAGAGTTGCACAGGAATGGGCAGTCTCACAAAAGTGTTTTGGGACAGAAGAGCAGTAGTATAACTATGTCCGCGGCACCCAGATGCAAGAGGCCCCTGTGGCCCTCCTCACTCGGGCCCCCTTCCTTTGCCTTTCATGAATGCAAGCTCGACTGTCACGCAGCAAATATATGAGGCTGAGTCAGAGGGTCAGATGTGTTACACAGCAGCGGTGCAACTCAGTAGGGAGCCTCCATGCGCGTCCCCTTTTCAGGGAGGCGACAACTCCGTCGTCTGCTACGAGCGCCGGCATCTTGACTCCCACATCGCATTGGGCGTCAGCGGCGGGGTTGCGTTTGTCTCGATTTTTCGCGACAGGAAGAGGGTAAAAGCGGAATGAAGGATACTGGCGTAGCGAAACTGTCATATATGCTAGTAGAGCTGGTCATGGGTTGTAAAATATGTTGTTAATGCTTTGTAACGTTTGTCTAAAGTCATCACTGCACCTGCACATGCAGTCGTGTATCGACCAACGATTTACAATAGTAAACATGGGAATGTGTATAGACAACAGAAATATGTTAATTGCAAGCAGATTTTATTACAACATCTCATTCAATAAAATAGAATAGAAATAGAAAAAAATGGAAATTAGGTCGCATTGGTGCCGTTTTGCTTGAGGACGACGTTGTTTTACCAACATGTGCTCCTGTCGCAAGTGCACCCTCAATCGGAGTTGTACAAATTTGTACACGATTACATGATATAGTTCTTTGTGTTGGTCACAAGCCGGATTATTGTCCACGTTATTATGAATCAGTGGCGTATCTAGGGTGTGGCAGGTGTGGACAGGTGCCATGGGCGCCAGGTGAACAGGGGCGCCATTATGTGGTCGGGTGTGAATGTGCCAGGTCGGGCACTCAACCTGGCACATTCATAAATGATCTAAAGCACCCGCCAGTGTGCGGACCACACGAAAACGCATCCCCAAGGACATCATGTTAACCATGTTGCTATGGGCGCCGGTAGCTCTAGATACGCCACTGTTATGAATAAAAGTCGACACAGTCTTGAAAGGTGAGTGCATCGCATAAATGCGTTTCGAAGCAGATATCGCCCTGAATGCCTCTTCACATTGCATTGTACGAAGAAATGTGCTACGCTGCACGGTGCCCGAAATATACCGAAGATTCATTGCACCACGTACGTGTTCACGAAGCTCCATGAGCTTGTTGTGGCTTTCCGGAGACTTAACGTAATTTAATTTAATTTAACGTAAACGACCACTGAGCAATACCGGAATACACGGTACACACTGTACGCTGCAAAGGTGCTTGCTTACATCGCACACGTACGAGCTCCTTGTTGGTTCCCGTTCTGCTATCTTTACTTGCGCGAGCCAAACATCTTTCCGCTTTTTTGATGCTGGGACGCGATACAAATGCGCACCTTTCGGAGAGTGGGCACACAACACCCTGGCATTTTGCTGCACGACGTATCATGCGAGCAACGCGCATTGTAGATCTCCGCGCACGCTGGTCTTCGTCCACCAACCGAATGTATTTGCTCAATCAAAAAGGAACTGCTCAAACAAGAGCAAACGCTGGTTCGCGACCTAGCTCTTTAGCCGACAGATCAACGACCTCATACCAACAATACGGAGATGAACTGAGCCCTAGCAGTGGTTCTCAAAGAAATAGAGGAAAGAAAGGAGGACCACTTTCATGCGTAAATTCCAATGCAAAAGAACTGTGACCCGAACGTGGTACACGCAGAAAAAATGGGTCGGAACACTGGTACCCGAGGAAATGACTCGTGGAACGACCGATTTCAGCAGTAATAGAGGAAGTTCTGACACGCTTGTTGCACGCTGGATTTAAAATTCCGGAGGGATGTGCTGCGATATTTGTTCCCAAAACATACAATGACGTTAAGGTACAGAAGAAATGCAATCACTTGCGTGTACATGTGCCGGATGGCCGCTCGAACGCGCAAAATACACAGCAGGCAATGGTCAGCGCGTAGCAAGTTGGGAGTCAAAATGCGCGCTCCGCACGAGGGCGAGGAGGAAAGGCGGCGTTGGCACGGTTAAAGGGTGTCTCCTCCCTGAAAAGCGGAGAAGCCGCAGCAACCCATGGAGGCTCCCTACAACTCAGTTGGAAATAGCGCCATCTAATCTAACAAAGTAATCATGCTGCTCCTGATTACAGACCTTTCAAGTGGTATGCAGTTTGCATCAGATCATGCAATATCTTTCTCTCCGTTTTTTTTTTTTTTTTGCAAGGTTTGGCTTGGTGTGATCCCGATATATCTGCAAACACTGCTTTTGTTCTGCTGTGTCAGCGTTCGACGCCAGCTATGTTCGGCAGGAAACATGCGGCTTCTACAACAACAAAACAGCTGCAGAAGCATTCTCGAAATGAGGCTTTAGTTGGAAAAAGGCATACGACAGAGCCTTCTGCTATGAGGTCCCGTTGCAGATGGGACTACAAAACGGACTAGAGGCAACTTACCGCGGTCTCTCACGGGTCCGTGTGTGTCCTAATTCCGGCTCACTATGATCCACATTAATGTAACGCAACGAAAAAAAGTAAAAAGAAGGATACAACGAAAAAAAATAATGGCCGTAGGATTCGAACCCATGAACGTTCACACCACCAAAGAACCGTCGCGCTGTACCACTACGCTACGACCATAACACGTTCGGTTTTCATAGGGATGACCACGAAGGGAGAGCAGTAGGAACAGGTGTTGAATGTGAGCTCTAGGGACATAGTTGTGAGATTACCGTTGCTTTAGCTTCGTCCTGGGATAGGGTCAAGCCCGCATGTGTACGCTGCGTCGAATTCTAACTGTGTATAACCTATCATCCAGTCTGACGGGTATAAGGGACCGTTCACCGGCTAGATCCCAACGTTCGGGTGATCGGTGCCGTCCTGCTGAGGGCTAGAAATTTCCTTCGAAAATCTGTAGCTCTTTATTGGTCACCTCGATGCAAGAATGGCTGAAGCATTTATGTTATCTGCTAAATTATTGCCTCAAATACATAACATTACAAATCAGCAGATGTTTTTGCTCCCCTCTTTCCCGTGGTTACATGTGGGACAAATCGTAACGCAGTCTTGTGTTTTGTGCTTTACACCGCTTCTCTGCCTTGCATTTTGTTCGTTTTTGTTTTTTTTGTCGTTTTTTGGGATATTATCGTTGCACACTGCTCAGTTTGGAGTAACTCGAAGTAGCAGAGTGAGAGATGGGAGGCGGCCATCTTGTTGGCCAGTTGAGCACTGAACCACGGACAGTGAGCTCAGTCAAGAACCAACAACGGTTGCAACTCGACCACGGTTGGCGCAGTGGCGTAACAGCCCCAACCATGGTGGAACTCAACTGCGTTCAGGTCAACCGTGATCGAAACGGCTAGTGTAGCAGGGTTATTATTCCGCATAATGTGATTCCACAGTAGCCCCACTTTGCCAAATGGTGCTCCCCCGTCCCCCACTTTTTACACATCAATCAGGATCATGAAAAATGGGAATAGGCGGACTGGGATGAAACCGTTTCTAGTGATGCACCCTGTATATCTGGTCCTTTGTCATTACTGTAACAATAATGGAATTTCCTTGTTCCTACCAGCAGGCCAAAAATCTATATGAAGTGAGGTGGGGAGGTTTCGCCAATTAAACAATTTATCGGAAGTAAGAAATGAAGGAAGTTCAGTGCAGTTGTAAGGTTAATTTATATATAACCAAGTAGACGTCCTTGGGGGAGGGCGGTGGGCTTATGGGCCGCACGGCAGGTATTGAGGCTATGTGGTTCCCCTCGGGCCCGGCGTTTGAAACCCCTCTTTCAGAGCATCATCAATGTTTCCAAATGCTACATATTGTCCTCTGCTGTCTTGCCCCCTTTAATGTACGCTGTTTTCTTCCAGAGTGTATTCATGCACCGGCTATCGCTCAAGCGAAAGATACGGCGGCTAAGGGCAAAGTGGAGCAAGAACATGGCTGGGGTAGATACCCAGTGTCCTTCGACAGAGAACAGCATGCACGCTGTAGAAATTCTTGGGACAGCCATGAGCTGTAACGAGGCACAGAATGAGCTGAATGTGAGTGCTGTCAAGATCTTCATGATGGGAATTGGATGATCTTTGTTGTATTTTTGTGATAGTGACGCGGACGTGATGGCATCGGGTCGAATATCAATGCGGGAGCTTAAATCTACTAATTACTATTGATATAATCAATTTCCCCTAGGACAGGTGGAAACACAGAATAGAACATCAGAAGCCAGATGATGTGGCAGTAATCCCGTCTTCCTCTTCCTAATTCCATCCTATCTAAAAATACCATCTTGCTCCTAATTTGGGACTAGTCCTTTTCTATGGATGTGTACGTGTTGCTTGGGTGACTGTTCCCACAACCGATGGCAGCATTATTTTTTGCAGGTACTGGCAAGCTTCGAACACGGAACAGTAAGCTTCAACCTGGCACGCTTGAAACAACTGTTGCGTCTATCCTATGAAGTGAGAAGACTTGAATACCCTGAGAGACTGCCAGTGTACTTCTTAAACGAGGATGCGGTATGTGCCTTAGCCAACTGGAACTTGAAAATACCTTGCACAATTACACACGTGAAAAGCTGATCTTGAGCACATATTGAATGCACGCCAAGTGTGGTGAATTTGCATATGAGGTCGAAGCTTATGGTCCCCTGCTTTCAGCTCTGCGTTGAAGCTGAACTAAGGTTCCAGCTCTCGATCGAAGAAATGGTGGCGAAGTTGAACCATGTACGTCAAGAGTTCATTATGGAGCATGGTGGAGAAAGCTTTGCAGACATAGACTGCTACCTACGGTCCAGGAAGTGCAAAACTGCACTCATCACACTTGTATGTTAATTTTTCCTGAATTTGTATGGGGGCCACCATAATCAAAGCCTCACAGGCAATAGTGGTACAGGTGCAAAAAGGGCAATTTGAGAAAGTAAGCATTAATGCATTCAGGTCATTGCAGAAAATATTTGTCGGTTAGTATTGTTGTGACAAAATCCACCATCATGACAAAAATAGGGCGGGAAATTTTCATGTTCTAATTTCTTATCCTCTGGATTGCGTGTTTATAAGTTTGCTTCTTAGCATTGTTTGTCGGATGGGAATAATATTGGTATACAGAAACTTTAAAAACTTGAGACCATGAAAAATTGCTAAAGATCTGTGAAGAAATGTACCAAAATATTCCACCCACATTAGCATGTATTTCAAACATGAACTGATTTCCCCAGTTTTACCTAAAGCACCTATGCTTCGTAAAAGTAGCGCATACCTTTGAGGATCGCCGCTTTTCTCCTCCCTCACGTGGTCTACTGCGTCTCGCCTTTTTCATTGGCCTTTCGCTATCACGTGGTGCGGAGCCTCCTTCGGGGCCGCCATTCCTGCTGCAGAAAGGCGTAGGGAGTACCGGTCCAGGGCTCTACCAATTGAGCTAAGCTAACACACCTCCCCAGCGACTTCTAAGGGCACGTCATCTGAAGGGACAAATCAACCACTCTCTCTCACTCATTCCCCTTTCACTCTTGACTTCCATCTTTAATCGTTAATTTCTTAGGCAATTTGGGGCCTTGTATGCATTTGTCTATTCTATGTTGTTCCAGCCTCAGAACTTCAGTTCTCTCATGCTGTGTGGATTGAGCGGCTTTTGAATACGTTAAAGCATGGCAGGCCGTACAAAATTTTGAGATAGTTCGAATTAACCCAAAGTATGGCTTATCGGAGCTTTAATAAAGCACGACCTAACTTACTTAAGCAATGTTCTACGACAGCTACTCCTACATCTATTCTTATTACATCGATAGGTCCCTACTATGGGAAAGAGAGGTTTTATTTTTCAGAGTAATGTGCTTTCTGAAACGACAAACTGAGAAGCAAAAGGGGTAAAGGGCGTCCTATCAGTCGTATTTTTTTAATGAGAAGTTTGTAAAAATTGATAAGTAATCCCCTAACGGTCATCACCTACAACGCGAGTGGTGCCTCACTACAATGTATCGGCTCACTGCCACAGACAAGTGAGTGCTTTATTTCATGCGTTTAATTATTTTTCCCTTGACACTTCATTTTTCATAGAGGGACTAAATTTGACGAGGTCATTCAATGAAGACATATCCAGAACGCGCAAACAAAGCAAACAGTAATGTTCTGCTTGCCTGAACACGGCTATAACATGGCTGTCGTCTGCTACGGTGCAGCAATCCAGGCAGTGCCACTGTCGAGGTGAAGGGAGAGAAGCGTGTACGGGGGGAGAGGGAAGGAGGAGTTGTCGCTACTTTTAGTATTCAGGGACTTCAGTTTTACGCTATGAATTTCTAAAAAAATAAAACCCAAAAACCTCTGGCTGTATTTCTGATATACAGGGTGTCCAGCATAACTATAAAAGTGACGTCGCAAACAGAGCTATCGAAAGGAAACTAATGTCTTTTCCACAACACTTGTCTTGCAAAGAGGCATGTCTCACAATGGAGCACCTGTTTGCAACACAGTCCTTGTGACAAAGGCACCAGTTTTTCTTTGACAGCTCTGGTTCAGACAAACCTCTTCTATAGTTACTCTGGATAGCCCGTACGTAGTTGGCCATAACTAGGTAAGCTGATGTGGTAGCTACTGTGGTGACTGTACATTTGCATGATTGGTTAATTCACATTTACCATCACGCAGGAGGACGTAAATGAAGGTCAGCGTGTGCCAGGTCCCAGCCTATCCTTCACTGCGAAGAAGGAAATCCGCACAAGGCATGAAGCGATCGACCTCAGCAGTAGCTGCAGTATGGAGAAAGCACTCATTCTTGTACTCTGTGTGTACTATGTGAAAAACCTCAGCTACCCTCAAGCTTATGGCCAAACGCTGGGTCTCCTTCAAACCGTGCTAGTGAAGGACTCTTATTTCAACGCTGCTCTGCAGACAAAACGCCTTGCTATGTTGCTGAAGCATCTCGGTGTGTCCCGTCAGGAACCGCAAAAAGCTCAAAGCCTGCTTTCACTTATCCGCTAGTCTTCCCACATTGCCATAACATAGAGATGACGTAGTGGATGACTGGGCTTCTTGTGGTTTTCCCGCTGATATAAGCGTAGTACAAAGCCAACAAGCCTTCCTAACAGCTGTCTTACTGACATCACTAGAAGCTGCTGGCGACATTTCATTTTACCTTGAATGCATATTCGTTGAAAGTGTTAAAGCCAAGAGGGACATAAACAACAGGGCACGCTTTCAGCAGCTGTTTTATGCGCTGTCACAGTGGCTTAAATACATGTCAACCACTCTGTTTTTTCTCGCAGCGTCAGAGACGGTTAGTGGATCTCATCTTGTAATCTCAAACACTCGTCGTATTTTACGCCCACAGTGAGGAACCAAAGACTGCAATTTTCGGTTCACGGCTTCTGGTCTGCTCATCAAAGTGCCTGTTCCTTGTGTCCCTTTTAGCTCCTTTGTTTAATGTAACTGATATATATATGAGGGTCATTTCATAAATAACGCACAGTAATTTCTTAACGGCAGGCAGTTTTTCACTTGAGTACTCCCTTTTCCCAGTCAGTCTATGTAGCATTCCTGCTGTGCGATTACTGTGTCCCAAAATAGAGGAACGTTTTCTATTCCGCTGAGAGGGGCGCATTTGTTGAGTGTCCTTACACCTCAGGTAAACACTCGCTTCCTATACTGTAGTGTCCTCCAGGGATGGAAAACGTCCACTTATCAGCTCCCTCAACTTTGGGTAGCAGGCCGAAACTTGGTGGGCTTGGGTTGAGGTGAGCATGAGGTTATCTGTGATCTAGTTGCTGAGTAAGTACGAGTGGGGGCTGTTACCTCACCTGGACTGCAGCCAAGACGCAAGTCGATCAGACTTCGGCCTGTTCCCCAAGTTGAAAGAATCAATGTGTGGGCAACGTTTTTGTTCGCTAGTGGAGCCTAACAGAGTGTGTACCCAAGATATAAGAGCACCCAGCAAAAGTGCAGCTCTCATTGGGATAGAAATGCATCCTCGACGTTGAGACGCAGCAGTCGCATAGCATCCAGGGATACTACAAATTTGGACTGTGAAAAGGTATTGCTCGGGTGAAACATTGCCAGCCAGTAGCAAATTATGGTACATTAGTTATGAAATGACCCTCGTATTTGGTATAACAGTGTTGTTTGATACAAATGTTACGGTTAATATATTTGTGGCTGTGCACAAGGCAGCCCGTTATTTATTTTTGCGCAAGGTGCAGTGCAATATTTTCAAATATGTTTGTAGCCAACAAAGTCTAAGTGAGTGCAGTTAGGCTCCACCAATATGGCACTCCGTTTTTGGGATAATTTGTGGTATTGATATCACTTGAGGTTCGCGGCTAAGATATTGCATTGATGTCTTGGATGTTCCGTAGGATTGAAGTTCAATTCATTCTTGTTACATATAGTCAACTCGTACAAAGCTCTCATTGTAAACAGTACACAAAATAAATGGTCACACTGTCCAGTGTTGTTTGTGTGTGCTTGAAGCTTTCTCCTACTTTGTGGAGCTGCCTCACAGTCATTTCGCTATCAGAAACACAAGGGAATTAAGTGGCTGAGGGAACATAACTGTTGTGGAAGTCACCAAGTCATCCTTTCAAGTTTTTTGTCTTTTTTTTCTACGCTTGCATTTCCCATAGTCTGTAAGCAACGTGAGGGTCCACTAAGGTGTCATACTTTGGTTTGTTGACAACACAACAAGATCTTGTGCACATCAGGGCAGGATTTGAGTATTTATGGCAAGGAAGAAGTCACGCCAATACTTTTTTCTTTGCCCCTCCCAGCCCCAGTTGTTAATATGTAGTAGCAGAGACATGCTGAACACATTGACCTTCGTATATAATGGGTGTTTATTTTTGGAAAATGCGCGCTCCACAAGGAGAGCAATAAAAGGATACAGGGCGCCTCTTTCCTGCTACATGAGCTACAAACAGGCACTATATCAACCGTAACAGGTTTGTAACTGAAGTTTACCACAAAGACAGCCTCTGGTTTCCCTTTATTGCTCTTTGTGAAGCGCTCTCTCTCCAGGAATAAACACGCCAGCGCCGGTCGGTAATCATGATCATCATCATCATCATCATCATCATCACAGGCGGACAAAGGAGCAAGGCTTAGCTCGGTGTGTCAGCTAAGTAGCAGTTCGGGAACTGGTAAGGACAAAACTGGGTACCATTGTGACTCGATGTGTCATTGAGCATATGGAAATTAACTTCTACTGTTGTAGTACCCCGCAGGTCGGCACGTTAAGTGGGTGGCAGTTCGGGAGCCGAGGTAAAGACGAAATATGACTGTTGTGAGTCGACGATTCATTGACCGTACGAAAATTGACCTCCACTTTCTATGTTATACCCACAGAGGCGTGTTAGGTAAGTGGCAGTGCGGGAACCGAGGTAAGCACAAAATTGGGTACCGTCGTGACTGGACGACGTTTCACTGAGCGTACAAAGATCGGCGAGTTAGGTAAGCGGCAGTTCAGGAACCAAGGTAAGGACAAAACTTAATGCCGTTGTAACTTTTTTCACTGAGCGCATGAAAATCAACTTCAAATACTGTGATACCCACAGCATACTGCAGTTTCGGACAGAGGTAAGTTATTGACGTAGCAGATTGTGCGAGCTAAAGCAATGCGAACTTCTATGTGTATTTGCAGAGTGATGGCAAAAAGAACGGTAAGCGGATGGGCGAAGCAGCTTGCTATACAGAGTTGGAATGTTAACTATTTTTTTCTTTTCAGAGAGACTGCTGGTCCAGGCAGTCATCCAGGCGCACTGTCACTTCTTGACATGCGCTACGGAATTACTTCACAACCCGCACCCGGACACAGTTTGCCGTCAATGTACAGTGACTTATCGACGTGTGGCCTGCCTTGCACTGAACGCTTGTTCGTTTTGTTCTTGCCTGTTGTATGACTCCAAACTCCACAGTAACTATGTTGTGTTGTGCGCGGCTACTGTGTGTTTGCTGCTGGATATCATTAAAGGTATGTGCGGTATGTGGATGTAATAAAATGTTGGATGGCGCAGTCTGTCTGTGTGGCGACCCGGCTATCTAGACTACGTGTTTTATTATTATTATTATTCCCCGTCTGCTTGGAGCTCGGATTGGCACGACCGAGCAAGGGCGAGCAAACATGTTTGCTTGTCCTTGCTCGGTCGTGCCAATCCGGGCTGCGAGTCGACCGGGAATCGCGCATGCTACCTTTATGTACCCTATTAATAAAAGGGTGCGCTGTACCCCATCATCGCGGCTTCTGCTATGAGGTTCGCTGTACCGCGTAAATAATGAGGTACATTTTTTAAAAAATGTACCTCTTGTTGAGGCGGTACAGAAGCGTTACCGGGTTTAGAGTGTATGCCCTTCTTCGTAGATCCGCTTTGGCCTTTGTTATTTCTTCTTGTCTTGTCTGATGATCTGAAGGGATCTTCATGGCACGTGAAAGCAGGGAACGAACAACCGATCGCTTGTGTTCAAGAGGGTGCCCCGAACCATAATGCAGGACCTGACCTGTGCCGCACGGTTTTCTGTAAACCGAGGTCTTCAAGTTTCCGCACGGGTCTCTTTGCACGAGGACATCCAAGAAGGCGATCTTTTTCTCTTTCTCCTCCTCGCACGTGAACTGGATGTTAGGATGAATGCTGTTCAGCTTGTCAAAGAATGTGTTGGTGAAATTCTTCTTAATAATCACAAATGTGTCGTCAACATAACGTCTGTAAAAGGTGATGAATTGTCCTGCGTCCTCTAAGGCCTTGTCTTCAACAAACTCCATGACTAAGTTGGCAATGGTCGTTGAAATTGGGCTATTGGGGGATGTCAAAATCTGAACATCCCCACAAACGGATGTGTGCATTAAAATCCCCCAGAATGAATGGGGCTGCCAGCTGGTCTAAGAGATCTTCGATATCCTGTCGCTGCACGTCTGCTGCAGGAGGAAGATATATTGAGCAGAGCGTAAGTGGTGTAGAGAGATTCAATCGAACAGCCACAGCTTCCAATGTTGTTGTCAACGGCACCTCAACTGCAGCAACAGACCGGGGTGCTAGAATCGCCACTCCACCTGAGGATCGCGAAACCACAGGGCGATCCCTCCTAAACACTTGGTATTGTTGGAACGGATGTGTGTGTCCAGAGTTCAAATACGTCTCTTGGAGGGAGAGGCCAATTGGCCTGTGCGCCTCCAGGAGGTCACGCACATCATCAACATTTGGAAGCACTCCCCTGCAGTTCCACTGCATGAAAATCTTTTGCGTATTCAGCATGTTTGGTGTACTTAGGGCGCTTGCACCCTGGCTGGAGGTGCCTTCGGTGACACCTTCTGCGAATGTCCTCTACCTCGACCCGGCTCTTTCCCCTTCTGTTGATCTGGGGAATTCTGAGGGGTTGGCGATGCCTTCTGCGGCGTGCAGCAGTCATCGACATCCATCGACTGAGGTACGGTTTGGACCGAGCCCTCACCGCCCCCATTCCCTTCGGAAGAGGTATTGCCAGCCTGATTGGGGCTATCGACCTCCTTGTGGCCTGCCCAAGGGCTGGCCACGTTTCCCTTGGGAGACACATGAGCTGTGTCCCCAACGTTTGTGTTGGGAGTGTTGTGTGAGGACTCAGTCTGAGTCTCCACAGATTTCCGAGGTGGCGCCACTCCCCTGCGCATAACCTCGGAGTACGAGCCCTTTCTAGAAAATGCCACCTGTGCCTCCGCTGCAGTATAAGAAAGATTGTACTAAAATTTAACTGTCAGGATTTCCTTTTCGTCCTTCCACTGTGGGCAGGACCTGGAGTATGCTGGGTGGCTGCCACTACAGTTGATGCATTTCACGGCATTTTCACATGTTGGCGACAGGTCATATGTCATAACCTTTTGGTTCTATTAATTCACCCGACTGCAGCGCTAACTCCCGTAAGCAGTCGAGTGCGCTATTTGGATCAAAGGGATTACCCCTTGGCGTGCACTCGGCGCTCGAAATTGCCGATGGCAGACCGAGAATTCGGAGTTTACTGGTCACTGAACCGGCAGTCGCTGCGGTAGTGCTTTTCTTTTTCTTGCATTATGTTTTTAGTTACCCATTGTATACGTATTGCAGATACATATTCCGTTGGTATGAACACGTGATAAACGGCGAAGTGGTACGTCAACCACGAGGCCGTCCACTGCTTTGTCATGACGCCGTTTCAACTATCCTTCCCGAAGGTGAAGGCAGGAAAAGAAGCGCAAGTCCGGGCGACGACTATCAGCATGTCAAAAGGGCGTCGACTTAGCTACACCATTGCTACACGTCATGATGACGCCCCCAAGGATGCAGAGCTTTCGTCCGAAGTTGGAGAGAGAGAGTGTGTGCCGTGTGACGAAAGAGACCACTTTGCCGAATTCCTAACGTGCCCTACACAATATTGGTCCCGTATCACTTTACCAAATGAACAGGACATCGTAGCGTACGCTACATTCCATCTGTATGAAGGTGACCGGAGCACTGTCGGCCTACAAAAGACTGTTTTGTTAGATATCAGTCAACCTGCTGCAGTATGCAAGGTCTTTATTGGGGGACATTTGCACAAGACCACAACGATCACAAGCTAAATATCAGCAGAGGATCTTCTCCAAGACATTGACAAGGTTGACAAGATTGACAAGAGGATTTCTGAGCCGCGGCACTGCAGAAGGGCTGCGTGTTACCCTGACAAGCACCAAAGGACTTCTAATGGACTTAACTCAGGACGTAGGCTACGCATACCTTCTTACGTCACGACTCAGTCAAGACTGCGTCGAACGCCTGTTCGGCGTCGTACGGCAATCCCTCGGATGCAATCAACACCCTTCGGCTGCAGAGTTCTTAGCAGCAGTGAATTGCTTGAGCTTCTACAATCTCGCAAAGGCTCCAGAAAGCGGCGCCGTTGGCGGAGGAGTTGTTTCTGCTCTGTGGCGTCCTGAGGCTGCATCTCCAACGCCGTCTTCTTCAAGAGAACGTGTTGACGCACTGTTGGACGTCGGAAACCTTGCAGGTGCAGAAGCAGCACTGGACCATTTGCCGTATGTCACCGCGCAAAGCGATGCACGCCTGATACACTACATAGCAGGCTATGCTGCGCGCAAGTGTCTGTTCAAGCACCAATGCGTAGAGTGCAGAGAACTGTGTTTTGGAAACGGGGAACAGCCGCCGTGCGACATGCCCGATGATATCACGAGGATGTTTGACAGGGGAGGCTTGCTATATCCAACGCCAGCTCTTTACAGGTTTGTGCTTGCGGTCGAGAATGCTGTCTCGCAGTGCTTTAGCGCTATTGAGCTTCACTCGGAGGCGATACTAGACGTGATAGCGTCTGTGAACAGGGCTGGCGTACCACTTGTTGGGTGCCGTGAACACAACATTGCAGTAACAAGGAATGTTGTTAAATTTTATTGCCTGACGCGGGTACATTGTTTTTATCAAAGGCATCAACCGAGAAAAACAAGAACGCGACAAAAGGCGACGCCTCAATAAGCTGGCAAAATGTTGACTGAATTCTGCTGTGATTGGCGGCGGTTACAAGACGCGAACACACGTGGGTCTGCGCTTAAAGTCGCAGACCGGCCTCTCAGTACTTAGCTGTGTGTATAGTTTCATTCAGCGCGAATGCTTGTGAGTAGCTTTGTTGGTAGCTGAAGCGTTCTTTTCCCCCTCCCACGCGTATGTACAATGTTTCCATTTGTGTTCGCCCTGTGTTAAGTAACTGAGTACTGGGAACTATATACCTTTTGTGTATCTGGAGTAAAACAGCGAATGCATTTTGCTGCAGGTACTAGTAAGTGTAACCGAGTTACTTTCTACAGGTAACTTTTACTCTTTTTCAAGTATTGTTTCCGTACTTTTGAATCAGAAAATAATTGAAAAAAGATCCAGTCCCACATACCTCCTGGTTATGTGTCGTGTAGAAAGTACTTTAAATTATAGAAATAAATTGTAGAATTATGGTCTTTGTTCACGGGTCTAGTCGGTGTATAATCAATTTTAAATAAAGGCATTTTATGTTTCATATCTGATATGCGCGCAGTGATGCCATTCCTGCGCCATTTTGCGCCAATCTGATAAAAATCGAGAATTTTGCGCCAAAGTGCTACAAACGGAGCATCGACTTTCTTCTGCTGTCTCTGCGCTTCGCCTACTCCCGGTCCCGTGTGGCCCGCTCGTGGCTGCCAGTGGATCACCAAAGAGAGGGTGAGATTTCCTCCTTGCTTCACCACGTGCGTTGCTTGCATGACGCTGCACGCGCGTGCGTTCCTGTTGTTATTGCCGAGTCAGGCGTTTTGGCAACTTGAAACAAGTGTCAAAGGATAGGTCCACGGCTTGAAATTCTTCGAGCTGGAGCAGTGTACGTGTGGACGCGATGAAAAAAGGTATTTCCCTTGTTTGTAATGCGCGTCCGAACGTAGTGTTGTGTGTCAATCAGGCTGAAGTACAGGGTGTCCCAAGATAAGGTACCTTATTTTCCATTGATTGCCACTGCAAAATGGGTACTTTATCCTGGGACACCCTGTACATACTTAGCGAGAAAAATGCGATTACGTTTACCCGCATCGACGTTACCCGCATACTGCTCGTTTGTTTTACCATTTACTAGTTTTCAGAAGCCCCGCTTCCGTTGGCTCTGCACGAGTGCGTCGAGCTGAGTGTCGATTAGATTTGAACTCGACCCAATTGCCGTGCTCGACCCTTACAAAGTGAACTCGGTGTATGTCGTTCGCGGGGGGTGACGCGTTTAGTTGAATCGTACCAGTGGTGCTGTTGCTGATTAGTTTTCCCGATCTCGGCCGTAAACGCGGCAGCTCAAACTACATCATTATGAAAATCGATACCGATAGAGCATCTTCGAGGGCGGCCGACAGTTTACTGTCCATCTGCCACTGAAATAGTTCACATAGCCACGTCGTGACCGCGTAAATTATGTACCCGTGTATGCCACATGAGGCGGTAACACAACCCAAGTTAGCGCTCACAAATTTATTTCTATAGCATTTTTGAATGATTGACGTTGGACCCTTTGTAGAAGCGTGTATGTACCATGAACTTAAAGACTCCGCGTGCTGTTTCTTTTCAGCCCGACGGACTTCTTTCAACCCGTCAGTGCTTGATGAAACGGACAGCAATGGTGATGTCATCAAAGTTTGGTGCGTGGCTAGTGGTCAAGCGCTACGCCACTTTTCTTTACTAACCGCACATTTAAACCGATTCTGCTTAATTTTTATATTTTTTCATGTTATGTGTGTAATTTTTACCAGTTAGACTTCGAATTAGTGAAACATCACCTATCACAACCACTCTACGATAGTTTTTTCAGCACACGTTCACCGTTACAACGTACTTAGGCCAACGTTAAACTAGCCCCTCCCCTAGTTTAAAATACGTCCCATTCAAATACATGGGCCTTAACCGCCGGCTTAAGTATCTTGGGTGGATGATCTAAATGGAATATTTGAAGCGAATATTCGTCACATTGCGATAAAATTCATCTCCTGGGCGCTTCTAGTAACTATATCAATCAAAACTTACCCAAGATTTGATGAAAAATTATTCGTGAACCGGGGATTAGGCCTACCGATCACAACCGCTTCTGGCAGACTCTGGCGAAATGCGCCGTGCAGGAAGCTCGCTATGTGCGGTGCCATTGGCTTCACAGCAACTGGTGGTAGGGCATGGGGTGGTGATCCATGATCGGCGAACGAAAGTCTCACGTGATCGATTTAAACTCGACGTCACTAAACCAATGGTCTAAGTGAGCTGGTGAGTACGGGTACAAATGTTTTGTCTCCGACAAAAACAGACACTTCGCTCGCGTTAGCACGGGGGCGTGATGCCGCATTTCTCGGAGCTCTGTCAGCTCCAAAGGCAGCTCGCTCGGGGTACGTCAACATCGCCATCAACGGAGAAGCAGTCACAACAAAAGTCGATACTAGAGCAGAAGTTTCCGTACACCCACTTACCTTCCCCGGCGTTCCGAAGAAGCTGAATTCGGATCAGCAACTGAAAGGGCCAAGCGGCAAACAGCTCAACGTGGTCGGCAAGGTCACAGGCGAAGTCCGCTGGAAGGACAAGAACTGCCAAGAGCAATTCTATGTTGTGGATCCACTACAACTACCGCTGCTTGGAATGCCTCTCATTGAACGTCTTGGACTCGTAAAGTTCGTCGCTTACTTGAACAAGCAGACGGATGTACAGGAACAGTTTCCTGAACTTTTCCAAGGACTGGGAACGCTCTCCGGGGAATATACGATTCGTCTTGTGAAAGACTCCCAGCCTTACTCTATCAGTGTGCCTCGACATCCCCATTCCAATGCGGTAAGGAATCAAAAAAGATCTGCAACGACTGGAAGAGGCTGTGATAATCCGTCCAGTACAGGTCCCGACTTCGTGGTGTGCTGGGATAGTTCCAGTACTGAAACCGCATGGAGATATCAGGATCTGCGTCCACCTAACCAAGCTAAATGCACGCGTGCTACGTGAGGAATACATTCTCCCAAGCGTAGAAGAAACTTTGGGCCTGTTAGGCGACGCAACTGTTTTTTCAAAGCTTGACACCAACTCTGGTTTTCATCAGATCAAGCTAGCCTCAAGCTGCCAGGAGCTCACGACTTTTATTACGTCGTTTGGACGGTACTGTTTCACAAGTTTTCCTTTCGGAATCACGTCGGCTCCAGAGTACTTTCAAAAGTAAATGGCAGAAATTCTCAGTGGACTGCAAAGGGTGGCAAACCTCATAGACGTCGTCCTTGTGTATGGCAAGGACAAGGCACAGCACGACGAAAGACTCGAGAGTGTGCCGGAGCGCATTCGAACAGCGGGTATCACTTTGAATCGTGATAAGTGTGCCTTTGGCGTCAGCGAGATCACTTTTCTCGGCTGCAAGATCAACGAGGACGAAATTAGTCCAGATCCAAAGAAGGTGGAAGCGATAAAGAACCTCGGTCAGACGTGTCTGGAGTAAGAAGGATAATAGGAATGCTAAACCATTCGCCACGATTTCTCCCTGAGCTCGCGGACAAGACAAGATCACTTCGAGAGCTTCTCAAGAAAAATTGGAGTGCCATTGGGGCCACGAACAGGAGAAAGTGCTCCAAGAGCTGAAGGAGATGATTTGGTCAGCCAAATGTATGTTGAAGTACAATCACAAGTTCCCCACCATCGTTTCTGCAGACGCCTCATCGTACGGCCTAGGTGTTGTATTACTACAAGTTCAGCCGTCAGGGAAGCGCCGGCCAGTCTCCTTCGCATCTAGGTCTCTTGCTGATGCTGAAAATGATTACGCACAAATCGAGAAGGAAGCCTTGGCTGTGACATGGGAAGCGGAGCGTTTTTACGAGTTTCGAAGAGATTTACACGCAACTTTTCAGACAGGCCGTCGTCCTCTAGTAACGCATGTAGAGGACGATGGTCTTCCTCTACACGAGTCTTGACCGGCGATGATGGAATGTCCCAACCGGCAGATGATCGTGGCCTTACGCTAGGACGGTGCCGGTAGAGCTGTCGTGGCAGCGCCGTAGCGCGTGGCACCTCTTCATCGTCTTCCACAGGCCGCCACACGCTCTTAGGGAAGTCTCATTCCTGCACGCATTCAGCGGTTTCGGCTCCGGCTCATGAGGGTCGACTGCGGCATTGTTTACGTCTCTGGAAAGGTGATGATGATTCGGGGTTTAATGGCGCAAGGGCAGCTTAGGCCATAATCCATGGAAAGGACTTGGTCATCGCAGACACACTGTCAAAAGCGCCCCTGCAACAGGGCCCCAACACCGACTGTCTCGCAGTTACGAAGTCCAGATTTTTGGAAGCGGAGCAATGATTGGCATTTTTTCTCAACCATCGCAACTGCTACGCATCCAGGCGGCCCAACAAGACAAGGTCTGTCGTACCTAAAGAAGGTACTGCGAAACAGGATGGCCGCGATGGTCATCAACTCCTTTGGCACTTCGACCTTATTGGAAAGACCAAGGCTCCATGACTATCCATGAAGAAACATTGGCCTTCGGCACACGAATAATTGTCCCTGAGAAGATGAAGCCACAAATCCTAAGGACGCTTCACGAATGGCATCAGAGCATAGTTAGGTGCAGGGCACTTGCGCGTGAGACCGTATGATGGCCAGGTATCTCGACGAAACTAGCCAAGACAGTCAGATGATGTCAAACCTGCGCAAAAGGTAGAGAACAAGCGGAAGCACCTCTCCTTCCATCAGACACACCTCCGCTTTCATGGCAAATGGTTGGAATCGACCTTTTCGACCTCAGAAGACGCACTTACCTTCTTGTGGTTGACTACAGGTCGACTACCCGGAAATTGCCCTGCTCCCATCAACGACTTCATCGTGCACCACAAAAAGCATCAAGAGTATTTTTGCAAGACACGGAATACCCGACACCGTCATGTCGAACAACGGTCCCCAGTTCTCTTCGAGGGAGTTCAAAACCTTTGCAAAAGCCTACGGTTTGCAGCACGTGACCGGCAGGCCATCTTACCCCAAAGTGAACGGACAGGCACAGCGAATGCAAACTGTGAAGCAGTGAAGCGACTGCTGGAAAAAGAAGAGGACCCCTATCTGACATTGTTGACGTACAAGAACACGCGTGGGAACACCGGGTACAGCCCAGCACAAATACTGATTGGGAGACAGCTTACAAGCAGAATTCCGGTACTGCCATCAACACTTTCTCCAAGGATGTTGTATGAAGAAGAGATTGCCAAGATGATGGCAGCAGAAAAGGAAGATCAAAGGTTTCGTTACAACAGGAGACACCCTGCAAGACCTCTCCCGGATTTGAAACCAGGGGAGAGTGTCTGGGTCAAGGGCTCTGGAACGAAAGGAGTCATCGTTCGACCCTCTACTTAGCCATGGTCCTACGTGGTGCAGACCCAGTCAGGGGTGCTTTGAACGAGCAGAAGATGTCTGGTCCAGCTTGACGCCACCCGGGACGGCACCGAATATTACGCCCCCCTCTTAACTGTGCGTACACAGCGGCATTTCGGTGAGGCTGATCCTCCGGAGGAGGATGAAGCTGGAAGCATAGCACCCGAGGATACAACCTCTTCAGGCGTCACAGAAGAAGGACGGACACCAGCAGTGGAACAACCTGGCGACAATTCGCGTATGCAGCGATATGTATAGGGGTATTGCGGTACGGCCTACAGGTGTTCAGACCAGAAAGAATTGCGTTGTGAGATTTGGGATTTTGGGGCATGCATAACTGTCTGCGTGGTGGTACTGCGTTGTGTTGTGTGTTTCTCTCTTTTTAAAGAAAGGGAGATGTGCTCTAATAGCGTTTATTCTGATAACGATGTGGCTCGTTGAGAATGTGCGCATGCCTGAGAGGATTGCTACAAAAGGGCGCGCGCAGAATAAACTTGGCTTTTTTTTGGGAAGGGGGGGGGGGGGGAAGGCGGCATCGGACACCGGAGCGTGGACTTCCGGAGCGGACGTGTTGTTGTTTGGGGCTCGTGTGCCCCTAGAGTAGTAGAACACTACAGGTACTGGTTAAAAGTATAGTGATTTAGTTAAAACAAACAAACGAAACTTTACAGCTAGAACACCAAAGAACGTAAAAATCTAACTAAAATTACAATACGTTTAAAACATCAGAGTTTCGAAAGAAGATGGAAACAATAACACCGACTTAACATGACAAACTAACCAATTTATTCAGACGTTTCGTGTCCCATACGGGATACATCATCAGTGCACCCTCGGGAGGGAATGAGTGACCGAAAAACTCTGATTTTCGGTCACTCATTCCTGGTTCATCTTTTCACTCATCTTTTTCTGGTTTCAACAAAGGAAGGATTGTCGCTAATTTCCAGCGAGAAGGAAGCTGCCCTTCTTTCCAAACGAAGTTCAAGAAGTGGAGAAGACATTCTCGTGCTTCGGATGACAGGTGCCTTGGCATCGAGTATGTGATGCGATCTGGTCCTGGGATTGTGCCTTTCGATGGCAAAGCCCTCAGAAGCTCAGTCATATTGAAAGGCATATTATACTCGAAATGCTCACCATGACCGACAGATATACTCTTCTTTTCAGCAGATGTTTTAACCTTCAAGAATTCCTTACTGTAATGTTCGGAACTCGAAACGCTCTGAAAATGTTCGCCCAAGACGTTGGCTTGGTCTTCCAAACTGTCACAGGGAGACCCATTGATTTGCAGAAGAGGGGTTGAAAGGTTACGACAGTCGCCTTTAATATTTCTCAGCCTCTCCCAAACTTTCTTTGAGGGTGTATTTGATGTTAATGACGAAACAAAGCCTCTCCACGATTCTTTTTGAGCGTGTTTCCTTGTCCATCTCGCTTTCGCCCGTGCTTTCTCAAAGGTAAGTAAATTCCGTGTAGTGGGGTACCTGCGAAAGATGCCCCATACTCGGTTTTGTTCTTTTCGTGTTTTGTCACAGTCGCTCGTCCACCAAGGCTTGGGGCGCTTGGGGAGGCGACCAGATGTCTGTGGAATGGACTCAATAGCTGCCTCTATGATTGTGGCTGTATTAAAGTCATTAGCCTGGTTTACCTTTATGCCAGATAAGGGCCCCAATGGTAGTGTGGCTTTATCTTGAAAGCGGTTCCAATTTGCTAAGGATAGTTTCCATCGAGGACGTCGTGTATAGTGTTTAATGCATGGTTTAACCTTAGGACTAAAGGGAAGTGATCACTACCTCGAGGGTTGTCCTCTACTGCTCAGTCTATGTCCTGGAACAGAGATGGGCTGCAGAAGGAAAGGGTAATTGCTGAAAAGGACTCTGTGGCACTATTTACGTAGGTTGCAGCTCCTGTGTTGAGGATGCAAATCGACCTTGCAAGCAAAATCCTTTCTATCATCTTTCCCCGTCTGTCGATCTTTCGACTACCCCGTAAGCAGTTATGGGCATTGAAATCTCCAAGTACAAGATATGGTGATGGAAGTTCATCCAGTAAATGTTCCAGTTGTTTTTGCCCCACCACCACCGATGGAGGCAGATATAAAGAGCAAACTGTTAAAACCCAATGAAGACAAATTTGAACAGCAACTGCTTCAAGATCTGTTTTCAGTGGAAGGTGCTTCGTATGAACGGAATTCCGTGTGAGGATTGCAACACCTCCAGATGTACGTGTTGCATCTAGACGGTCTGTCGGAACAGGTTCCACCGCCTGAGAGTGTGTGTCTGTTGGTGATTCAGGTATGTTTCTTGTAACGCAACACAAAATGCATCATACCTGTCTGAAAGATCGTTGATGTCATCGAGATTCGTGAAAAGCCCTCGACAATTCCACTTTACGATGGCCATAATGAAGAACATCAGAGAGATGCATACAAGACGTGTCTGCAATATGGACAGGAGTGTACTGTTCAAGCAAACTTTCATTATTTTTTCTTTGGGGGCATTATGGGCTGTCTCGGGGTTTTCTTCCGAGCAGCCACTAGTTCCTTAGGCGATATATCGGGGAGTGAGCCACTCCCAGATAGACTACGTGCAGTCTGTCTTTTAGACTGGGAGCTCGCGCTCGCGAATGAG
Source organism: Ornithodoros turicata (assembly GCF_037126465.1). Lineage (NCBI taxonomy): Eukaryota > Metazoa > Arthropoda > Arachnida > Ixodida > Argasidae > Ornithodoros > Ornithodoros turicata. The sequence continues at coordinate 4,490,244 of NW_026999301.1, forward strand.
TCTTGCGAGCTTGCATCGTCATCGCATTCCATAGAAGTCATTTCTATGGGTGGGGATGACAGCAGTGGCGTCGATGACGGTGACGCCACAGAAGTGAGTGAAGTGGGGGGTGGATCTTCCACTCCCATGTTTTCCTCTGTGCTTATATGTGTTTCAGTCTGTGTGTATGTTTGGTGACCATTTGTGGCTTTCCTTTGACCGTCGCTGCAAAAGATTTTTCAAAGAAATATGGTGATACCTTTTTTCTTGCCTCCGGATAGCTGAGGTTTTCAGTAACCTTAACATGTAGAATCTCCTTCTCATATTTCCACTTCGGACAACCTCGTGAATATGAGTGGTGTTCACCGGAGCAATTGACGCAGCAGTCGGCCCCCTTGCACTCCTTTGTGTCGTGGCCTGCCTGACCACATCTTGCACAACACGGGGAACCCCGGCATGGATCAGCAACATGTCCATATCTATTGCAGCGAAAACAGCGCAACGGATTTGGGATATATGGCTGCACATCCGCTGGAAGATATCCTACTTTTAACTTGTCAGGTAACGTCGGTTTATCAAAGGTGAGCACGATGTTCCTCGTTGTGATATATTCACCATTCTTACGGATCTTAATTTCGCGAACATCTACGTCATCCTGATCCTTCAAGTTTTCCAGGATCTCTTCCACAGGTACGTCATTCAGCTCTGAAACTGAGATGACGCCCTTGCAAGTGTTGAGTGTTTTGTGTAGAGAAGCTGAAATATCTTTTTCCATCATCTCATGTGTGTTGAGGATGTGTTCGCAATCTTTGGCATTTGTACATTTTATGAGCAGATCACCAGATCGTATACGTTTGATTTCAGTGACGTTTCTGGACAGCGATGCCACCGCTTTCTCAATGAAAAAGGGTGACATCTTTCCAAGTGGTATGCTTTTGTCTCTCTCTGTGTCTGAAGAGGAAAGTTCGATGTATTTAGTTGTGAACTATTTTGATACAGTCTGTAAGACTTCGGTCCGTGGTCGCTTTGCGCCCACGATCTCAGGTGAAGAAGAAAATTTTCCCATACAGGTTTGATCAAATGAATATTCCTATCCGTCACCCGCACTTCATACTCATACGTACGGGAAGGTCCCGGAGTTTTCAGAAAACCCATCAGCCGGGACTTGACCAAGACCCCGACCGCAACCGTTCAAGGCTTCCACCCTTCACCTTAAATCCCCTCGGCACGGTACGGTTAACACCTTGGGACTGGGGGCTGGGGTCCGTGGTGGCGCGACTCACCAAACACCAGCCGAAGCTGGTGGCCCCTGCGGGGCGTATCTCTAAAGACCACTCATTGCCTTCAACATAAAGGCTTTCGACTGGTGTTGTGCGGAAAGCACCAGTTATGAAACGTAGCGCCTGATGATGTAACGGATCAAGAATTTTTACAACAGATTGGCGGGCAGATCCATAGGCAATGGAAGCATAATCCAATGTAGACCGTACTGTGGAAACATAAATCTTGTTTAATGTGTCTCGATCTGCTCCCCATTATCTCTGCGATAGTATCATTAGGAGGTTCAGGGACTTCATGCATTTGGTCTTAAGATTTTTAATGTGTGGTAAAAGGGTAAGTTTGCTGTCAAAGATGACGCCAAGAAATTTGTGTTCAGATTTGACCTGGATCTCGCGACCGCCCAGATGTAGAGACGGTGCTAGGAACATTCCTCTCACCGTCGAAAACAGGATTGACACAGTTTTCTCAGACGAGAATTTGAAACTGTTTTCAGATAACCACTTTTTGAGTCTATTCATTGCCAGCTGCACCTGTCTCTCGCATACTGTCAAGTTTGCAGAACAACAAGAGATCTGTATCTCATCTACATAGAGAGCATGATGTCGAACCTCGAGACTAGGGAACACGAAGGGGCAGACACAAACACGAGGTCTCAACGAAGTCTGTCCATTCGTGTTCCCTAGTCTCGGGGTTTTACATCATGCATCATCTTCACGAGCTCGCTTGCTTCCTACCATTTCTTCATTAGATAGAGAGAATGAAGAATTCTCAGTTTCTTCTCTCTTCAGAAGAAAATTCGTCTTCTTCTTCTTCATTAGATAGAGAGAAATATGATATGAATTTTCTATTTTGAAGAAAATCAGCAATGCATCTAACTAGGCGTCCCCTTATGCCGAAAGAATAGATGTCCTGAAGAACGCCATACCTCCATGCAGTGTCATAAGCCTTTTCTAAATAAAAAAAAAGGATAAAAAGTGTTGTCTTCTAACAAACGCTTCACGAATGGTCGTCTCTAAACGAATGAGATGAGCCACTGTGGAACGCCCCACCCTGAAACCACATTGCAGTGTTGGTGGACATTTGTTTTCCTCAAGAAAATGGACAGCCGACCATTGACCATTCGTTGAAAGGTCTTGACTGTACAGCTCGTTAGAGCGATAGGTCTGTAACTGCTCGGACAAGATGGTTGTTTGCCAGGCTTTAGAAGTGGAATAACCGTAGCAATTTTTCACGACGATGGTAATGTCCCTTCTACCCACACCCGATGAAAAAAATTTAACAAAACTTTCCTTGACTCGTCTGACATATGGTGAAGCATAGAGTACATGGGGCCAGTTTCTGGGCCAGGAGCAGTCGCCTTCGCAAAGGATAAAACTCGCGGAAGTTCCACCACGTCAAACGGCTGATTATATGAATGGTCATCACTGCCATTCATTCTAATTTTCTGTTTTTCAGCACTGTTTTTGTGTTTAAGAAAGTCTGCACTATAATGCGAAGAACCCGAAATGCTCTGAAAGTGTCGACCAAACACATTTGCCAGTTCTTGTAAGCTTTCACATGAGCGGCCACTGATTTGCAGCAATAGAATAGAAAAATTTGCGTATTCATTTTTAATTTTTCTGAGCCTGTCCCAAACCACCTTGGATGAGGTATCACGGGATAAACACGATACAAAGTTTTGCCAAGAGGACCGTTTGGCTTGTTTTCTTGTCCATCTGGCTTTTGCTCTTGCTCTTTTGAAGAGCAGAAGATTTTGGGTAGTGGGGTACCTCCAAATCTATTCCATCCACGGTTTTGAAGTTTCCGAGTCTCCTCACACTCACTCGTGCACCATGGTCGTCGTGGTAGATGGTGAGACGTTTGTGGTATAGATTGAGTAGATGCCTGCTGGATGACACTCGGGATTAGGTAACGGGCTTTCTCAATCTTTACCTCATAAAAAGGAATTAAGGATAAATCGCACTTTTCTGAAAACTTGGCGTTTGGCGTTTCTCCGTGTCCCTCGACGGGTGTGAGATGTAGCAGCTTCCGAGATGTAGCAGGTTCCGGTATGTGCGACCCTTTCGGCGTTTTCAGAGAGTAGACGTTATCCGCGAATTCTCGCGAGGCGTCCAGCTTGTGCGTCTGGAAATACTTGTTGAGTGTGTTACATAGGGACGTAGTTTCCGAATTCAAAGTGCCGTCGCCGAAAGCGACGTGTGCGGCGTGCTCCAATAAGATGGAGGTGGCTTTGCGTTCGCTCAATTTGGGAGGCTTCACCGCACAACCTGCTTCGCGCGATGCTAGTTAGGCGTCGAGCGCCTGTGCGAGCCAATGGTCCAATTCGACGGCCTTCACGTCTACGGGTAAGACGAAGTCGTATCGCGATTTATTGTGCGCGAAAGAAACGTTAAGTTCCGAAAGGGTTTTTCCCAAATCTCTCTTGAGATCCGAGGTGACACGAAAAGGTCTCCCGGCTTCGACCGTGTCCTCGAAAGAAACCCCGATTTTCGCATCTTGCCTTTCGTACCCGATATTTTGAAAATCGTTGCTTATGCTGAGATCCATCAGGCCGACTTTATAGCGATTCGAGAGCTGAAGCGGACTATCGAAAGCTACCGTGAAGGCTTTGAGCTTATTCGACGGAAAGTTATCCATGCTGGCATTCGAGAGCAGGTGGACGTAGATGTCTGACGTCATTTCCCAATCTTGACCACGTCGCTGCTCGGAACCCAACTGTCGTGCTCTTTGTCGTAACCGAACCAGCGAACCAATGAGAAGCTCTGACCGTTCACTTTCTTCTTGCTCAGCACTTTCGTTACTGGCCAAGGCTCATTGACATCTCGGGTTACGACGAGTACCTCCTCAGGGTAGAAAGATCCGTTCACTTCCTTACCCCGGTAATCTTCCAGGTGCACGACGGGAGGGGAGGTGTCTCTGAGGCGGGACACGGTGAAAATCTGAGGCGACCAATTCCCTTCCGAGCTCTTATGAAAACCTTTTCATAAGAGCTTTTCTGTGTAGTAGGAGCCTCACTTTATCCCCAACTTTGAGCTGGTTTTTCACAGAGGGTACTACGGGCTTCCCATTTCTCTTATTGAGCAGCTCCAATTCATTTTCGGGTGTGACTTCGGACGGGCTGATGCCCAATGTCCTGTGTTTGATGTTATTGTAGTCGCGCACGATTTTGGGAACTACGGAAACGAAGTGGTATTTTCCACTTACTCTAAAATAGCTAAATATTCTGTCGCGTAAAGTGCGTATCACCCGTTCCGCCTGCGATGCCTTGATTACGGGAGAGAAGGTGCAATACATGTAGACCTTCTTTCGTGACAGGTAATCCTTAACGATCTTGTTGTAGAATTCCCCTCCTCTGTCACAAAAGATGTGTGTAGGCTCTTTACCTCCCTGAAAAAGCCTTATCATGGCCCTTTTCCTTTCGGCGGGGCGCTTCGTCTTTAGCGGGAGGGTGTGCAGAAAGCGGGAGAGGGAATCGATCGCCACGAGAACGTAGTAGTAGCCGCCGTTGAATCTCTTGTATTTTGAAAAGTCGGCGAGATCCATTTGCCACACGTCGTTGATCTTGAGTGCGATGATGCGTCTCCTATTAAACTTTCTTCTGACTGGATGGTGTAACGTGTAGGCGTTCAGCTTTCTGAGAATGGCGAGAGCCTTGTTTTTGCTTATGTGACGCGCTTTTCTATAGTGGTCCACTCCCCCCAAACCACCCTCTGGCTTCGCCGTCGTCCACACAATGGAGGCTTGATGCTGCTGCTGCTGAGGCTCGCGAGATTTGGGCAGAGAAATCAGGCGCAATAGTTTCGACACTTTGGGGAACCAGGAAGGTTTCTTTCCCGTCTTATGTTGCAATAAATAACCGAAGAGTTCATAAATGGAGGTGTGCCTGATGGGCTTGCCCGACACGGGCAAGACACGGGAGACACAACCTTCGCGATCCCAGGAAAGAACCTTCTTTAATTCCGAGACGACCCTTTCCGCTTTCTCTTCGTCCACGTCTGGAGAGAGGAGCGAATCGTCAAAGTCCATTGTAGTGTCAGACGCCTTGTTTTTATTGTTGGCAAAGCATATCTCTGTATGTAGAATATTTGTGACGGAGGCCTGTCCACCACGACATTCAGGTTCCTCAGCATGTTTGCAACGAAAGTAGATTTGCCGCACATGGAGGGGCTGTTTAAGATACAGCGAACAGGATGACGGAAACAAAAAGGTTCGGGGAAGACATGTTGCGTGCGTACACGTTGCACGACGAAAAAGAAGAGACTGAGACTCGAACAGAAATAGCATTCCTTTTATTTACATGTCGTTGTCCTCTGCATCGGAACTGCGTTCCCAATACAGATTATGCAGGCTAAAGTTGGACTTCTTTTTCGTCAGTCTGTCGCTAAGATGCGGTCGATCGTCTTCATCTTGTCCTGACACATTTCTTGACGTGCTTGCAACCATTGCAGGCGGTGGACTTGAAAGGCTTCCTCCACAATGCCGCGAATAAATTCGCAAAGTTCTTCGCTTTTTGTCTTTTCCTGGCGACGACGAGAAACACAGGAGAATAAACCACACATGGCGTTTTCCACGTATCGGTCAGAATGATGACGCGAGTGCAGTGCGCGCTGCCTTGATACAAATAAACACGCGCAAAGAAACGAGAGCGAAGCCAAAACAGAAGCCACCCGTTACCGCTAGGTGCGCTCAGTTGCTCTGCAGTCTTGGTGTCCGCTCAGTTTCTGCCTGGCTCTCGGATGGAGCAGTCGCACTGTCGCCACGGGGGAAGAGGTGGGTGATTTACCGATGTTTGCACTTTGTTTTACCACGCTCCCTTTCTCGCATGTTTGCCGTGCCCCGTGTTTAGACTTGTTTCGCAGTGACCAACGAGTGATTTGCCGATGTTTGCACGTTGTTTGACCGCACTCGTGTTAAGCCTTTTGTCGCATATTTGCCGTACACGCATGTTTAGACTTGTTTAGCAGTGAGCAAGCTTTTTGTTCGTGTGACGCATGTTTAGCGATGTGTGCCCAGTGCTTCCCGCCTTGTGTTAGCTGCATAGTGTTGTGACGCTGTGGTTAGGGCTAACCAATCGCCCCCCTAAGCCTTTCCCCCGATGTGTACTGTTTTCTCTGTGCTGTTTAGCAGTAGCGGTTAGACCTTTTCTCTCGCATGCCTAGACTTATTTAGCAGTGTTGCCATTTTTACCTGCCGCTAGTACCTTGTTGTTCTCTCTCTTTCTCGCATAGAGCTATGATGGTGGCGCCATCTGGTGTGATGCCTTGCAACTAAGTGCCACATGTCATCGATCTCTACAACTGCCCGTCGCCAACTACCAACATGGCGGGCGCTGGTCACTCGGGCTTTCCAGAGCGGTTTATTCGCCACGGCGTCGTTGATTTTCGAATAAATTGTTTATCTCCACTCTATTTCTAGCTATTTTTTTTTTCTTTTTTATGGACACAGGTTGCCGCCAACTCACAGCTTGGTCTGGACACGAGATAGATGCTCCCCAATTAGTGTAATGACTCCCTGGAGGGTGCTGATTAACGTGGGGGTCCCAATTAGCTCTAATTGCTAATTAAATCGTGTTTAGACGAAGTTGTGAGTTGGCGGCAGTCTGTGTCCTGTCATTACTACTTGTAAGCAGCGAAATCTCCCAAGAGAGCGGCTTCAGCAGCAGCCTGGTCAGCCTATTCATTCCCCTGTATGCCTACATGGCTGGGTCACGTGTTGACCTCTGTTGGGCATTCTGTTGCAAGACATCGCGCGTGCTGGACAAGAGTGTTTTTCTTCAGTGCAGTCCACAAATAGCATGGAGAGAGCTGAGCGAATTTCTGTACACTAGGAATGACTGAATTCCATTTGTTAAGGATGAAGCGCAGTGCTAGCATCAGTCCAATGATTTCAGTGTGAAACTTGAAAAGTTTTTATAAAAAGTGTTTATAACACGCAGCATGGCCGCCGAAACTTCCCTCAAAGTCTCAAGCTCCTGCTTCAAAACTACAGTGGTCGTATTTCCCTTGTCACACCTTGTTAAGGATATGTTCGACAATATAACTAGCTCTCAAGGAGGTATTCCTTCGTTGCATTTCGAAAGTAAAAAATAATCGAACGTATAACCGTACAATTCTGCATCTGCCGTGTTCGCACGCTAAATGGACGAATGACTCATGGCTTGTTTGATAGACTTAGATAGATTTTGAAGTGTTCTGTTAAGAAACGTACTTGGAGATTTCTGAATGTGAAATCATAGGACAGAAAGGAAGGCACACAAATACAACAGAGGGTGCCGTTCATTTCTCACACTTCTGCTTTCAGGTGCAGGCAGACCTTGAAAATGGCATTCTTAGGTCCCTGGGCATTCAAAGGCCAGTGAGAACAAAGTGCTTGAAGCATTATGTCTAGATTCATCTCTTGCAGCTTTTGCATGGCAAATCGTTGTCTAGGGAGGTGCGTGAATGAATGTGCATGCTCCTGAAATTTGAATACTATTATGTTACACATCGAGATTACCAACAGCTGGTTTACAGAAAATGGAGGCACCTATAGTGACTGAAGTTATTCATGAGAGCGAAAATATTTTTTTTTCTTCTTGCAAACAAACAAAAAGTTTCGTCACATTCGTATGCAGATTATTTGCAGAAAGGCATTTCGAGAGTCTATGCAGTACCAGTTTCCTGCATTTACCAGAACGTAGGTTCCCAAGAAAAAAACACACGCGGGAAAGTACATAAGCGGTTTCCGATCTCACGATTCTACGATTCTGAGGCTGGAACACACACAGACTGACAGACACAACACATACAAAAGGTACCGTCATCGGGCTTTTTCGTCGATTGCCATTTTTCACCTCTCCGATTTTGGAACCAAGGCAACCCTGTATGGGAATGGCGACGTCCGCGACAATGTTCACAATATGGCAGGAGTCCACCATAGCTAGAACCGACGCCGGGAACTCTTTTGGTCACTGAGGACACGTATTCAGAGTTCGACATATTGAAATTTGGCAGCCGAGGAAACCACTATCTGCAATGTCAACAGAATCCTGATACCCAGCGAAAAATACAGCAAGCGATTCGTCCGGACTCGGTACTCTCGTTCCTAGGCCTCCACAAAGAACCACGCGCTGCTGGGAACTATTTTCATACGCGGGAGCAAGAAGCCTTCGCTGCCCTGGGGCTGCCGTGCCTGTCGACCAATCAGGGACGATTAATTTTTAAAGTTTGAATCTGAAGCGTTCATATCGCAGCAGATTAGTTCTACTACTTATCTTTACACCGTGACTTTTTTAGGAGTTTATTCTCGAAGACTATTTTGCGAAGTGTAAACCAGAGTGAGCCCTACCTCTGATGTGCCAAACGACCTCGGGGAGTCTCGGCGACGAAAACGGACAGCGCGGGCGCGTATAAGACATTCAGCACACTGAACGTCACATTCATACACGTTGGAGCGAAAAATTCACTGGACTAACGAGATTCCCAATGTCCCGCGGATCTCAGGAAAATAAGAGTAATGAGCACTCTGAGAAAACGATCGAACGATCCACAGATTTCAGGCTCAGGAAGCTAAGAGATAAATATATAGACGTAGAGCAAACCATACCTATCAAACACAAGCAAGAAGTACGAGGTGTTTTCAATGAGTACGAGATTTTGGTAAGAGAGTTGGAATTGAAACTCATGGAAATGAAAGTAAGGGCAAACATGGCTGAAGAAGAAAAGGAGGAAATATCCACAGACAAAGCAACGGTGGAGAGGAACTTAGAGGAAGCTACAAAACAACTAATTGAAACAGAGGGCGAAATTTCCATACTGAGGGAGGTATTGGAAAAAGAAGAAAACAAAGTGGCAACACTGGAACACAAACTGAAGGAAGTTCCTAAAATATCATGTGCGCAAATGGTGAGCTCCTCCCCAAACCCCAACCCACAGACGAATAAGACTAATATGGAAATAGCCTTTGTACATGTGAGGCACAAAAGAACCCAAGAAGAAATAGGGATCCAACTACGGGGACACTTCAACCCCTCGGAAATGGGAATACCAGACGCACAATACAATCAATGAGAAACGGAGGGGTCATGGTAAGGTCCCAATACATTGATGGACTGAAAAACTTGGTCGACGAAATCAACAGAAATGACAAGCTGTCTGAGATACTCCAGGCAGCTCTGCGAAAAAGAAAAAGACCCAGATTACGTATATCTGGTACGGAAAAAGGAATAACAAAAGACATCCTATTAGCCACAATAAACTTGAAGAACGACTTCAAAATCCAACAGGACGAGTTTTCAATAGTCAAAGAAATAAAAACTGGCCGGAATAAAGCATGCATAGTAGAGGTAGAGATGGAACAGGCTAAAACCCTACTTGAAAAAGGAACACTATATATGGGTTGGTCAGAAAGTAAAGTTACCGAGGAAATAATGACTAGAAGATGCAGTAAATGTCTACTCTACACTCATAGCACACGAGAATGTAGAGATGAAAGAAGAAGATGCCATCAATGTGGAGAAACGCATATGGCCAAAGACTGTCGCGTAAAAAATGAGGCATAGGCGCCGACTGTGGGGGGGCGCGGGGGCCCTCGCCCCCCCGGAACATGAACTAGGGGGGGGGGGTGCCGCCTCCCCCGGGAAGTCCCGCTAAGAGACTGACACCAACCTTTGGGGCTCGGCGGGCCCGCGTGATAAGAGCGAAGAGGCACCAACCCCAAAAAAGCATCTTCCAATTTGTAAAGTATGTATCCGCCCACCAGACTCAATATCACAGTAGAAGGTGAGGCGACGAAACACAGAGGATGACACAACACATAGCCTGAATTTCGCCCAAAGCAATCAGATCAATGAAACGAAGCAGTCGAAAAGGTACCAGCAGCTGCCAATGAGGTGTAACGGTAGGATCTTCGAAACGCATATCCGTTGGGAGCGGGTTCAACTCCCGCCGCTCCATTTCATTGACCATATTCATTATATTGCGCGCATTTCGGGTCAAACACCGAGGATTCAATGCATTTTGTTCCTTTTGCACTCAGTTTTCAAAGGCGTAATGCCTTCAGTTGTGCACATGTTCACTGTTTACGTTCTCTCTGTTTTCTTTTTTTTTTCCTGTTCTTCCTTCCTGTTATTTCTATACCAGTTCTGCATACATCATAGCATCCCACCAGAGTGTGTGATTCTTCAGCTTTAGTTTTGTGTTCTTCATTGTTCTTTTCCTTTTGTGTCCTTCTTTTTGTTTTCTATTGCTTTCTTCTTTTCTTTGCCTTTTTTGTCTTCCCCTTTCACTTTTTTTTTGGAACAACAAGCCGACATCCATCTGGCTTACCTTTCCTTTCTTTTTTTTTCATAACAAACATACCCCTCCCCCCCGCCAGAGTACTTACTTCGCGGTGCGCCCTTGCCCCCCCCCCCCCTGAGAAAATGAAAACTCTCCGCCTCTGGAATGAGGACTACTTCTGTAGAGCATGCGGATATGCAAATAGTGTCAAGGGCACAAATCATGACACAGCTCACTCAGCCTATTCCAGATCATGCCCGGAATACCAAAGAGAACTGGCGATAGCTAAAAAAAGAAGCGGTATCTAACATATAACAACTTCAACCCCCCAAAATGCTGAAATTTTTGCAAATTAACACCGCCAGAAGCAAGGCAGGTCTCCATAATTGTTAACCCACTATGAAAGAGCTGAATATAGGCATAACCTGTATACAAGGACCTTACTTAACAAATAAAAAAATTCAGAACACAATTCCCGAATATTTAAATATCCACGCACTCGAAAACCCGAAAACCGTAACTATTTGTAGAAATAAAAATTATTACTATTTTCTACGAGGGATCTCAAGTAATAAATTAATCCTGAAATGCTCAAATAAAATCAGAACTTTTATCCTGATTAATTTATATTTTGAACCGAATTCAGATATAAAAATGACTTAGAAACTCTAAACAACAAAATAAATGCATTTAAAACAGAAACGTTAATTATAATTGAAGACTTCGACGCAAAAAATAACTTATGGGGAGGGAACATAACAGACGAAAGAGGTGAAGACACCCTTGATTTTATAGTTGGAAATGACTTAGCACTAAAAAACTGCAGTTCCTCCCCAGCAAATTTTCACGGCCCTTGCGGAAAATCTTGAATTGACTTAACCATCATCTGAAAATGACTTTCAATTGATTGAAGACTGGGCAGTTACACAGATACATCATATTTAACGCATTTAAAGGCAGGATCCGCAACGGTTGTGCCCAAAATTAAGTGAAGGTTGGTTTCAGCAGAGACCACCCCCAGATGCTGACAACAGCCTCCGTTTCGTATAAACGTGCGCGTATAATTTATAAACAACGAAAACGATAAAGCGAAACCAAAACTATGAGAGCAGGCGGTGGCAGCGGAATCGAGGAGCGCCACGCCGTGACGTCAGTCGCGAGATTCGTCTGCCGTGATTCCCATGTGTTGTATTGCATTGAAGACGCAAGGAAGCACGTTACGCTCAACGTGCAATCATGGAAACCGACTCCGCATCAGAATAGAACTCCACGGGACTTCAGCCCGATTCAGACGTGTATTCTGATGAGGAGAATGACTTGACCGACACCATAAACCACAACGACTCACCGTATTCGACGGACCCTGTACCCCGTGTACCAGTGCGCGCGTCGCTTGAAACCGAGGCCTCGGACTCATACACTGAAGACTGTTGAACTCGGAGTAACTAATGATGAGTTTCTAATAGGTTGTCGCACATTCTTATACAGGGTGTCCCAGAAAACGTGGCATTGAATTATAATAAAAAAACTACACCAACTAGAGTCATGCGGTCAATGGCATTTGTTCTTACTTGGTTTTTGCCACCTCCTCATATGAATGTCGTATAACGTAAGTTTAATTATTTAAATTTTTGCGAGCTTAAGTCGGAAACTTGCCTAGTAAAGGTCACTTTTTTACCCCTCCAATGTGAAGAGCGTGTCTAATTAAGTCAAATTAATGATAATTGACAGGAATATTCAGGAGCTATCCCATCGGAAAAAATAGTCGAACATCATACTATACGGAGGTCGCACAGAATAACGCACGATGAATTTTTAGCGCAGTGTTTGTCAGTCCGACGAAATGAGGTTGGAAACCCAGCCCTCCCCGACATCGCAGAAAGAGATAAAACGTCCGGCTTAAAAAAAAAAAAACGGCTTATCGCGTCCGACTTTCGCTGGGATTTTGCTTTCCCTCTCCCAATTTTAGGAATTGTTACTTTTTCTACTAGCACTCTGTGGGCTGGCTTCGGAACCTCCTTTCGTCGCACTGAGAGCGATTGCGTTCAAAAAGTCATCGCGCGCTATTGTCCGGTGCTCCGAAAAGCATGATATTCGGCTATTTTTTCCGATGGAATAGCCCGTGAATATCACTGTGAATTATCATGAATTTGAGTGTATTCGGCACGCTCTTCATATTGGTGGGGTAAAAAAGTGACCTTTACTTGGCAAATTTCCGAGTTCAGTTCGCAAATATTTACATAATTAAACTTGGAGTACATGACATTCACATTAGGAGGTGGCAAGAACCTAATAAGAACAAATGCTGTTGACCGCATGATTCTAGGTGGCGTAGTTTTTTTATTAAAATTCAATGACACGTTTTCTGGGACACCCTGTATATGAGCCACGGGTGCACGCGTAACATGAAACATGTTGCAGGTGCACGTGCGGTCGGTGCCTCCCACAGGTGCCCGCAGGTGCCACTGCGAGCTCCCGCATGAGCCGTCTTTTCGTGTCGAACATTCCTGATGGGATGAGAACATATCGTTCTCGAGCTGGTCTTCCTCCACTTGATTTTGGGCAGCGCCATTTCCCACTCCAAACGACATTGTTTGTCCGTCGGAAACTGGAAATATGCTACGTCTGTTGTTGTATCCGACCTGTTGCCACAACTGATTACACAGCGTGTCTTACTGGCCATCCTGGTGGGTGTAATATGAATGTGCGACGTAACGAACACAATTGCTACGGAAAATTTCCTTCGTCAAAACTGCCAAAACACACAGCAAAGCAAGGCGGACGGCGCGGGATATCTCGCGACTTACATCACGCTCAGTGTTGCTTGCAGAAAAGCGCTCGTGGCTCGCACTACCCTGTCACCGAGCGCGTCATAGAAGAAAATCCTTTTTATCAAGTTTGACTCAGTTTTCGGTGGAGATATTTTACAGGCATGGTCGTTGATGGCTAAAGGTGACGAATATTCGAAAATCTCGGAAGGGACCTTATGCGGATTCTCCCTTTAAAGAGGACAGAAAAACAATATATAAACTAACCAAAAAGGGACAAATTCAATTAAACCACAAGCTACACAATGATAAATGATTTAGTATAACACCAAAAACAGAAACCTATACAAGAAATTACATTAATAGTCTAATCAAAAAAATTTATACAATAACGGAAACATACAGAATACAATGTATGCGTAAAATCCAACCCCGAAGGGAAACTATCAACTGGTGGAATCACCATTACTCGGTACTCTCCTTCCTAGGCCTCCGCAAAGAACCACACGCTGCTGGGAACTATTTTCGTACGCGGGAGCAACAAGCCTTCGCTGCCCTGGGGCTGCTGTGCCTGTCGACCAATCAGGGACGATTAATTTTGAAAGTTTGAATCCGAAGCGTTCATATCACCAGTGATGGCCAGTAGTTAACTACATGTAGTTAAACTACTAGTTAAACTACCTGATTGTAGTTAAAACATAGTTATCAACTACTTGCAGAAATGTAGTGGCAACTACTAGTTAAACTACTATTTTAAGTAGTTAACTACAGTAGTTAGGTTACTGAAGGCGCCAACTACTTCTGATTTTGCCGCAAGCTTTACGGCACGATTGGGCTTCCTACTTTTACCTTGAGCTCCTTGTTTGATGAGAACGGAGGTGCAGAGCAATTGTGTCGTGCATGTGTACTAAATCTTCACTTTTAATGCTTGTCTAGTGAAGCCTCATTTGCTGGGAAATAATTCTGCAACTTTGTTTATCGCGTAGGCACTGAAAGAATCCCGCCGCAAGCTTTGTATTTGACGATCGTAGCAATGGCTTGAGCCAACGTTTATCATTGTTTGTGATTCATATTTAGGTGTCCAATAACACTACAAGGGATTGGTGTTGGTGGACGACGTTAGGTAGTTATAGCTGTAGTCAAACTACAATGCAGTACTTTAAAAAGTAGTTTTAACTACTCCCGTAAAAAGTAGTTGAACTACTAGTTAAACTACTCAATCACAAAGTAGTTATAGTTATAGTTAAACTACTGTAGAAGTAGTTAGTGGCCATCACTGCATATCACAACAGTTTATTTCTACTACTTATCTTTACACCGTGGATTTTTGCGTGATTTTTTTTAGGAGTTTATTATCGAAGTCTATCTTGCGAAGTGTAAAGCAAAGTCAGCCCAGAGATGAAAACGGACAGCGCGGGCGTGTATAAAACATTCAACACACTGAAGACACCAACAAGATGCCCAGAAATAAACCTGAAGATAAAGGAAAGCGTCAGGAAAATGACAACCAAGCAAACGAACTGACAGCTACCTACGCAGAATCCGACTCAAGCACGGATGATACGGAGGATGAAACAAATGAACACTCACAGAAGACGAAGAAGAAGGAGACTGAATTGAGGGGGGAAAAGAAGAAGAAACAAAAGAAGAAAAAACAAGAACAAGAAGAAAACTATGAAGCATTCCCCCCTCTTGGACAATCCGCCAGCGGAGCCTCCAAGGAACACACGGAACGACCCCAGGAGGATGTCACAGACTCTTCATCCGAACAGTATGCAGATATCAATGCTGCTCTTAAAGATTTAAGAAATCATTATATCGACGCAGAGCACGAGCCACCCAAAGACAAGGGACACTGCATGCGTACTGTTTTTCACAAATATGAATGCCTCATCCGTTCCCTCGATATTCAGCGAGCTACGGAGAGAGCCAGGAGGAAAGAAGTCGAACGCACTGCAAAGGCTCTTAACGATGCACTCCAACAGGTGGAAATCCAGAACAAAGAAGCCTCAATCTTCTATGCTGAAATCACCCAAATCAACAAGAACAAACCAAGACCCAAACCAGCAAGGATCGCATCAGCTACAGTAAAGCCTAAACAAGGGAAAAGCCTGAAAAACTTGGCTGTCCTACTAAAGCAAGAAATCACTGAGGCTGACATACTCCTCACCGACGCCACAATAAGGCCTGCAAAATCTGGACTTCTCATCGTGGAAAGTAGGAAAAAGGAGGATCTAGATAAAATTGAACAAGTGTTTCAAGAGAGCGAACTCCTTACCGAAGCGGGCAGTCTGAAAATAAACAGACCTCCCCCCCCAACCGGAACTAAAAATAAAGTACATCGATGAGGACATGGACAAGGAATCAATCAAGCGGGAATTGATCCTTCGCAATGATCTCATGGATTACAAAGATCAAACAGAAGTCAAGTATACACGACAAGAGAGAGACATGCACCCAGACCGCCTTCGTATCCCTCCCCAAAGAAGCTTACAGCAAACTTCTTCTGGAAGACAAAACAAAGATCGGCTGGGCCAGATGCACGGTCGAGGGATACTTCAACGTGAAACGCTGCTCAAAATGCTTAGCGTACGGACATGTTGTCAAGTTTTGTAAGTCCACCCAAACATTCTGTCCCTTCTGTGGCAACAACCACAGGGAGGAAGACTGCAAATCAAACGAGCCAAGATGCAAGGCTTGCATCAACAGCAACCTCCAATGCAGTCACCCAGATGACATAGAACACAGATTCTATGAGAAGAACTGTCCTATATACCTCGCTCATGTCCAGAAGATAGAAGAACAATGGTAGACAAACCACTACATCTACACTTTCTTAAAGATAAATATGTCTTTATATTGTATTCAGAGCAACCAAGCCCATTCTAAAGCAGGGGCTTTAACTCTTTCCAAGTCCCTGGCCTTTCTTAATCCAAATATTGTTCTAATACAAGAGCCTTACTACCATGATACAACAATTTTACAAATTCCGAGAAATTACATAATCATCCAAGCAGTAGGAAAACCAACCGTATCCATTTTACTCAATACCAGCAATTACGATGTTATTCCAATCCTAATTCGAGAAAGTATAATAGCAGTAAAATTAGAAAATAGACTTCGTACCATACTAATTATTAACTCCTATTTATCACCCAGTCAAAACATGCAAGAACTACAATCCATTCAACAGCTTTTATATCAATATAAAAACATTGAAAGAGTCATCTGCGGAGACTTTAACGCCAGGCATCCCCTCTGGGGAAACCAGAACGCAGATCAAAAAGGAGAACATCTCGTTGATTTTACCTTAGCACATGATCTAGCAATAGTAAACGATCCGCAATCACCACCCACTTTCCATGGCCCAAGAGGTCATTCCTGGATAGATCTCACAATAACAACACAAAAAATATATGATCAAATCATTAACTGGACAGTCCTCTCAACAGAAACAGGAAGTGACCACAGTTATATATCTTTCCACATTTTTAAAAACAAACAGCAATCAATAAGAAAGCTCACAAGAAAAGGCCAAATCAAATTGAATGAATGCATAAACAAAGAATATGGTTCAATTACATCAAAGACAAATACTCCATCACAATCTTAAACGTTGATAAAACAATAGCTACATTAAACAAAAGATTTCAATTCTGGACCAACGCTTGTAAAAATAAATTAACAAACAACTACAATACAGTTCCCTGGTGGAATGAAAACTTAACACAACTAAGAAATAATTGTAGAAAACTCAGACGCCTATATCAAAAAGAGATAAGAAATAATCAAAACCAACCTCTACATATCAACTATAAAATGCACTTAGCAAAATACAAAAAAGAAATCATTAAAGCCAAACACACCTATTGGCAAAACATCATTAATGATACAAAATCTACAAACCCATATAATACTCTATACAAAATCTACACAAATAAAATTAAACGAAAAAATCCAATCCCATTACTCAAAAAACCAGATGGTACAACCACCAACACCACAACCGAAACCATAGAACTTTTATATAAAACCTCCTTCCCACAAAGAAACCGCAACCACATAAACATACCATTAATCAACACAAACATACAAGAAGAACCAAACATAACAAATCTAGAAATAATTGAAAAAAACTAAGGAAATAAAATTAAATACCGCCACAGGTGCAGACAAAATTGGTGCATATACAGCCAAGCACCTACTCACTACAAAAGTTGATTTTTTCAACTTGTTGTTCAACGCATGCCTTAAACAAGGAACCTACCCAGCTGACTGGAAATTAGGACAAGTCACTTTTATTACAAAACCCAACAGAGATCCACAAGAACCAAATTCCTATAGACCCATAACAATATTACCCATTATAGCTAGATTATTTGAAAAAATTATATTCAGTAGACTATACCATTTTTCCCACATGCACAATCTTTTACATCCAAAACAATATGGTTTCCGACACGGGAAATCTACCACACAAATGCTATTCGAAATAACCAAAGCCCTTAAAACAAATAGAAGCAATAAAATCCATTCAGCTTTAATCTCTTTAGATATAAAAAGTGCCTTCAACGCCCTAGATCACAACCAAATAAGAAAAACTCTAGCCAGTAACAAAATTCCAACTAATCTTTATCACCTCATCAGCAACTATCTTGACAACAGAAAATCTTACACTACAACACAATCCACTACTTTTACATATACAAATATTTTGGGATGCCCACAAGGCTCTCCATTAAGCCCACTTCTTTGGAATCTTACCATTAATACAATATTTGATATTCCAAACATAGATAATATAAAATTAATGTCATACGCCGATGATATAATCTTAGTAACAAAAGGAAACTCACGCCAAAAAATTGAAGATTCTGCCAACAAATTTTTATGTAAACTCACCGATTGGGCCTCCAATATTAATCTTGAATTTAACCCAAGCAAAACAACATGCCTTACCGTTACATATGGTAATAAATACAATTCAAAACCACCCAGTATTAAATTATACAATCAAAAAATCAAAAATCAAAATACTCTAAAAATTCTAGGTGTCACTTATGATAGCCAACTATCTTTTATCCCACATCTAAATGAAATTAAAGATAAAGTTGCATCCACCACAATTACCCTTTCAAGAATTTGCAAATCAAATAAAAACGCTAAAGGACATATTATGCAAACTTTCTATAATAATATAATTCAAAAAATCATACTTTATGCAGCACCAAGTTGGTGGAGGGAAGATAACAATTCCCACCTCCTAAGAAAAATTAATTCCATCGATAGAATACCTCTGCTTAAAATCTGCCACGCTTACAATACAATCAGTAATCTTAACCTTCATCTACTAAGCAATACTATACCTAGCCATTTACTAGCCACAATTGAATCTAAAATTTATCAACTACAACATGAAAATAAAGAATTAAATATACAAGACAACAACATAGCTCCTCACCAATTAGAAAAAACTTATGACACCTGGACTTTCCACCCCACTGCTGTACAACTCTTCAA
The DNA here is from genome assembly GCF_037126465.1 of Ornithodoros turicata. NCBI lineage: Eukaryota > Metazoa > Arthropoda > Arachnida > Ixodida > Argasidae > Ornithodoros > Ornithodoros turicata. The sequence goes on from NW_026999301.1 coordinate 4,509,049, forward strand.
CTTTAATAAACCTGAAAAGGTAAACTACACAGGATATACCATTTTCACCTATGGATCCAAAGCTCAAAGTAGCACAGCAGCAGCTTTTTGCATCTTAAAAGATAAAGAACTAGTTTACACAGAAAAACACCGATTATCCCATAATGCCACCATATTCGACGCCGAGCTACATGCCATCCAAAAAGCATTATTAAAAATTTTAACTTATCCCACTAAAACAAGCTTTCAAATTTATTCAGACAGTTATTCAGTTTTAACAGCTTTAAAAAATCGTAATCATAAAAATTTAAGAATTCAAACCCTTGCACATTCTATAAAATTAGCACAAACACAATATCAAATCACATTCAATTTCATACACTCACATACAGAAATCACCGGTAACGATATTGCAGACAAACTTGCAAATGAAGCAAGATTCTTAGATAACATTCACTTCCTTCCTTATTCGAAAAAATATATCAAAACCCTATTAAAAAATCAAGCAAGAATTCAACAAATCAAAGAATTTCAAAAATCAGAAAGTAAATTGAAACAATGGGTCTTAGACCCAAACACAATCACATCTATTCTTCCTACAAATCATTACCTCACACAAATCATCACTGGACATGGTAACTTCCCTGAATACTTAGATCGTTTTAAATTAAAAGAAAATCTAGCCTGCAGATGCAACAAACTCAAAGCTAACAATGTCCATTACATAACAGAATGCCACCTAACTCTAAACTACAGAAAACAAATAGAACATTGTATAAATTGTAACCTTGACATTTCAAACCTACATAAAATCCTAATTAACGAACAAGCACTAAATATCTTATACTCCTTAGCAGAATATGTAATTACAGAATTAAACATAACAAACTAATGGTCAGCTGTTTGTGTCAACAAACAAATCCTGAAAAGGATAGGCACAAATAGTCCCCATTACCCTTATCTCTTCCTCAACACAACTACACACCACATACCATTGAAATTATTACCTTATCCTAATTCATATTACCTAAGAGTTTTACAGATAAACTCTCTACTCCAACTAAAAGACACTGGACAACTGCCAACTCCATTTCAACTACTACAAGCCCAAAAGGAATTCAAGATTCTACCAAGACTAGCAAGACCACAGTTCATAAGGATAGAACTAAAAACTGTAGTAGCTATTTTCAACACATTGTATCTCAATTTCTAAACAATTTCACCCAATAAATGCTGACAAGCCAAGCCCCTACCCTTGACTGTGGTTTTGCGGATAACTCACCTTTCTATTCTCTCATACTCTTTCCCATCCCTAGCCCCCATTTCCTATTTCCATCTCCTGATCTCTGCGATATCTTCGGGTGGTACAGAGAACAGGAGACTCTCATCTTCCTTCGTCCCACTTCTATATTCCCTCCCAAAAACCCCCACTATCCTTATTTTTCTGTCCCTATCAGAATATAGGTAGTGGGCAAATTCACATGCAATAGAAACAACAGCCGTTGCAGTAGCCTGGCCGCTTCCGCGGGACTTGTCTCGCATATGGGGGCTTGTCAGACCTGAACCAACACGGCGGCTATCTTCACAGATCAATGGACGTCGGGCTTGGTGGGGTCTTCCCTCCTCGTCGGTCCTGCCGCGGCCATTCCCCCGGCCGGGGATTCGCTGGAAGATAGCTGTATGTCTGCCCCCAGCATTATGTCGGGTGTATACCTTCGGGTCGGTACCGACGCTGGGCTCTCTTCGTCCCACTCTCTTCCCCTCCCCATTAGACCCTCGAGGTCTTCTTTCTTACTTCCATGTCCCTAAACGCCCAAAAACAAGGCAGAAGAAAGATGGAAGGGACAGGAGGCAGACGGGCATTTAAACGAAACCCCTGCAACTAACCAAGACAGAGATACAAGTACAAATGAATCAGAAGATGAAAACAACGAATGCACTCAGAAGACTAAAAAGAAAGTAATGGAAACAAAGGGCAAAAAGAAGAAAAAACAAAAGAAGAAAAAACTGGAAAAACAAGAGGAAAGTGAACGCCCCTTTACCCCACTTGGACAACAAAATACTCAGGTATCAGAACTTCATACCACCCAAACCCAGGAAGAATCTGCCGACTCCTCCCCGGAACAATATGCAGATTTAAATGAAGCACTCAAGGACCTGAGAAACAGTTATATCGATGCTGAACACGAACTCCCAAAGGACAAACGACATTCACTTAGGGCCGTATTCCATAAATATGAGAGCCTAATCCGAGCTCTCGACATCCAAAGAGCAACCGAACGTACAAGAAGAAAGGAGGTCGAGAGGACGGCACAAGCACTAAACCAGGCTCTCCAACATATGGAAGACTGCACCAAGGATCAGGCAAGAACATACGCCGAGATCACCCAAGTGAACCAGCACAAGCCAAAACAAGGTCCCTCCAAAATCCTTTCTGCCACAGTTAAGCCCAAACCAGGAAAGAGCTTAAAAAAACTGACTAACATTCTCAAGCAGGAAATAACGGAAGCCAACGTACCATTGACAGACGCAACCATACGACCCGCTAGAGCCGGCCTTCTAGTTCTTGAAAGTAAGAAGAAAGAGGACATAGATAAAATCGAAAAGATCTTCAAAGAAAGTGACTCTCTCAATGAAAACGGAACATTTGAGAATCAACAGACCTCCACAACCCGAAGTGAAGATAAGATTCATAGAAGAAGACTTCGACAAGGAATCGGTCATATACGACCTAATCCACTGCAATGACCTCGAAGAACACTCACAGCATATTGAAATCAAACATATGCGTTCCGAGAGAGATTCTACTCAAACCGCTTTCGTATCCTTGCCCAAAGAAGCCTATTACAAGCTAACCCAAGAAGGTAAGGCTAAGATAGGCTGGGCTAGATGCATCGTGGAAGGATACTACAACATCAAGAGATGTTCCAAATGTTTAGCATATGGTCATCTAACAAAGTACTGCAAATCCACCCAGACCTTCTGTCCTTTCTGTGCCAATTCACACAGAGAAGAGGACTGCAAGGCTATGGAACCTAGATGCAAAGCGTGCATCAACAACTTAAGCGGCGGAAATAACTCTGACGATATAGAACATCGTTTCTACGATCGACACTGCCCTGCCTATTTGGCACAGGTGCAGAAGATTGAAGACCAGTGGTAGATAAATAACTCACTGTTCTTCCCTTCCCCTTCCCATAAATTCAAAATGGCACTAAATTTTCTGCAAACAAACCAAGCCCATTCCAAGGCAGGGGCTTTGACTCTTTGAAAGTCCCTGGCCACACTTAACCCCAACATTGTCACCATAAAGGAACCTTACTATCACGACCTTTCCATTCTTCAATTTCCACAAACATATAACATAACCCAAGCCAAAGGAAAACCCACAGTCTCCCTCTTAATCAATTCAAACAGATATGACATTCTCCAACTCCTTGTAAAAGAAAGTATAATAGCAGTAAAACTCGAAAATCATGAAAGATCTTTACTTATAATAAATTGTTATCTCTCACCCAATCAAGACATGAAAGAACTTCGCATCATTCAAGAGCTCTTATTAAACGTCGAAACCATTATTTGCGGACAATTTTAACGCCAAACACCCCCTATGGGGGGGAATAGATGCCAACCAAATAGGTGAAGACCTTATTGACTTCATCATGGCAAACGACCTGGCTCTTGTAAACGACCCTCAATCTCCCCCAACTTTCAATGGCCCAAGAGGTTCATCATGGATTGATTTAACTATTACTACACAAAAAATATACGAACATATTAAAAACCTGGTCAGTACTATCAATAGAAACAGGAAGTGACCATAGTTACATCACATTTAATCTTTTCAACAATGAAGCAAACTCTAAACGAAAACTAACCAGAAAAGGGCAACTTAGGCTAAACGAATACATCAACAATGACCCTTGGTTCGACCACATTAAAAATAATTATACTTCCTTAAACCTAAATATCGACAAAACAGTTGCAATCTTAACTAAAAGAATTCACTGCTTGACTAACATATGTAAATCTAAAATAAATAACAATCACAAAACTGTTCCCTGGTGGAACGAAAATTTAACAATTTCAAGAAACCTTTGCAGAAACCTTAGACGCCTACATCAAAAAGAATTAAAAAACAATCCCACCCATCCCCTCCACATAAAATACAAACATGTATTAGCTAAATACAAAAAAAAAGATTTAATACATGCAAAAAATACATACTGGCAAAACCTTATCGACTCAACCAAAGCTTCTGATCCATATAATATCGTTTACAAAATATTTACCAACAAAATCAGAAGAAACAATCCAATACCAATTCTTGAAAAGCCCGATGGTTCCATTTCCACAACCTCTCAAGAATCCATTGATCTTCTATATAAAACAGCTTTCTCACAAACTACTTCCACTAAAAAATATCAACTTCCTAAAATCTCAAATCCACAAGAAGAACCCCTTATAAGAAATAAAGAAATTTTAGATAAAACAAAAGAAATCCAAAACAATACTGCAAGAGGAACAGATAATATAGGCGCTTACACAGCTAAACATTTGCTAATAACAAAAGTTGAATTTTTCAACCTTTTTTTTAATGCCTGTCTCGTACAAGGTTCTTACCCATCACAATGGAAAGTTGGTAAAGTAATAATCATAAAAAAACCCAATAAAAAAGACCAAGACCCTAATTCCTACAGACCTATAACTATATTACCTATATTATCTAGAATTTTTGAAAAAATTATATTCAGTAGACTATATCACTTTTCCCACATAAACAACCTTTAGATCCTAAGCAATTTGGTTTTAGACATGGTAAATCCACAACCCAAGCTCTATGCAAAATCTCAGATGAAATCAAAACAAATAAAAACAACAAACAACACTCTGTTTTAATTTCTTTATATATTAAAGGAGCTTTTAATGCCCTTCAACACAATCATATAATGAATACCTTAGCTAATTATAATACTCCAACTAATCTATTTCACTTAATTAGAGATTACCTTAACAACAGAAAATACCAAACTATTACAAAATCTTCCATCTTCAATTACTCCAATGTCATTGGATGTCCCCAAGGTTCCCCTAAGCCCCCTACTTTGGAATCTGACTATAAATACCATTTTTAACATTCCAACCCCCGATAACATAAAATGATTTTCCTATGCTGACGACATCATTGTAATTGTAAAAGGCAACTCCCGCCAAATATTAGAACACTCTGCAAATAATTTCTTAAAGAATTTAACGCAATGGGCCTCTCAGCTAAATTTGGAATTTAATCCAAATAAATCAATAGGCCTTACAATACGTATGGTAATAAATTTAAAACAAAACCCCCAAGTATTAAAACATACGACCAAAAAATTAAAAATCAAAACACTTTAAAAATTCTAGGTGTCACTTATGACAATCACTCAATCACTTTTCTCCGTGGGGGGCTTGGGGGGGACGGAATGCTCTGGCGGTGTGGTGTAGGTTCTTTTTCTCTTTTATTGTGTCGTTCCTGCACGTGGGATCGTCTTCCGCCGGTGGGGGTGGTTAATTACGCGAGAGCTGCAGCCCCCCACCGGTGGGGCCCCATGGTGGTCCCTTAGGCCATTTAGCGGCGTATAGATTCTGTACCTCCGTAGTGTAGTCAGTGTTACGTTGTAGGCCTCTCTCGTTCCCAGTTCGCATTGGTTGATCTGTATCCATATACGTTCAATGTTAATTTTCCGTGATATGCAAGTGTAGCGCTATTATGCAAATGTCAATAAATTTTTAGCATTTATCTAACTAACTAGCTCGTGCAGAAACTCTAACTAGCTCTCAACTGGATGGCAGAGCAGCCTGGAAGCGGTGCAGCTGTGGTGGCGGGTGCGGCTTGGACCCAGGTACAATGACGTGAAGGCGGCCCAGGACTGGCGGACCAACCGGCTGGAGAGTGCAACGCCAGCAGCCTGCAGGGAAAGACGTCCAGTACGGACTTGACGGGAGCTGTTACTCGGACGCCGGCGGGGAAGTCCACATCGAGGTGAAGAAGTTGGCCCAGGAAGACCCAGTGCCAGAGGAAGGGCTGAACTGGACGGCGGAGCAGCCTGGAAGCAGTGTAGTACTGATGGCGGGTGTGGCTTGGACCCTGGCATCAGGGCGAGATGGCGGCCCGGCAGGGAGATTGCAATGCCAGTAGTGCAACACCAGCAGTGTGCAGAGAAAGGCGATCAGTATGGACTACACGGGAGCGGTAACTCGGACCCCAGCTGGGTTCTCCAGAGGGAGGATTCCGATAGAAGACCCGACAGAAGACCTGGTCAACAATGAGCGAAGTCGACCCAAGCCGCGTAGGAACCACGAACTACAAAGTTCCAAGAACAAGTGCTGGGTGAACTGGACAGATGACGCCGTATGGTGGGGCCCAGGGACGTGCATGGTGATCTTATGGCACGTGGTGCTTTATGGAATGCGGTGATTAAAGTTTTTGTGTGTGTGTGTGTGTGTGATCCGGAAGGACTGGCTGCCTCCGGGGAGAAAATGTAAGTGATGTTCGTGTTCTGATATGTTATGTTGGTTGTGAATGCTGTAAAAGCCGTTGGCTTTGCCTGTTCCCTGTTCCCCTGGTTGTGGTTTCGCGGCTCCCCAACCATCTTTTTTTTTTCTGTTTTCGTCCTCTTTCTTGCTATACTAACCCTTGTATATGTACTTTCACTATTCTTAGCTTTTTCTTTTCTCTATGAGGCCCAGGTCTGCGATACCTTGTGTAGTGCGGGCCTGGGCCTCTCTTCCCTCTCCTCTCTTCTCTTGTCTGAAAGTAATGTCCCTATCAGAATATAGGCAGTGGGCAAATTCACATGCAAAAGAAACAAAAGCCGTTTCAGGAGTCTGTCAGCTTCCGCGGGACTTGTCTCGCTTATGGGGGTTTGTCAGACCTTAACCAACACGGCGGCTATCTTTGCAGATCAATGGACGTCGGGCTTGGTAGGGTCTTCCCTCCTCGTCGGTCCTGCCGTGGCCGTTCTCTCGGCCGGGGGTTCGATGGAAGATAGCTTCATGTCTGCCCCCCAGCATTTTTCCGGGTGTATACCTTCGGGTCGGTACCGGCGCTGGGGCTCTCTTCGTCCAACCCTCTTCCCCTCTCCATTGGCACCAGCCACTCTTTCATATTTCAATGTCCCTACCAGAATATAGGCAGTGGGCAAATTCACATGCAAAAGAAACAACAGCCGTTGCAGGAGCCTGGCCGCCTTCCGCGGGGACCTTCGGATCCCCATAATGGGGGTTTGTCAGACCTGAACCAACAGGGCGGCTATCTTCACAGATTGAATGGACGTCGGGCTTCATGGGGCCTTCACCTCCCCGCCCGGTCCAGCCGTGGTCGCTCCGTCGGCTGTGGCTTTGCTGGAAGATAGATCATCTCTCCTTCTCCCCTATATTATGTTTTATCTCCCAACAAACAATTAAAATACTAGGATTAACCATTGACTCAAAATTATCATTTCTACCCTATTTGGAGGATACTAAAACAAAAGTAATAAATATGACAAACAAACTCTCAAACCTTACAAAACTGGATAAAAACACTAAGGCATATGTTCTACGTCAGATATATATCTCAGTAATGGAAAAGTTAATTCTTTACGTTGCCCCAGTTTGGTGGTCGCCAACCAACAATACACAACTCTCACGCAAACAAACTACACTTCAACGTATCCCACTCCAAAAAATATGTAAGGGATACAGAACAACTCCAAATTCCGCCTTACCTGCATTATGCAACTTATTACCAATTGACCTACAGGCAACAAAGGAATACTACTCATTTCAAATCTTTGAAGTCGGAAGCTTTCTAACATATGGGAACATGAAAACAATCCCGTCTGATATCGAAAAGCCAGTAGATATCTGGAATAAACACCCCGCGGCCCCACACAATTTCCATTATACATGTCCTACTTCCATAATAACAAAAAATACTACCATCTACACAGACGGATCTAAATGTGGAAAGACTGTGGGGGCCGCCTTCTGCGTTCTCACAGACCAAACACTCACACACTCAGGAAAATATAATTTACCAGAACATGCTTCTATTTTTGACGCCGAACTTCTAGCATTAATGATGTGATTACATATCCTGTGATTACATAGATAACAACAATACTCTGGATCAGATAAACATATACTCGGATAGCCTTTCCGTACTGAAAGCATTGCAAAACAAGGAGCATAAACACCCCAGAATAAACACTTTATACAATCTAATAGACAACCTATACCATACAAATTAAAATTAAAAAAAGTTCCACTTTATTCACTCCCACACTGACATAGAGGGGAACGACATGGCCGACTACTTGGCAAATAAAGCTAGATATTCCGATACCCAAATTTTCATACCCAAATCCGAAAGATATATATAAAAAAAACAAATCAACGAAGAAAATAAAAGAACATATAGAAAAACGTGGAACGATATACAAGAAAATTCGATAAAAAATGGATCCCTGATATAGTTAACCCACCAAGAAATTTCATTACACAAATAATTACAGGTCACGGCAAATTCCCAAATTATCTGAAACGATTTAATATAAAAAATAACGACTGTTGTAAATGTGGAACTTCAGGAACCGATAACTGACATTATCTCTTCAACTGTAATCTGACAGAACATTTAAGAAAAGAAATAGAGATTGAACTTAAGCGACCTTAACCGAGTCAACAATTGTGGAGACGTTAAAAGAACCAAAACTTAGAACCTTACTACTTAAATTATCTAAATATATTATTGACCATATAAACATCGACCTATAAAAGGAAAAGGCGCGGAGATGCCGGACCCAACAAAAAATGGCTCATGGCCCATCCGTCCTTCTTCCGTCACTTCTCCTCATCTGATACCGCAAGTATATACTACACTTCAAGAAAGAAGAAACTTGGAGAGTACAACATAAATCATCAGCAACATCATAGAAGACTAGAAGCCATCAGGGGAACAGTCACCTCCTTCACCTTACAACTATGTAACCTAACCATTGTATAAACCCATCTCTACTCATGTACATTATATCAATAAACTCCCCATTGTATCTATTTTTTTAATGCTTTTGCCTGTTCCCTAACTGTGGTTTCGCTAGTTAATCTCTCTCCTACATTATCTCCTTCTCTACATCCTTTTTCTCACTCTTTTCTTACTCCTGCCTATTTCAATTTTCCTACTCTTTTTCAGGAGTTCTGCTATACCTTTTGGCGGTACAGAACTTCTGAAATTTACTTCCTTCAGCCCCTCTATATCCCCCCCAAACAATACCTTTCTCACCTCTCTGTCCCTATGAAAGGAATAGCGTGTGCTCTCTGTGCTCCTCAAGATTCGACAAAAAAAGACGTTTCAAGGACTTCCTAAGCGCCAAAAAGGGTCGACATCGTCTCATAAAGTACAATCGACAACAGAGAGAGGGCGCAGACAAGCTGGTTCATGATGACAAGGGTGCAACCCGAGGCAGGGAAATAAACAACAGACAACAATTTCCTCAGTGAGCACTGAGGAGTGAGCAGTGAGCACTGAGGAAATTGTTGTCTGTTGTTTATTTCCCTGCCTCGGGATGCATCCTTGTCTCATAAAGTACCCGGGAACGCTGGATGAGATTGTTCCTCTTCCTTCAATCTATCTTTTGAGCATGACAGCAGAACAGAGAGCAACCTTGAGGATAAACCCTTGCTGTCTGCGGCATCACGACGGCGCTAGTACTGATGGCCGAAACGTTCATGGGAAGATCCGGAGTTACGGATGGGGCCAACAGGGATGCAGCGCTGGAGGCGACATCACATAAGGAGGCTGCAGGTTGGAGCCCTTGTGGGGAAGAGTGTTCTCTAATCAAGACGCTTGTGGTCGGAGGAGTGGCTTCTCTGCAGCAAAGCGTAGTAAGGTGTTTTCCTCCGCAGACCCCACTGGTCAGCTTAGAAGAAGATCTGCACATTTTTGCCATATGGTACCGCCTTCCGCAGCGAAAACAACACCCTGCCTTCCTGAGTTTTAAGAGTTTGTCCGCCGATGAGAGTGCTGTGGAGCAGGTGTCCACCGAATGCTGCTTGGAACCGTAGAAGATACAGATGGGTTCCCTTGTAACAGTGTTGGCGGTGAGGGTGACCGCAGAAGGGGTGCGCAGTGAAGTTTCTTGAATAGGGAGACTGTGACTGTCCTTCGCGGACCGTCCCAGCAAGCTGTCTCTAAACTCAATTTCCCTCTAAGGAAGTTCAGCAGGAGACGAAATTCATCCGAGTCAGACTCCGGCGCTGGACTGTCTTACGCTGAAGTCAGTGCCGGCGCTGGCGCTGGAGTGGGGTTGCCTAAGCTGGGTAATCTGTTATGATCTTGGAATGTGTTGTATCGGTAGAACTCTAGCTCGAGGCTGTGAGGAAGCTTCTTCAGTAAGGCAGTTTTCACTACGACGGAATAACAACTTTCTGATACGCCCAAACTCTTCAGATTGCGCATTCGAACCGTCAACGTGTCGTACAACTGCCTTAATTTCCCGACTTCATCAGCGGAACGGATCGTAGGAAAGTCCAACAAGTGATTCAGATGCTCAGAGACCAATCTTTCTCGATTTCCAAACTGCTTCTGTAAGATCTCCACCGAAGCTTGGGCAGACTCACGGGACGAAGAACATTTTGATCTGAGTTGCGTGGACTCTCCGCAGGGCCCATTTCTTCATTTCTTGGTGGGTTCAAGTAGCGCTGTACAGCGAGGCGGGCCGTGGTGATTGTCTCAAGCTAGCGGTCACAGTCCTCTGCTTCAGCATCCGTGTTAGCTTCATCGATAATAGCGGCTATCTCCTGGTTCATTGCTTCCAGAACCGAAGTCTTCGTGCGTAGCACGTCGAGTTTTACTTCTAGTTCTTCCTTCGGTGGAGGAGATCGTTGAAGAAGCAATCGAATATCGTCCGCAAGCTTCGTAATCTTGGCCCGTACAGGAGCACGCTGTCTCCGAAGCCGGTCCATCGTGAAACTACCTCTCAGGTCTGGGGCCAGTTCCCGGGTTTCGGCACCAAAAATTCTCTGTACAATATCTCAGAGATCAAAGTCACCAGACCGTAAGAGGACAAAGGTTTATGGGCCAAACTGGGTAAACTAACGAACACAAAAGCAAGAATAGTCGGCGCTAGCCCGTGCCCCAAAAGACTCGTGCCGCCCCCGCTACCGCTTCGCCTTTTCCCAACAACCCTCTTTGGGGAGGTTTTGATACGGACCAAAGAGGAGATGATCTACTTGATTTTACCCTAGCAAGCGACTTAGCCATCGTAAACAACCCCCAATCTATCGCAACATTTCACGGTTCAAGAGGACACTCGTGGATAGATGTAACCATAACCACACAAAAAATATACGACAACACAACAGATTGAACAGTCCTTACTACCGAAACAGGTAGCAATCACAATTACATTACCTACAATGTTTTTAGCCAGCAGCTACGTAGTGAAAGAAAATTAACAAGAAAAGGTCAGAACAAACTTATTGACATAATAAAAACAGACCCTTGGTTTCATTACATTTTAAATAAATATGCAACTAGTACCTTAAATAGCAACAAAACAGTTACAGAACTAAACAAAATAATTCAGCATTGGACAGATACATGAAAAACAAAAATAAACAATCAATACAAAACCGTTCCGTGGTGGAATGTAACTTTATGCGAACATAGGAAAATATGTAGACAACTTCGAAGACATTACCAAAACAAAATGAAAACCATCCAGTCTCAAATATATCATATAAATTATAAAAAGCAATTAGCAAAATATAAAAAAAGAAAAGAAATCATCAATGCTAAAATGACATATTGGAAAAACTTAAGCCAGACGATAAAACCATCTAATCCATATAACGACATCTATAAAATTTTTACTAATAAATTAAGAAGAAAAGAAACAATACCCACCCTTCAAAAGCCTGATGGAACAACAACCAGTTCTACAGAAGAATCACTAAAACTTCTATATGAAACATCCTTTATTCAAAGAACAACATATCCAATAAAAGAACAAACAACCAATGATAGCCACCATAACGAACCGAGGCCTCGATCTTGAACTGCGCATAGCGATCGTTATAGCTATTATTTGAAATTGCCGCGCCGCCACGCCACGGAACGTCACTGAAACGCAATGAAGCTCCGCCCTCTCGTAGCGCGCGATATTTCACCGGAGATAGCGCTCGTTAAGTGCGTAGCGATCGTTATATTTTAACGCAAACCGTCGGCTTGCGTTATGTGGTAACGCAAATATGGCTGATGTCGTTAGTGTGATTGCAGCTGCTCTTGTTGCTAGAAGCTTCAGACAGGAGTGAGTTCTTCGCTCGCCCGAGGATGCTTTCGTATACGACGAACAACAATTTCGGGACTTCTTCCGTCTTCCGAAAGACGCCGTACGTGCGCTGTGTGATGAGCTTTGCGACATTCTCAGTCCGAGGACTGCGAGGAGAACAGCGCTTTCTGTGGAAGCTAAGGTACGCAAGAGCCTATTTGCTTCTTCTAAGATCGTCACAGTCAGTAAAATGTGCTGCAATTATGTTTTGCAGGTGCTGGCCGCACTGCGGTTCTACGCAACAGGGAGCTATCAAAGATGTGTCGGGCAGGAGGTCACTATATCTGTTGCACAATCTTGCGTCAGTGACTGCATCAGCAGTGTCAGTAAGGCGATATGTGACCTCCTGTACACCTGTGCCTCCTGTGTACACAGCAAAACAATACCAGTAGTGTACAATAGTGTACAAATAGTGTACAATAGTAGTACAATAGTGTACAAACAATAAATATGGCAAGCAAGCTGTAAAAATACATAGTAAAGCATTGATAATCTCCACATACAAGAACGTAGACATGCTGTCCAATGTCGTGTGTCCTATCCTTAGTGAGGTTCTTTGGTCATTCATGGGTACCTGAAAAATATAAGTAAAATGAATGATTATCTGTAATTTCAGGTGACAGTGGGTACCCGCTTGATCCGTGGCTTCTCACTCCAATTCTTGGTGAGCAACAGTCTCCTCAAGAAGAGATGTTCAGCATGGCACATGCACGTACAAGAATTTTTATTATTTTTATTGAGAGGTGTTTTGGGGTGCTAAATTCAAGGTTTCGGTGCCTTCTGCGCTTTAGAGCACTTCATTATAGCCCCACCAAAGTAGCATATATTGTCAATGCTTGTGAAGTCCTTCACAATATATGCAAGCTGTACCATGTTCCTGAACCTGACCCTGAACCTGCGGAAGATATGCCACTGGAAAACATGCAGGGCCTTATGAGTGGGAACATGCTCGACGGAAATGACGTAAGGGCTCGTGGGGCTGCGGTGCGACATTATGTTGTGCAGTACCTTGCAGAGGTGAGATTTCTGTGCAATACATATGTGCGTGCGTTTGTGGTGTATGTCTATATTTACTTTTCATTCCAATATGTCACATCTAACGTTACTTAGAAATTACAGATATACTTTCATGCATCTGTGTTTGGGTGTTGTAAATGTGAATGGTGGAATAGAATGGGACCCAGGAAGCATAATTCTGCTATGAAGAGGAACCTGACCTTAATGTGCATCGCCTATGTTTTGTTCCAAAAAGGCAGACGCAATAACAGAGAGACTACCTGAAATATCTGTTAATGCCCCTGCAATCTGGTGCAGAACTGCCTGGGTCTCCTGCTGCTGGTCCCTCATTTCTTTCATGAGGTTCACCAGCTCATCATGAGCTGAAGGCCTCGCAGAAGGTGGAGGCACTTGAAGGAAGAAAGTCTATGTTAGAGTGCAGATAATGATAACTGAGAGACTAGACATTACTGTGCCTGTTAAGGTCTACTGCGCATAGATCTGCGAGCTTGGCACGATGGAAATGAATGATAGCATAGTCAGTGTAGGACATTTGAAATTATGTTGTCTGGCCGAAATTTGCTGCAAAGCTGTAATATAAAACAGGTATCTTATCACTATATCATGTTTTTATGACAAAGCATGGTTTCAGCCGTTATAGAACAAATGTAACGCGTTTATTTTAATCTGATGAGTGGCAATATGCAAGTCAATTTAGGTACCAGACTTAAACATATATACTGGGCTACCCTTAATTCAATCCCCTAGGAACCAACTTTTTTTTGCCTCACGCTGAATTAACAGACGCTCAAATCATGAGAGGGTGATCAAACACTGCAATAAAAAATAAAAATGTAATAGGGACATATTTGTGCATCAGGAACTGCTGTTGTATGTGCTCTAGGTCAGCCACATTGAGGTATCAGAGTTTGAACTAATGACAGTCTACTGTTGTTTTAAACACTCAGACACTCAAGTGTGATACAGTAATAAGTAACACATGAACAGTGAAATTGATAACCTACCTCGTCGTGTTCTGGGACCCATTGGAGGCAAGAATGTGCGGGGACGAGGCAGCGGAAGTGATGAACCCACTGTCCTTTTCGTCTCCTCTGTGTTTTCCTCTGCTCCATCCTGAGGGGACTCCGCTGCAGTTGGAGGTTCACTTGCAGCCTCACTCTGTAGGGTTGGCGGCACCAAATGTGCCTGCGATGGGCCAGGTAGAACCTTGAAGGAATAATAAGAATAATTGGGGTTTACGTCGCAAGAGACAAAATAAAATGAATCTACATCTCCCGCATTACAAAATGTTCCAACGTTCAACCGTAGAGGTGAACTAAGCACAACGGCATAGAGATTTTAGTGCTTCTTGCCTCACTCTCCTGAATTAGTGGGTCACCACTTACTGCATGGGTCCCAATAAGGGCAACTAGCCTCTTCTCCAGAGGGGTCATCTCAGGAGCAGTCTTTTTCTCCCCCTCCAGTTCGCTGCAGGTATCTCCTACTGCCTGCAGCTTTCTCTTTCACCTTACACCTCCAATCTGACCAGACCTGAGATACAATTTGTTAGTCTTGTTTTACACACACCTGTAGAGAAATTAGAGACACCCTTTAATACTCACCTTTTTCCATTTATCTGCTGTTTTTGCAGGGCCTGCTGCATTTAATCTTTCACACAAAACTTTCCAATGCTCCTCCCTTATTTGTATAGTAAATTTGGCGTCAGTTTATTGTCGAGTAGAAGGGGGTTTTCTTCCATATGCGTAAGCAATATATCATATTGTTCTCGGGATGTTCTCTGACTCCTCGCTCGACTCCCCATTACACAAAATCGCTGTGGACGAGTTAGAACAAGTGACGAGTGAATCGAACACGACAGATTTGCAGATGCACGGTCAGTCGTCTGCAATGAAGGAATACCAAAGCAGACGACAGATACCCCACAGATCCGGACTGTTATATAGTGACGACGACAAAGTTGCGGAACTGTTCACGCGCTGCGCGTCCTGGGGAGCTATTCCCGATGAAGTAATGCGTGCATTACTTCGTTTGCAAGCTATCATTGGTCGCCACTGATCTCGATTGTAAAAGGCTGGATCGCGGATAGGGAGCGCGATCGTGCGGCAACCGGCCGCCATCTTACTGTACCCAAAACAGTCGCCGCAGCGATCATGGCAACTTCTTGCAATTACGGTCGTACCAACCGTACCGGCAATGATACCGGGCCGAAATTTCTACAGGTGAGTCATTCTTTATCAAGGAATAAATAGGCGTCCATTCTGTACATTTATTTGACAATTATGAAGTGTTTTTTTGTCCAAAACCAGCACTGGGTGCAAGTTGTTTGATCGCTCTTCCGAGGTTCAATCGAACCCACTTGCATTTTACCCGCCGGCAAATACAGTTTGAGTGCATAACATGCTGGAGAGAACATGTTACACTACACTGATAGTGGTGTCATCAATATGTGCGAGCACTCGAGCGCTTTTCTGCATGCATTGCTAGCACTGTACCAAGTATTCTCTACGGAAGCAAGTGCACAGTCATTTCTTTGAACCACCTTCGCGTATAAGTTCAGTATTACGTCATAATAAGACCAAGATAGTCACCCTTTTTCTTGTATTGGTATTATTTTGTGCCTTGGTTTGATTTGTGACAAAGAATCCTACGTAACGGTGGTGTGGTGTGACTTGGATACCGCCTTTGTGTATGAGCTATGTTGTCAGCTTGTTGCGATAATAATAATTTGTATCTTGTCGTGTTATTTGCAGCAGTGTGGTCCCTCAATACAGGTTTCCTCACGGGGGCTACCCAGAGGATCGTCTGTGTCATCGAGCATCACCTGTGTCATCGTCTGATGCGATCGAGCTTACAGATAAGTATCATGTTCCTCATTCACGGGTTCCTACTGTACGAGGAGGAACCACCCCAGTGCACGCACTGTGGTGAGCCTCTCTCAATTTTGTACGTTCTCTTTACATGTTCACATCATGGAACACATCACTTCAAAGAGCTTTATATGCACCTTAGACCCCTTCACCCAGCATTGTGTCTTAGTGATGAAGCTATAATTTCTTTTACAACAGCGTTTAAACGTTAAAATTTTTAAAAGATATCAAGATTGTAAACCCTGTTTTAAACTGATGTTTTAAACATTTATGCGATTCTTTTACTAAACAACATATTTATTTTTAACTAGTTGCAACCTAACAAATGTTCTCTCCTTCACAGCTGCCTCGACATACGCAAGAAATGGGTGCAAAACCTGAGCAGTGCCCACAAACTTCGATCACCGCAGCACCTCCAAAAAGTAAAAGCATATGTGTCTCATGAGATTTTTAAAGGTATTCATAGCAGTGATGGCCAGTAGTTAACTACATGTAGTTAAACTACCTGAGTGTAGTTAAAAAGTAGTTATCAACTACTTGCAGAAATGTAGTGTGCAACTACTAGTTAAACTACTATTTCGAGTAGTTGGCTACAGTAGTTAGGTTACTGCAGGCGCCAACTACTTCCGATTTTGCCGCAAGCTTTACGGCATGGCTGTGCTTCTGATTTTTACCTTGAGCTACTTGTTTGATGAGAACAGAGGTGCAGAGCAATTGTGCCGTGCATGTGTACTAAATTTTCACTTTTATCACTGCTTGTGATTCATATTTAGGGGTCTTAGAACGCTATAGAATGGGATTGGTGTTGATGGACAACATTAAGTAGTTATAGATGTAGTTAAACTACACTGCAGTAGTTAAAGAAGTAGTTTTAACTACCCTGCCTGAAAAGTAGTTGAACTACTAGTTAAACTACTCCATTGCAAAGTAGTTAGTAGTTATAGTAGAAGTACTTAGTGGCCATCACTGATTCATAGTATATAATACCTTGTATTAACTGTTGTAGATCTAACCCACCTCTACAGTGTACACCCTCAGGAATTAAAACTCGTTGCGGAACTGTGGTCATTGTTTCAGTTACTAGGCATGCACATGTATGCTATAAGAAGAAAATTATTTCTTAAGAATGCACTACTGTTGATCAAACTCATGCAGCTGTAGGTTTACCTTCGGCCTCTTGGAACTCTCTGTAGTTGCCTTAGCTGCAGGAGGAGTGTCCTCCAGCATGTAAACTACTTGCAAAAATATTGACGTATTTAAGGTTATGACACAGTTTTAAGGGTTTCAATTCAGGAAATTTGCAGTGGCAGGGCCTGCCAGAGTGAAACCTACTGAATATTTATGGTGTCGAAGGGGCGGTTCCTTCAGGACAGGAATATCTTGGATGGGAGGAAAAAGCTTGAAATTAACAAAGTGTTGTTTGCATTACGCAATTTGTAATACACTGAACACATAGGCAGCAAAACAAAAATTTAAAATTCAGCATGTATGAAAATTGGGTGCAACAAATTTACAAAGTGTACCTGTACGTTGTCATTTCTGTGATATATATTGTCATTGCAGGGAGGTCACAAAACAATAAATGTATTGTTTTGTCACTTCCCTGCGCATTCATTGTATCTTGAAATGCGTATATGCCAGAATAAATGTTGAACTTGAAAAATGTATATTTTCTTTATTCATAGAGCATAACATCACTTATCTTTACAATAGCATATCGTGTTAATCTTTGTCACTCAGAATGCACAACCAAGAAAGCCATCTTCCACTAAACATCACGTTTGACAAGATTCAGTTGGTATCATTTCATACACAGGGAACACCAGGGCTCCAGTTTCAAGCTCCAAATCGTCATGCTGCAGTTGGGAAACCGTACATGTGTAGTGCAAGAGAGCCCTCGCACATGAAAATGTAAGATGGGAGTCACTGTTAATGCAAAGTGACTCCTATGAGAGAGACTGACGCTGCAGAAAAGTGTGCAAACTGCGGAAAGTGCCATAGAGGGTTTTCAGAAATCGTGCCTGGTTTCACAGCAGTGCTATCACATTCCCTTTTAGATGACGATGATAATGATTGGAGTTTCAGATGTGCAGCTGCATTTTTTGCAACGTGCTCCACATAACTAGCATGACAAAGTCAGCAGTGGATGGCAGGCCCCCATCCTTACGCAGCTTTGTTCACGCTGCAGTTCTATTCAGCAAAAGCATGTGAGTACGCGAGAAGGACATTCAATTTCACCTGCAAATAATCAGAGCAAATGAAGGAAGAAGAAAAAAGAAGTGCTGTACTTCAAAAGGAGATAAGTCTTGTGTCTCAAGGAGGTGTTACCACTTACTAAATAACTTTATTAAGTTTACATCAACACCTAGATTAACTGGCCTAAGCGTAATCTAACTGCGTGCAGTAATTGTTTGGGATGCTTCGGTGTGTTCATATTTGCGAGGCATTACATCGAAGACACCACTGTCGTTCACTAAAAGACCCTTTCTTGCTTGATATCAATCAAATTAAACGCATACGCATGTTTGAAACAACGGCTGTGATTCTACGGGGCGATTTCTTTCTATCGTGCTGGTATCCCTTCTGGGACCGTTCTTTATGGAACAATTTTTGTCCAGAACGCAGCACGGGATATTACATACATGGTGGTTGTTAACCTCACATCGTTTCTTATTGAAATATTGGCTGGGAAACGTGCTGTAGTACAATTCCCAGCGCTGCACTGCAGTGACGGTCTAGTTTCGGAATGCAAAACATAACGTTATTAAGAATCGAAAAGCAGGGCACCTGCGAAACACTGTTAGGATACATCAGTATACTGGCACCCTACAAAATCGGGTGACGACAAACAATGATCAACGCCTGTAGCGCAATAAATACTAACAATCTCTGTTGCCTCCCATTGTTTCCAATGGGCACACACAGCGTTTTAGGGCCCACCAACATGGCGGCCCGAATGCGTGCCTCTCTCCCACGAGCCCCTCTCCCATACGCGATCCAGCCTTTATACATAGAGATCAGTGTTGGTCGCCGAGCGAAGAAGGCGTGAAGATACCTCACGCGCACGCAACCAATGCTAAAGCAATTAAGCATGCAGTTGCATTGTTGCACTGGGCTACCGCCTCACGAGACCGCCCTTGCATTCCGTTGCCGGAAACGGAAGAGCACAATGCGAAGGAAAGATTTGTGGGAACATGTAAGAGTGTAGCAATATGCAACTTAATTGTGACGAGACAATTTGCTCGGACTTGTAAGAGCTAAAGCGAAGAAAATATGTGAACGTGAGGGCATTGCATTATGAAGTTGCTGACAGCATGGTGGCGCTCGCGCATGAAATTTTGCTCCAATTTTGAACAAACCGAGTGGCGCGAACAAAATTTGTGCAAGTGTATAATGGCCGTTGGAGCGATTGCTAGTTCTTGTCTTGTGAACACTGTCGCAGTTTTCAGCAAAATTTTTGAGGACATTCCTCTAATTTCCTCGTTTGACAAATACACAATAGTTATTCGCTATGTGCGGGCATCGTCGCGTGCATGCGTGGGGAGCGTGGGGAGCGTGTGCGCTGTTGTGTTCTCACCACTGATCTCGATTGTAAAAGGCTGGATCGCGGATAGGGAGCGCGAGCGTGAAGAAACCGGCCGCCATCTTACGGTGCTCACAACAGTCGCCGCAGCGATCATGGCAACTTCTTGCAATTACGGTCGTACCAACCGTACTGGCAAGGTTACAGGGCCTAAATTTATACAGGTGAGTCACTCTTTATCGAGGAATAAATAGGCGTTCATTCTGTATATTTAGTTGACCATTATGAAGTGTTTTTTTGCCCAAAACGAGCACTGGATGCAGGTTGCTTGATCGCTCTTCCGACGTTCAATGGAGCACACTTGCATTTTACCCGGCGGCAAATACAGTTTGAGTGCATAATATGCTTGAAAGAACACGTTACACTACACAGGTAGTGTTGTCATCAATATATGTGCGAGCACTCGAGCGCATTTTTGCATGCATTGCTAGCATGGTACATGGTGTTCTCTGCGGAAGCAAGTGCCACATTCATTTCTTTGAATTACCTTCGCGCACAAGTTCGGTATTACGTCATAATGAGACCACGATTGTCACCTTTTTTCATGTATTGGTATTGTTTTGTGCCTTGGTTTGATTTGTGACAAAGAATCCTACGTAACGGTGGTGTGGCGCGACTTGAATAATGCCTTTGTCTGAGCTGTATCGTCAGCTTGTTACGATAGTAATAATCTGTAGCGTGTCGTGCTATTTGAAGCAGTTTTTAAGGGTGGTCTCTCAATACAGGTTTCGTCATGAGGGCTACCCAGTGAATAATCTGTGTAGTGTGATACGGCTGGGTGTACAGGTATCACGTTCCTCATCCACTGGTTTCTACTTTACAGGAAGGAACAACCTCAGTGCACGCACTGTGGTTAGCCTCTCTCAGTTTTGCATATTTTCTTACATGTTCACATCAGAAACACACCTTACACTTTAGGCTCCTTCACCCAGCAATATAATAATTATAATTCTTTTTAGAAGAGTTCCCCATATTCTTTTTAGAATAGTTTTTCATCTTTTTAATTTTTAGAAGATACAGGGATTGTAAACCATGTTTTAAACTGATGTTTTAACATTTGTCCAATGCATTTATTAAACAACATATTCATTTTTAACTGGTTGCACCCAAACCAATGTTCTGATGTATTATTTCCTTTGTTGTCGATGCACCATAAAAATTGGAATAATCATCATCAATGCAGGTTACTTCACAGCTGCCTCGACATACTCAAGAAATGGGTGCAGAACCTGCGTAATGCCCACAAACTTTGACTACCACAGCACCTCCAGAAAGTAAAGGCATATGTGTCACATGGGATTTTTAAAGGCATTCACAGTATATAATACCTTGTATGAACTTTTGTAGATCTAAGCAGCCTCTACAGTACACTCTCAGAAATTCAAACTTGTCAGGGAACTGTGATAATTGTTTCAGTTAATAGGCATGCACATATACGCGATAAGAAGAAAATTATTTATTGAGAATGCACTTCTCTAGCTACTCATGTTGTTTACATCTATTGTTGATCACATTCATTTATCACATATTATATTCTTATATATTATTATTATATTATCACATATTCGATCACATTAAATTTAAAATTTAGCATATATGAGAAAATATCAGGAGGGAAGTTGCTATTCATTGCTCATTCCAACCTAAACTTGAGAGAGCGTACCTGACCATTGCCATTCCTAAAATATATATTGCCATTGTAGCAAGGTCACAAAACAATAAATCTAGTCTTTTGCGACCTCCCTGCACGTTCATTGTATCCTGAAACACATAAGTGCAAGAAATAAATATTGAACTTGAATAAACTTGATGTTGTATAAAATTGACATAAAATGTTGAATAATATAATGAATTATATAAAATATTGAATAAACTTGAACTCGTATATTCTCTTTACTCATCATCAGTGATGTTCATTACAAAAGTATACCGTGTTAGACTTTTTGGTTTGCGTTTCACAGACTGGGTACACGAGGGCCAAAATCACAAAATCACAACTGTTTCAAGCTCCAAATAGTCCTGTTGCAATTTGAAGACCATACGTGGAGCTGCTTTTCTCACGCTGCAGTTGTATTCAACAAAAGCATGTGAGTGCTGGAGAAGGACATTCAGTTTGTCACAACCGCGCCTGCAAATAATCAGAACAAATAAAGGAAGAAGCAAACAAACATAGAAGGGCTGTACTTCAAAAAGAGATAAGTCCTGTGTCTCAAGGAGGTGTTACCACTTCTCTAAGTAACGAATTGATTAAGCTTACATCACTACCTGATTAACTGTCCTAACGAGTGTGATCTAATTGCGTGAAGTAATTATTTGGGCTGCTTCGGTGTGTCCATATTTGCGAGGCAAAGCACCGCTGTCGTTTACTAAAACACTCTTTCTAAGGCGATGCTTGATATAAATGATACTAAACGCATACACGGCTAAAACAACGGCTGTGATTCTACAGAACGATCTTTCTGCCATGCGAGTATATCTTTTCCCGGCCCGTTCTTTATGGAACAATTTTTGTCCAGAACGCAGTACGGGATATTATATACATGGTTGTCGTTAACCTCAAGTCGTTTCTTATTGAAATATTGACTGGGAAACCTGCTGTAGTACAATCCCCAGCGCTGCACTGCAGTGACGGTCTAGTTTCGGAATGCAAAACATAACGTAATTAAGAATCGAACGGCGGGACACCTGTGAAACACTGTTAGGATACATCAGTATACTGGCACCTTACAAAATTGTGTGATGACAAACAACGACCAATGCTTGCAGCGCAATAAATACTCACAATCTCTGTTGCCTCCCATTGTTTTCTATGGGCACACACAGCACTTTAGGGCCCACCAACATGGCGGCCCGAAGGCACGCCTCTCCCCCACGAGCCCCTCTCCCATGCGCGATCCAGCGTTTTACAATCGAGATCAGTGGTTCTGACTCTTGCTCTAAGCTTCCGTTGGGAGTGGATGGTTTTCTTCGGGCTCTCTGGTTTGGGAATAAACCTTTGGATGGTTCATCTGCTGGCTCTCAATGATGTAACACTGACGACGAAAAATCCAACCCACGGCAGGCTCCATTCTCCACGATGTCTCTGCGGCTACACGAATTCAGCGAAGGTATTAAAGGTAATTTAAGGTAAGAAACTATTTCGTGGTCTTCTAAAGGTATAGCTATGGCCACCAAGCAATAACTCCGTAGCTTATTGACGCGCGGCCATTTTGTTTGGCACATAACACAAACGTAAAGAAAGGCAACGGCGGCAGCGATTCGCCGGACGCTAATACTCTCGCAACGAGCGCCATTCTTGCCGGCTGGAGGGGATGGGAGGAGCCGCGTTACGGATAGCGCACGTTATAAAGAAATTTAACGCAACGCGCCTTAGGAGGACCCGATAACGCTCGTTAAATGTAAGCGGAGCTTGAGAATAGCGAAGAGTTCAAGATCGAGCCCCAAAAATTACAAATAAGGAAATCCTTGAAAAAACAAATGAAATAAAACAAGACACAGCTAGAGGCATTGACAAAATTGGACCACACACAGCAAAATACCTACTAACAGAACAAATAGATTTTTTCAACTTTCTATTTAACCCTAGTCTAGAACAGGGAATATTTCCTTCAGAATGTAAAAAAAAAGGGAAGTTTCATTTCTCAAAAAGCCAAATAAAAACCCCCACAACCCAGCTTCATACAGACCTATAACGGTATTATCACTCCTTTCTAGAGTTTACGAAAAAATAGTTTTCAGCAGATTATATCATTTTTGTCACAGCGGCGGGTACGCTGTTGGGCGGTGATGGGGGTGGTGGGTGGGTCATCGAGCCTTGTGAGCAAATAATCCATATATTCTAATATTACTACGAGGGTTTTTACAATATTACATGGGAGCACGTGCGGGGTTTCTTCGGACATTTCTTGGACCTTGTTTTTCTTCGCAATTAACCTCTTCCTTCTACCTTCTAATCCTTCAGTGTGAGAGGTGGACAACACTCTCAAAACGGGCAAAGTGAGGGGTGGCGAGGTACGAGTTGCTTCATTCTGTTCCCTCTAAGGTATTGCAATAGTGTTCTCCGGTTGGACCCGTCATATACGTTACAGAATCATAAAGTTACGTGTTCTAATGTATTCGTGCGCCGAGCATTCCACGAGATTCGCAGGTCCAGACCAGACGGTGGTGGCAGCCCGGAGACAGTCCGACAAAGACAGCGTGGTGGATACCAGACCCCTGCGGAGGAGAAGGCGGCCCAGGGGACGACGGTGTGATAGTACCTGGGGGATGGCCTGGTGGAAGGTGCAGCCACTCCGACTGGTATCTGGTGCGGGTGTCAAAGCCATCTGGAGGCGGAAGTTAATAAACCTGGTCCATCTACGGATAAATACCCCACAGTCCATAAACGGACTGTGGGGTGATGTAGGCACGACCTGGAAAGCATCGTAGCATTTGAGCTCGTGCGAGGGTAAAGAAAGTGCACCGAGACAGTGCACCGAGAACAAACAAGGACTCAGAGTACCATCAGCGTTGTGAGGAAGGGCTCTGTGCAGAGACCTCGACGGAAGGAAGGGTGACAAAGAACCTCGGTTGTGGTGATACACTGTGGTTTGGGACTTTGACAAATTAACTAATCTATAACGTTAGCACGCGTTGTTTATTTGAACTGTCTGAACTGATTTTTTTTGTGTGGCTTTCTTTGATGTGCTCCGATGTTCGGGAAACAATGTAAGGTATGTATCTTACAGTTTTTGATCTATTGTTGATAAAAAGATAAATGCCGTTGGTTTTGCCTAATCCCCGTTCCCCTGGATGTGGTTTCGCTAGCTCAATATCTATTATTTTCCTCATTCCTTATTTCGTCTTCTTTCTTTCTCCACCAACCCTAGCTTAGGTCCTTTTTCTATTCTTAGCTTTTCCTTTCTCTATGAGGCACAGGTCTGCGATACCTTGTGTGGTGCGGATCTGGGTCTCCCCTTCTCCTCCTCTTCTCTATTTCTGAAAGTAATGTCCCGCGGAGCTCAGGAAAATAAGAGTAGAGAGCACTCTGAGAAAACGATCGAACAATCCACAGAAGTCAGGCTCAGGAAGCTAAGAGACAAATATATAGACGGTAGAGCAAACCATACCTATCAAACACAAGCAAGAAGTACGAGGTTTTTTGCATGAGTACGAGGCTTTGATAAGAGAGTTGGAATTGCAACTCATGGAAATGAAAGTAAGGGCAAACATGGCTGAAGGAGAAAAGGAGGAAACATCCACAGACAAAGCAACGGTGGAGAGAAACTTAGAGGAAGTTCCAAAACAACTAAATGAAACAGAGGGCAAAATTTCCATACTGAGGGAGGTATTGGAAAAAGAAGAAAAAGTGGCAACACTGGAACTCAAACTGAAGGAAGTTACTAAAATATCATATGCGCAAATGGTGAGCTCCTCCCCAAACCCCAACCCACAGACGAATAAGACTAATATGGAAATAGCCTTTGTGCATGCGAGGGACAAAAGAACTCAAGAAGAAATAGGGATCCTGCTACTGGGACTCTTCAACCCCTCGGAGATGGGAATACCAGACACCACAATACAATCAATGAGAAACGGAGGGGCCATGGTAAGATCCCAATAGATTGATACCCTGAAAAAATTGGTCGACGAAATCAACAGAAATGACAAGCTGTCTGAGATACTCCAGGCAGCTCTGCCAAAAAGAAAAAGACCCAGATTACGTATATGTGGTACGGAAAAAGGAATAACAAAAGACATCCTATTAGCCACAATAAACTTGAAGAACGACTTCAAAATCCAACAGGACGAGTTTTCAATAGTCAAAGAAATAAAAACTGGCCGGAATAAAGCATGCATAGTAGAGGTAGAGATGGAACAGGCTAAAACCCTACTTGAAAAAGGAACACTATATATGGGTTGGTCAGAAAGTAAAGTTACCGAGGAAATAATGATTAGAAGATGCAGTAAATGTCTACTCTACACTCATAGCACACGAGAATGTAGAGATGAAAGAAGAAGATGCCATCAATGCAGAGAAACGCATATGGCCAAAGACTGTCGCGTAAAGAATGAGGACTACTTCTGTAGAGCATGCGGATATGCAAATAGTGTCAAGGGCACAAATCATGACACAACTCACTCAGCCCATTCCAGATCATGCCCGGAATACCAAAGAGAACTGGCAATAGCTAAAAAAAGAAGGGGTATCAACATATAACAACTTCAACCCCCAAAATGCTGAATTTTTTGCAAATCAACACCGCCAGAAGCAAGGCGGGTCTCCATAATTGTTACGCCACTATGAAGGAGCTGAATATAGACATAACCTGTATACAAGAACCTATACAAAAACCGGAAAACCGTAACTATTTGCAGAAATAAAAATTATGACTATTTTCTACTAGGTATCTCAAGTAATAAAATAATCCTGAAATGCTCAAATAAAATCAGAACTTTTATCCTGATCAATTTATATTTTGAACCGAATTCAGATATGAAAAATGACTTAGAAACTCTAAACAACAAAATAAATGCATTTAAAACAGAAACGCAAATTATAATTGGAGACTTCAACGCAAAAAATAACAACAGGCGAAAGAGGTGAAGACACCCTTGATTGGATAATTGGAAATGACTGAGCACTAAAAAACTACAGTTCCTCCCCAGCAACTTTTCACGGCACTTGCGGAAAATCTTGGATTGACTTAACCATCATATCTGAAAAAGACTTTCAATTGATTGAAGACTGGACAGTTAGCGAAATCCCGTCATGTTCCGACCACAGATATATCATATTTAACGCATTTAAAGAGGACAGAAAAACAATATATAAACGAACCAAAAAGGGACAAATTCAATTAAACCACAAGATACATAATGATAAATTGTTTAGTATAACACCAAAAACAGAAACCTATACAAGAAATGACATTAATAGTCTAATCGAAAAAATGTATACAATAACGGAAACATACAGAATACAATGCATGCATAAAATCCAACCCCGAGGCGAAACAATCGACTGGTGGAATAATGAACTACAACACGTAAAAAAATTCGAGCCATGAGAAAAAGATACCAAAAAATTAATGAACCAAATATGAGAGAATATTTCAAAAACATATTTTTTAAACACTTTCATGAATACAAAATTAAAATCGAATATGCAAAAGAAGAACATTGGAATAAACTAATTAATGCTATAAAAAAACCTTTCACGCTTCTATATAAAATTATGAAGAAAGTAAATGATAGTCAACAAAGCATATCAGTAGTTATGAAGGATGATGGAACATATACCGAAACCCTTGAAGAGACCATAGACAAAATAGTAGAATCGCTATTTCCCACTATAAGTACAGCAATATCAACAATTAACACCACAGGACTAGCAAATCAAATCAACGATATAACTTTTACCGAAACAGAGATTTCAATAATAATAAAACAATTAAACAAGGAAACTGCTATAGGAATCGACAACATCACGTTTGATACAGTCCAAACAATTCAAACAGCCCACCCCAGTTTTTTACCCTGGATATACAATGAATGTTTCAAACAAGGATACTTCCCTGAACAGTGAAAAATAAACAAACTAATTCTAATTCAAAAATCTAGAGGAAATAAAGCCGACCCCACCAACTTTAGACCGATTGCCATCACTGGATTATTTAGTAAAATATTAGAAAAACTAATGCACCAAAGACAATACCATTTCCTTTACAAAAACAATTTCTTTAATAAACCCCAATATGACTTTGTACATGGTAACTCGAGCACTACGGCATTAAAAAAGATAATAGATACATTAAATAACAATAAGAAAAATGCATACTCATCTATGCTAATATCACTAGACATGAAAAATGTTTTTAACAACCTTAACCCATAAACAGTACTAGAAGAATTAACCAAACTGCCCAATAAATTTGTTTAAATTAATTGAGAGTTTCTTAAAAGATAGAAGATATCAAATTAACACCCAAAAGAAGGAAATGAGCTACACAATCAACGCTGGAAGTCCTCAGGGATCACCACTGAGCCCCCTTCTATGGAACATTGCTATTAACTCTATTTTTCAGCTCTCCTTTTCAGACGATATTGACATACAAGTATATGCAGAT
Organism: Ornithodoros turicata; assembly: GCF_037126465.1. NCBI lineage: Eukaryota > Metazoa > Arthropoda > Arachnida > Ixodida > Argasidae > Ornithodoros > Ornithodoros turicata. The sequence continues at coordinate 4,536,956 of NW_026999301.1, forward strand.
GGCATAACAATCATCATCAAAGGTAAGACTAGGAAACAAATAGAGGATCTAGTAATAATACTTTAAATCTATTAACAAATTGGAGTAAACAAATTGGCATTAAGTTTAATATGAGCAAAACACAAATAATGTTAATAAGCATTGGAGCAAAATATAAAAATAGACCCCCCATCTTAAAGATGGATAATCAAAATATAAAAATGTCCCAAAGCATTAAAATAATAGGCGTAATAATGGACGAAAAGCTAAACTTCTTAGAACACTTAGATAAGATAAAGACAAAGTAACATCATTAACTCTGATATTATCAAGTTTACTAATAAGATAAAACATAAAAGAGAAGAAATACTCAGAGAATTATACCTAGGATGCATTGAGCGTGTGATAATCTACGGTGCACCAGCATGGTTTCAGTTCGAATGCACCACTCATATGCTACGAAAACTAAAATCTATACAGAATACCATTATTAAAAATAACCAAAGCTTATAAAACAGTACCTAACGAAACACTTCCAGTCCTAGCAGATTTAAACCCCATAGACTTACAAATAGAAAAAGAATGTCTACTATACCAAATATGGCAAGACAAAAAAAAACATCAAAATTAATAACAAATATATAAAAAGTGAAAACATCGAGTATCCTCACAACAAATGGGAAATACGCCCTAGTGATGTTATAAAAGTAAAATTCAAAAGACCCGAGAAAGCCAAATACATAAAACATACCATCTTCACAGATGGATCAAAGATGAATGAACATGTGGGTGCCGGATATTGCGTGATGGACGAGAAAGATATAATCTCTAATATATCTTTCTATAATCTATAATCTAATCTAATATAATCTAATCTATAATCTATAATCTAATATAATTTAAACTCCCAAACTATTCGACTATTTTCGATGCCGAACTTACTGCTATAACACAAATAATTAATTATATAAAATCATCTGAACATAAAAATTTTATCATTTATTCTGACAGTCTGTCCACCCTGATGGCCTTGGAAAATCCAACTCACCATAATCTTCGTATTCAGGAACTTAAAAAAGAGCTAATGGAAATTAAAAAAGAGAAAAACATTGAATTTAACGTCATAAACTCCCACACAGACATTCTGGGAAATGATATAGCAGATGATATCGCTAACAAAGCTCGGGTATGCAATAATCAAATCTATACAAAAATGTCAAAAGATTACGTAAACATAATAATAATTAATGATATAATGAAAGAATGGCACGAAAGATAGGTAAAGTATGATAATAGTAATATAAAAATGTGGATACCAAACATTAAAAATAAGCCTAAAAAGATAACGAACTACTACGAATGCCAACTCCTAACCAACCAGGGCAGCTTCCCCGGGTATCTGCAAAAGTTTAAGTTAATCAACGATGGACAATGCAAATGCAACCTAGACATAGGAAACGTCAAACACTACTTATTAAAATGCCCTGAAACAAAAAATATAGCGAAAAAATCCAAGATATCATGAAGAAACAAGTAACCACTGAATGTTCAGTGGTTCATCAGTGGTTCATCTACCTCAGGTGAGGTAGATATTCCAGCAATACGTCGAGGCAGAACACAGAATTTCAAGATACTCCATCTTAGCGAGCAGCCAAATAGGACACCTGAACTACAAACTACGGCAGATAATAAAAAGGTTGAAACTTGAACGAAGATCTGGGGAAGTCTGCAATGGAAAAGGAACAGAATGTGTGAGCGCGGCTAAGAGAGATAGGCCAGGAGCGTAGAGGAATGCAGATGTTTATTGCCCGGTGGCCGCGGATGGAATGAACTCCGGGTGGAGAGCGTGGGCGGGAGCACGCGCTTCTTCATCGTCGGCGAATGCCGCTACAAAGGAAATATAATTAGGGAAATTCATTGAAAAAAAAAAACATAACCAGATGGAAACTGTGTGGAAGTTATACATAAAAGAGAAGAAAAAAGAAGGAAGATTTTTCAGGGAAATCAAAAGGATGAACAGATGTATAAACGGAAAATAATTATTTATTATTTTATTATTAGAAAGTGCACATAACAGGTAAAAACTTAAAATGTTGCACTTAAAATAAAACACCAATCACCATGGAAGACAATATTCTAAATAGTCAACAACAGAATTCTTATACAAGGTAACACTACCAAAAAGGTCAACATCGTACGGTAAAGAGTTAAATCTTAAAGGAACTGTAAAGTGAAATTTGACCCCCCTGTTTCTGTGTGCGACCTGGTAGTGTTTGCCTGTGTGATGCCTCACATAGAGCCTAAGCACTCAAAGCGGGATAATTATTGCACAACATAAATTAGAAAAATTAAATCGGACGGTAGGTTGCGCCTCGTAACAGCTAAAAAAGTCATGATGGGAGTACTCCTGTCACGTGATACCTAAGTAATACACAATGAACTTACGACCGGCTACTAATCTCCAATAAACACTACTTTTAGAATCACAAGAATTACTGAGACAATTCTTCAAAATATCGAAGAAACAGTATACCAAAATACTGTCAGCGCGGTCAGCGCCCTCTCTTTGTTCTCCCCCCAACCATATTGCACGGCGACGGCGTTTATTGCGGCCTTGCGAGGTTTGTGTACGCAAAAAAGTTCATTTCCTGCCGAAATTGAACAAAGCTTCACCTGACAGCTATGCCAAGTATCTACTGTTGTGTTCGGGGATACACCAAGTGTGCTCTTTCGACAAGGGACGTTGTGTACCACAAGACTCCAACGGAAAATGCACGGAAACGAAAGTTGTTGCAAGCGCTGGGTCAAGACATTCGTGAGCCACGCCGTATTTGCTCAACCCATTTCTCTGACGAGTTGTACGAAATGGTAGCAGCGGACGGTCGAAAACTTCTCACACGAACGGCAGTCCTGACACCAGTACGTGTTTCAACGTGTGACGTCTGACGATGCGAACACCAGAGCTGACGAGGTATGTATTTACCGATACACAGGAATGATACATATATGTGGTTCACTTGAAATTCAAATCGATTTTTGTGATGCCTACGCTGCGTAATGTACCAAACAAAATATACCCCTTCCCCTGGGGAGCCCTGAGCTCTCGTAGGAGAATATGAGTGTCAAAATGTGCTATAGACACTGACCGCAATCTTCATTCATATCAGCGACACAGGCTTCCATCGTGACTGACAAGAATGTGAAACTCAGAAGTAAAAGCGTGTCAATGGATGCTTTACGGTCAACACCTCTCAACCTTTATCCAGTGATGAATTAAGCACCTATTGTCCATATACACTCATGCTCACAGGTGGGTCAAGCTCTTGTTTTGTTTAACATCTTAACTTCTGCATGCCTTGCAGGTGCATGATATGACAATATCTGCACCACTGGTGGAACCAGCTGCTGAGTAATTCTGGAAATCTGAAGACAACAGTTTTGAATGACGTTCTGATACAAGATTGCAGATACCAAAAGCTCTTCTACTTTGCAGTGTTGTGCCCTCTGCTTCACCAGACCAGAAGAAGTACATCAAATGTGCATCACATTCACAACTTCCGGTGCATCTCACAAAGTGCCCCCCCCCCCCAGATGTTCGCATCACGCTTCTCACCACAAAGTGAACACAATTTATCTTGGAAACTTCGGCCAGAAGTGAACAAGATGGCTGCAGGGAACGTCCTGCTGTCCTGCACAATCCTTTTCAATGGGACTAGTGCAGCCATGTTGTGAATTCAGAGCGCCTTATGTTTTCACAGATTCAAATGACACCTTGTAGTATTTGCTGATGACCAGGTTCCGTGGTTACTCGAGCTGATTAATATTAAAGTCACCTCAACAGACCTCACCTACAACACCTACCAGAAAGGTCGCAGGCTCACGTTACCGACACAGGTAGGATTATCAGAACTCATGGTCATGAGAGACGGAAACATCCAAATAATCTTACTGAAACACAAGCTTTCAAATAGAATCTGTCTTTCATTAGGCATGATACAGACATACATGGTACAGATATTTATACTGATGTACATTAGAGGAAGGGAACAAAGAAGGTAGTGAGGACGAAATCCAAATTCTTGTTAGAAAGTATTGAGGGCACGAAAAAATAATACAAAACAAGGCACACAGGCTTTGCGTAGTTGCATTTTCTGTTACAATAATTCTATCTGCAACAACGACATAAAAGGTACACGTAGTAAAAAGTAAAAAGAACAAGCTTGTACAATTGCAATATGCAAATCCCATGCTCGGGAATGCTTTGTGGCCATGTAGTCCACAAGAGGATCTTGTAACAGAGGGTTAAGAAAAAGCTTGAATCCGCGGTCAAGTTCCGTGCACTTGCTGAGCTAAACCCGTGGATGCAGCGTACTCGTAACCACCTTTACAGGTGTAGTTTCACTTCTGAAGGAAATGCAGAGCTTCTACTTAGCATGTGGAGAAGTATGAGCTTACGTATACAAATCAGCTGTAATTCAGAAAACAATTTATACAAGCTTCGAGATAATGTGTCTAGGTTTGACCTGGCACGCTTTCAACAGCCATGACAGCCATGAGGGAACATGTTTTGATAGAAAGAGCATAGGCAAGACATTTAGCCGTGACCATACCATATCTTCGCAGAGGATGTAGATTATCTCCTGAGTGAAACACCAACAACTTGCAAAGCTGTGAGCTACAGTGAAATAGTAGTGGTCTGCAAATGGCCTGAGCCCACACCAATGGCTGCAATTGGACTGGTATGAGGGCAAAGATGGGAAATTTATACTAAGAAATTGAGAAAGTGTTGCAAAGATGGATGTGCACAGACACACAGACACAGAAAAGGTCTAAAATTTTTGTCAACGACAGGGATGCCTCTGAAGAGAAGCCTCTGTTGATGCCATTGGCATGACCCCACCTAAGGCCTTCTTATACTGATAAAGTCATGAACGCGAGATGTTTTATTCATGTATTTATTTATTTCTATTTTTCTGGTGCCCATGAACGGCCAGAGGGCCTCCCTAATGGTGCGCTTATACAAACAGTCAATACAAAGAAATGAATTAAAACACCATAATTACATAAAATAAAACAAAAACAAATACTACGACAAAGACAAAACCATGTAGATGGCGAGCCAACAACTGGCCTTGCTTTGGACCCATCATGAAGGAGGCATCGAAGTTGGCATACGACGCCAAATAAGTCACCACTGAACAGATCAAAAACCCGGAATGGGAGTTATAAACAATCTGAAGCCTCAAAGAAGGTGATTTCTCGTAACTATTACCACATAAAATGTTTGTGGGTTCTAGTGCTGCAATGTGGAACATCGAAATTGAGCCTTGATACGATCGCAGCTGTGTCGATATATATCTATATCGATATACAAATCGATTATAGGCAAGGTGATAGCCTATGTTCTCTTAGAGCTTATGGACTGGAACGTGTTTGTGGCAAACACCTGTGCACTGAACAGAATAAAAAAAAAAGCATACATACATTGCGTTACTGGTTGGTGCGAAGTAGCACTTGCAGATTGATATGAACACGGTATGGGGATGTTCTCTTTCATTGTTTGCTTGTTTACTACTATCACTTGTATGCTCATTCATAAACACAGTGATCAATAAAGCAACATTACAAGCTTTGATGTCTGTAGAATGTATTTTACTGTGTAATGGCTGTCTGGTTATTCCAGAAGGGTATGTGGCGGCATTGCTAGCGCCATCACATCAAGGCGCGAATAATAAATAGCCTTGCCTCGCTCAGTCCGTGCTCTCGCTCTGACCTGGCAATTCCACCGCCATGTTGTTGCATGGTCTCGTTAGTGTTTAGTAGCACTACAGGTATATGGCAGACCTCTATTGTTCATGAAAGGTATCCTGTTGTGATCAAGCAGTGTACTGCTGTCAAGATGGGAGGCATTCAATGCAGCATACAAGCACCTGAAAGAAAAGTGAGAGCTTCATCTCAGTGAAAGCGAATAAACATGAACATGATCAGACAGCATCTACTGCATCACACGTCAAAAAGGCAAAAACCTTTGTGTGCTTCAGAAGGAAAGTTTTCCCTTATGGCATGTACAGCACATGCTCCGAGGACTTTTCTGCAGTGCTTTCAGCTTTCCTAATGGTCCCGAGAGCCACCTGGTAAACTGTTTGTAGGCAACGTACCGAAACTTCCTGCATGTACTATGGACAGCGTAAAATTATGATATGTAACTTTACTAATAACAAACCCAAGGCACACATAGAGGAACTCACTTGTTCACTTAGCTGTTCCTCTTAACAGCGTACTCGTCGCTTTCTCTCACGTAGCAGTAGGATACCTGGAGCAACTCAGTCTTCAGCCACAGTATTTTAAAGTACATATTTCTTGAAATGCAACCGCTGCGCTGCTTCAGTAATGTCTCATTTCGCGGCAACAAAGGCATTCTTCTGCCGTCGGCATCGGCACGCATGTCCCTCAAGGACACCTGAACCGAAAGAGCAATGCCATATTTCCGCTGCGAGGTTCTCAACATTTTCATTACACATGAAGAGTGTTTCCCACGGCGGCTGGGTGACTGTAATGACGGTAATTCATCCTCCGTCGACGATTCTGCGGATGGTGTCGTGTCATACTGCGTCTACCGCGTGCACTCGTACGAACAAACGTTTTGCTGGCGTGACTGCTGGACTCTCGCAAACTCAAGGGCATTCAAGTTTGGAAAAATCAACATCACACGACGTGGACCTCAAAACAACATTCCGCCTTCGCCACAGACTGGGAGGCGAATTAGAAAGGCGAGACTAGCCGTAGCCGACACGAGCCAACCCAGTGTTGTGTCTCGGGGAGTACTGAGCTTTGCGCTCGAATGTAATCTTTGAAATTCGATTACTCAAAGAAAGAAAGGATTCCAAAAGAAATATTTCGTAACTGAGATGTACTCTTCCTAGGCTTTCATAAAATCATAGGGTAACCGTGGGTTGAAATTCACTTTACAGTTCCTTTAATTGTAGCCTGGACGACGGGGATATAATGGACGGTATCAACAGATAAAAGAGCAGTAACAGTCGAGAACGCCTAAGCGGAGCCTTGAACGACAAAGAAGATAAAAAATCCTCACAAGACAGCATACCATTGACAACTTTAAGTAGGAAAATAGCGTCACGCACACAGCTCCTACCATACAGCGTGCCCACACCGATCCTAGTCAATATTGACAAATAGTCAAAATAACAACTTCTCCTAAAATATCTATCGTACACGACCCGCACAAGACGCCACTGCACACATTCAAGTTGAGCAGAAGAACTGTTCGAAAATGTATTCCTTACTACGGAGGCGAACTCAAGTCTCGTGCGTACAATAGTACAGTATAAATACACAAGACAATGAAAGTCGCGGAAGTGACTCGTTACACCGCAAAGAATTCCAAAAAGTCTTGTTGAATCCCTAACCAACAAACGCACATGTTCTAGGAAAGATAAAGAACAGTCTACGTAGACACCCAAGTCTCGAACGACAGACACACGTTCGATGACAGTACCATCAAGGGCGTAGTTCACTTTCACACTGCCTTTTTTCCGTGTCACTGTCAAGTCTTTGGTCTTGGCGGGATTGATCATAAGTCCATTTTCCCAACACCAATTATTTACGTTTGAAATATCACTCTGAAGCAGAGAGCAATCCACAGTATCCCGTATACTTAAAACCAACTTAATATCATCGGCGTACAAGAGAAGCTTAGAGTGTTGGACGGCATTATCAATATTATTAACAAAAATTACGAAAAGCAGAGGACCGAGGTTGGACCCCTGCGGCACTCCAGATAGCGACGAGTACACATCCGAACTACAGTCTTGTACCGAACAACATTTTTCCTCGATGTCAAATAGGATTGAAATCATTTCCATAACTTTCCACAAACTCCATACCTTTCAAGTTTGTGCAATAGCAGACAATGATCTACTCTATCGAATGCCTTGGTTAAATCAAAATATTGTCACGAAGCGAAATGGGTCGGCGAGTCGTCGAATAAACAGCGAACGGTTTATTAGACTACTTGGTAGCAAAACACAACAGTGATAGCTCTCTGAACACAACTGAGTCCAAAGAATGAATGCTCCAGCTTGGAGCGCACAAGCATTTAAGCGTCGCGCCGAAAAGTCTAGAAACAGCACGTGCGTTTGCCAGAGAGCAGGCGATGTCTGCGGAAGCTTCTTGCTTCTTCAGCATGCGCCGGGATGAGATGTACCGTTTCGTGCCAGCCCTGGAAGTTTCTCGATGATGATTCGTGGCATTGCCCCCTCCGTAGACGGGACACCGTCTGGATGCCGTTTCTTCTCCTTCTTTTTTTTTTTTTCATGTTGTTTCCTTCCAGCCAGTCTTCAGCGCTACCTGATGTAGTACGGCTTGAGTCGAACGACGTGAACTATTTCAGTCCTCGGGGGTCGTCGAGAGGGAACGCTGCCGTCAGATACCACTACGGTACCTGACGGCAGCGTTCCCTCTCGACGAAATAGTTCACGTCGTTCGACTCCAATGCGTCGAAGTACCTTGTAGGGACCGAAGTACCGCTTCAGTAGCTTCTCGCTCAGGCCTCGTCGTCGAATCGGCGTCCAAACCCATACCAAGTCGCCAGGACTGAAGCGTACGTCTCGTCGGCGCAAATTGTATCGTCTTTCATCGACGCGTTGTTGTTGACCATTCCGTTGACTGGCCAGCTGGCGGGCTTCTTCTGCTCGCTGTCTGAAGTCCAGAGCGTCGTTTTCCACATCACTGGGTTCGTGGGGCAGCATCGCGTTCAGCATAGTCGACGCGTCATGGCCGTGTGCAAGGCGGAACGGTGTGAATCCCGTTGTTTCCTGGACAGCCGTGTTATAGGCGAACGTGACGTAAGGCAGTATTTCGTCCCATGTCTTGTGCTCGACGTCGACGTACATCGAAATCATGTCGGCAAGGGTTTTGTTTAGGCGTTGGGTGAGCCCTTTCGTCTGCGGATGGTACGCCGTTGTCCTCCAGTGAGCGGTGTGGCTGAGTCGAAGGATATCTTGTGTTAGCCTGCTTGTAAATGCCGTTCCCCTATCGGTGATTAAGGCGGTCGGAGCTCCGTGCCGTAGTACGAAGTTCTCGATGAAGAACTTCGCCACTTCTGTTGCTGTGCCCTGTGGAAGTGCTTTAGTCTCAGCATATCGTGTGAGGTAGTCGGTGGCGACGATTATCCAACGATTTCCGGAGACGAACGTGGGAAGGGCCCGAGTAGATCCATCCCAATCTGCTCGAACTGCGCCGACGGTGGTGCGATTGGCTGAAGGTACCCAGAAGGTCGTGCCGGCGGCGTTTTTCGTCGTTGGCATTCCCGGCACGTCCTTACGTAGTGGTGTACAGTTTTGGCCAGTAGTACTTTTCCTTTATACGGGCCAGTGTCCGGCTGTATCCCAAATGACCTGATGACGGTTCGTCGTGGCAGGATTCAAGAATCTCGATGCGCATGTCCCCAGGCACAACGAGAAGCCACGTAGCGCATTGTGGTGCGTGGTTTTCTTTGTAGAGAACACCATTACGTAGGGAAAAACTTGGGAGTGATCTTCTGAAGATGGGAGGAACATTGTCGGCGCGGCCCTGCAGATAGTCGACGAGTGTCTTCAATTCGGGGTCGTTATACTGCTTGGTAGACATGGTAGTCGCGCTCATTAGACCGAGGAAGGCGTCGTCGTCCTCGAGGCTGTTGTCCTGTCGCTGGAGTGGTGCTCGGGACAGGCAGTCGGCGTCGTTGTGTTTTCTTCCTGACTTGTAAGTGACGGTTACGTCATACTCCTGTAATCGGAGGCTCCATCTCGCTAGGCGTCCTGAGGGGTCCCTTAAACCAGCCAGCCAGCACAGAGAATGGTGGTCTGTTACCACCTTGAACGGCCGTCCGTACAGGTAGGGGCGCAACTTTGTGATGGCCCATATGAGTGCAAGGCACTCTTTTTCGGCCGTCGAATAGTTCTTCTCTGCCTTGGTTAGCGTTCTGCTTGCGTAAGCGATGACACGTTCGACGCCGTCGTGAAGTTGAACGAGCACGGCTCCTAGACCATTGTTGCTTGCGTCGGTGTGTATTTCTGTTTCGGCGTTTGGATCGAAGTGGGCAAGCACGGGTGCAGTCTGTAGACGCGTCTTCAATTCATCAAACGCCTGTTGCTGGGCTTCATTCCAGATAAACGTGGATCCGTCCTTCGTGAGAGCATTCAGGGGTGACGCAATTCTTGAAAAGTTCAGAATGAACCGTCGGTAGTAGGCGCAAAGGCCAAGAAAGCTTCGAACGTCTTTCACGTTAGAAGGAACACGGTAAGTTGCGATGGCTGCCGTCTTCTCGGGGTCGGGGCGTACGCCGTCGCTGCTCACGAGATGGCCGAGAAATCTGAGTTCCTCGTAGCCGAATCGACACTTCTGAGGCTTCAACGTCAGCCCTGCAGTTCTGATAGGCTCGAGGACTTGCTTTAGCCGTTCAACATGTTCTTCGAATGTTCTTGCGAAGACGACAACATCGTCGAGGTACACCAGGCAGGTTTGCCACTTCAACCCGGCGAGAACTCTATCCATAACACGCTGGAACGTCGCTGGTGCTGTGCAAAGGCCGAACGGCATAACCTTGAATTCGTAAAGTCCATCCGGAGTGACGAAGGCAGTCTTCTCACGGTCCCGTTCGTCGACTTCAATTTGCCAGTACCCCGTCTTGAAGTCCATGGAAGAGAAAAATTTTGCGTTTTGAAGGCGATCGAGCGTGTCGTCGATGCGTGGTAACGGGTAGACGTCCTTCTTCGTTATCTCATTGAGTTTCCGGTAGTCGACGGAGAACCTGAGTGTTCCGTCCTTCTTCTTCACTAGTACCACCGGCAATGCCCACGGACTGGTCGACGGCTGGATAATGTCATCTCTTAGCATCGCTTCTACTTGTGTTCGGATCGTTTCTCGCTCTTTGCAGGAGACCCGGTACGGCATGCGGTGAATTGGACGGGCCTTTTCGTCGACGATGATGCGGTGCTTCGCAATGGGCGTTTGTCTTACTTTCGACGATGCAGCGAAGCAGTCACTGAAATCGTTGAGCATCTGGAGAAGGGTTTGCTTTTGAGTTGTATTGAGTTGAAGGTTTACATCGAAATGTTCGGCCTCGTGTTCCGTGGTGACCGCGATGCGAACATTGTCCATCAGGCAAACATCCGTGGTGGAGTATTGGTCTACGATGACGGCGACTACCGCGCTGGGGGCGGGGGGCGTCGGGTGAAAAACCGGGAAGGCCAAGTCGTCGGTGGGGACATCGGCGATAGACGTGGTTGGCCTCTCCGCAGTGGTAGCAGAGCGGTCTGAAGTCGGGAGTCCGCCAAACGTCCGTTTTGCGAAACGGCTGAGAGCGTGGTGGGACGCTCGGAGTAGGTTGGACAGGCCGAGGAGGCGTCCAACGGTTTCCGTAGTACGACGGACGAGTAGGTGGCACCTGTCTCACAGCGGCGGCGTAGGTTGGTCTCGGCACTTCGGCGTTGGGGTTGGCGGTTGACGATGTCTGGATTGCCTGCTGAACCTCGTCCTTGATGATCGTACCGATCGAAGACAAAGTGTCTTGAGCCTTCTCAGGACAGAGGAGAGCTCGTACTTCTTCGCGTACCACCTCTCGAATCAGCTGTCTGAGCGATCCGACGTCGAGGCCAGCGGTCGTGGAGAAAGCCTCGTAGCCCTGGTGTCGTTCGTTGACGGTAGCGCGAGAGAACAGGGTCCTCTCAATGCGGACGGCTTCGTCCAGAAAAGCGTCGGTCGTGGCGGGTGGATCCCGGGACAGGGCTCGAAAAATTTCTTCTTTTACGCCCCTCATGAGTCGCTGAACCTTCTTCTCCTCGTATGATTTGGGGTCAGCTCACCGGAAGAGCCGGAACACATCTTCGACGAAGCCTGTAACGCTTTCGTTTGGCAGCTGGATCCGTCTCTGGAGCAGATGCTCAGCGCGTTCAGCTCGTTGTTGAAAAGCGAACGCCTCGCGGAGTTTGCTTTTGAAGACGTCCCAGGACGTGAGCGAAGTCTCCCGCTTCTCGAACCATGTCTTCGCGGTGGCTCCCAGGGAGAAATAGACGTTGACGAGCTTCTGGTCGTCACACCAGTTGTTGAACTTGGCGATCCGCTCATAGTGGTCGACCCAATCGTCCACGTCGTCGTAATACTCCCCGCTGAATGTCTTCGGCGACCGTGCAACAGGTTGCGCCACTTGGGGACTGGTCTCCGAAGTCATCTTCTTCTTGCGTTTAGGGGGTTCTAATGGACCGAATTCTGCAGGCAGACCAAGCTGTCTTCTGCTTTGTCGCAGTTGGTCTTCCAGGCCGTTGGACAAGGAATGCCCTGCATCTCCACCAGAAATGTCACGAAGCGAAATGGGTCGGCGAGTCGTCGAATAAACAGCGAACGGTTTATTATTCTAATTGGTAGCAAAACACAAGAGTGATAGCTCTCTGAACACAACTGAGTTCAAAGAATGAATGCTCCAGCTAGGAGCGCACAAGCATTTAAGCGTCGCGCCGAAAAGTCTAGAAACAGCACGTGCGTTTGCCAGAGAGCAGGCGATGTGTCCGAAAGCTTCTTGCTTCTTCTTCAGCATGCGCCGGGATGAGATGTACCGGTTCGTGCCTGCCCTGGAAGTTTCGCGATGATGATTCGTGGCAATATACAGTGTCCACTTACCCCCGATCCGTCACACGAGAGGCACAATAGTCGACATACTCTACTAGGTATGTTTCAACGGACTTTCCAGGAATAAAGCCATGTTGAGCCTCACATATCTTGTGCTTAAAGTAACGCATCAGTCTTGAATGTATAACAAGCTCAAATACCTTAGAGACAACTGCACAGAAGAGAAACCGGACGGTAATTGGTAACCGAAGTAACCGATCCCGATTTATGTACTGGGACTACAACGGCACTTTTCCACAACAAGGGAAAAACACCAGACTCCAAGGACAAATTGAAAAGATGAAGCAATATGGGCATAAATATTTCACCGCATCCCTTGACAATGAACCCCGGGATACCATCCGAACCAAATGAACGTTTCGGCTTCAGCTTTCTCAAAGCCAAACTAATTTCATAAGATTCTATACGAACAAACGATAAAGAGTAGTACCACTCATTATTTACATCCAAGTGTTTGACATTTAAAGAGTAGTTCGTGTAACATGCCTTTAAAAACGACGCAAAGTTATTCGCCACGTCTTGAGGTTCAGAACAATATCGCGTGTCATCAACCAACTGTATGGCCGAAATATGGTCTTTGGTATGATGTCTCACATATCTCCAGAAACTCTTAGGCGCACTGTATAAACTGTACACGATTCTTCTTTGATAGGCTTTAAAGTCCAGTTTATACAAATGCTTAACTAACGTACGGCAGATCCTAAACTTCTCGTGCCAAACATTCAATTGAGTAGCTTTGAACTTCTTATGGTAATGTTTCTTCTTTCGAAGATAATAAACTAGTCTATTCGAAAACCACGAAGGATAATAGGAAGACGATACACTTCTCCTTGGTATAAAACATTCTAAGCCATTTTTAACCACCGAAGTAAAGTTCTCTGTCGCATAGTCTACATTATTATCATTCAATACTGACGACCAGTCATACGTATCAAAATATTTGTACAGCCCAGATATTCACCTTCAGCAAAATGATAAGATGGATAGCTCTGGGAACAATATTTACGCCCCTTACCCATGTAAGAGACAATAAACGGCGGATGAAACGAATCCGGCTTGACAAGCGGGGCACAGGTAGGCACAATACCATCAACACCACAATTCGATAAGAAAAAATCGAGAACATTTCCCGAGCAATTCCTTAGACTGTTGTACTGATAATAACCACCTATATCCATAAACTCAAACAGGCAATTTGCTTTCCCCCCGCAGGGGGCATCAGCTTCGGCCGATGTTTGGTGAGTGGCGACACCACGTACCCCAGCCCCCAGTCCCAAGGTGTTATCCATACCGTGCTGATGGGATGAGAGGCGAAGTGATAGAAGCCATGAACGGTGGCAGTCGGGGTCTTGGTCAAGCCCCGGCCGATGGGTGTAACAACCCCGGGACCTTCTCACATGTAGACTCAAGGGCATGAAATGTGGGTGACCGTTAAGAATGTCCTTGGTTATCAACAGTGCATGAGAAAAAAATCTTGAAACTTCTCTACGATCGGGGGTGGTAAACGCCCTCAGACCGATGGAACACTATTAAAAGAACCCTGCAAAGGATTCTCCCCATAAGTACATCGTCTTGTCCACTGCAGAGACAGAAACGGAAAAAAGCGTCCCACTTGGCAAATTATCTCCTTTTTTTATCGAAACGGCAGTGGCTTCCTTGTCCGGCAACATTACAGAAATAAAGAAAATGCGGTCCGGAGACCTCCTCCTTAAGTGCACCTCCCAGGCTGACTGCGAGAAAATTCTGAGTACACATGACATGTTGGGAACAAAGATTGCAGCTTCATACCACAAGACCTTGAACACGTCCCGAGGCGTCATTGCTGTACAAGAACTTATCGATGTTCCTGAGGAGGAAATCTTTACCAACCTGAAGGAACAAGGTGTTACAAATGTCAGGAAGGTGAAAATCAGAAAAAACAATGAATACATCATCACAAGGAATGTAGTACTGACCTTCGATAAGCCCACAATACCACAAACGCTTAAGGTGGGATACCTATCCGCAGAAGTGAGACCATACATCCCAAATCCGTTGCGCTGCTTTCGGTGCAACAGGTTTGGCTATGGTGCTGATGCGTGCAGAGGGTCGCCCTGCTGCGCTCGATGTGGCCAGACTACCCACGAAGCTAAGGAATGTAAAGAGACAGAACAGTGTGTCAACTGCTCAGGAGAGCATTCAGCCTATTCGAGGTCATGTGCAAAATGGAAAATGGAAAAAGATATACTACATATTAAGGTAACCCAGAATAGCAGCTATCCTGAAGCCAAGAAAAAAGGTCTCGCCATTCCTCTTTCAGAAATTTTTTGCAGCGACAGTCAAAGAAAAACCAACGATGATAACACGATGCACACAAACAGATCCAAATCGCAACCAAACCCAAGGAGACCTACCACAGCTTGGTAAACCTGTAGCTCCTTCTCTGACACCACCCCAACAGGTGGTGTCACCCCCGTCGTCTTCCATGGAGGTAACCTCTATGGATTGTGACGACGACTCGAGCTCGGAGCGCTCATTCGTGAGCACCGGCTCAACTACACGGAAACACCTGGAAGGTGGGCTATCGAGGATATCTCAGACAAAGAATTACCAGATGCCCGCAAGAAGCCACCTCGCAAACGGATAACAGATCCAAAGAAAAATACTTGAACATCCCTTTGCACCCCTGAAAACGTTATATAGTTTTGCAAGTGGGAGTGCACATGAAATGTGTACGTCCTTCACGCAAATTATGCGCTCTTTACTGCAGTGGAACTGCCGAGGCTTTTATCATAATCTGGAAGACATACACTTCCTTTTAGAATAGCACGAACCTCTGACATTCTGCCTCCAGGAAACATACCTACGAGATGGTAGCAGAACAAATCTCTTCAAGCACTATAATGTTTTTACTAAACATAGAATCAACGCTAACCGTGAATCTGGTGGTGTAGCGATACTAGCGCACAAAACGCAGCCAGTGACAGAAGTTACACTCAACACTAACTTGGAAGCCGTTGCAGTGCAACTTAGCCTTGACCGAATTGAAACAGTGGTTTCACTGTACTTGCCACCATCAATGGTGCTAGAGCAGAGGGAAATTGACGACCTAATTGACCAACTTCCTACCCCCTTTGTTACTACGGGTGATCTCAACGGGCACAATCCATTGCGGGGCAGCACGCGATGCAACGCCCATGGTAAAATTATCGAAAACACGCTCTCATCACATTCACTGTGTATCCTGAATACGGGAAGCCCTACATTCTGCTGTAGTGCAAGCGGCACTCTAAGCCCACTAGACATATCCTTCTGCTCTCCCTCCTTGTTTCAGTGTCTCGAGTGGAGAGCGGAACAAGACCCGTACGGAAGCGATCATTTTCCGACTCGGCTCATGTGTGTTACATCCTTTCAATCTATCTCCACACGAAGTCCGAGATGGACACTGGCAAAAGCTGACTGGGAGAGGTTTGAAAAAGAATCGACGTTAAGCCTATCAATGATAGACAACGCCTCAGTAGACGAGAGCAATGAGAGAATTATACATCATATAATAAAAGCAGTCATAAAGAGTATCCCACAGACATCAACAAAATTCCCGAAAAGGAAAAAGCCTTGGTGGAATGAGGAATGCCGAAAAACACCAAAAGAACAAAAGAAAGCGTGGGCTGTGTTCAGGAGACACCCTACGACAGATAACCTCTTAAGCTTCAAAAGAAAACGAGCCATGGCTCGACGCACCTACAAAGAAGCGAAAAAGCAATCTTGGATGCCATTTGTATCCACTCTTAATGAGCAAACCCCAACAAAGGTGGTCTGGGACCGATTAAACAAAATAAGGAGAAAGTACTCCGCTTTCACTGTGCCGCCGCTAATACTGAATACTGTGCCATGTAAAACACTCAATGAACAGGCAGATATGATGGGGCGACACTTTGAAACTGTATCCGGCTCGGCACACTACAGCACAAGCTTTCTCCGAATAAAAGCGGAGTCTGAAAGAAGAACTCTGCCTACCTCTGGCGGAGAAAGAGAGCCGTACAACTCCGACCTTCGAATGGTTGAACTCGAAAGGACTTTGTCAGGCACTAATCAGACTGCGCCTGGGCCGGATTCAGTCCATTACCTGATGCTAACTCACCTGTCCACAAAGTCTCGTGAAGTGCTCCTAGCCCTTTTTAACTCTGTGTGGCGCAAGAGCACACTCCCTTCCGAGTGGAAAAAGGCACACGTAATACCAATCTTGAAACCAGGAAAAGACCCAACATTGACAGCAAGCTACCGGACGATAGCTCTAACTAGCTGCATAAGAAAAACGTTTGAGCGACTAATAAATAACCGTCTTCGATACCATTTAGAGGCAGAGGGAATAATCGCAAAAAAATCAATGTGGGTTTCGCGCCGGACATTCAACGATTGACCACCTTGTACGACTCGAAACACAAACAAGAGAAGCATTCGTGCGAAGGCAACACTGCATGTCTGTCTTCTTTGACATAGCGAAGGCTTATGCTACAACCTGGAGGCACGGCGTTTTGCTGGATCTCCATGCATATGGTATCTGAGGACGCCTTGAGCGCTGTATCGAGAATTTCTTACGAGATAGGTTCTTTCAGGTGAAATTGGGTACCACACTACCCGAGGTTTTCTGTCAGGAGAATGGTGTACCCCAGGGCTGTGTACTTACTGTAACACTATTTATCATAAAGATGAATTCCCTGGCAAGGGTTATTCCACGGGTTATTCCAAGAGTGTATCGTACTCGATGTATGTAGATGACCTGCAGGTATCTTACAGTTCATATAACCAGTCGATATGTGAAAGACAGGTACAAATGAATATAAATAAGCTCGCCAAATGTACAAGAGAAAACGGTTTTAACTTTTCTGCAGAAAAGACAGTATGCGTGATGTTCTCTCGAAAGAGGGGGCTACTGCCAGACCCAGCATTAATTATGAATCAAATAAACATTCCAGTAGAGAAAGAACACAAGTTTTTGGGGGTGATCTTCGATCACAGGCTAACATTTGCAAGCCACATCAAATATGCTAAACAGAAATGCCACGCAGCATCAAACATACTAAAGATATTGCCACACACATCTTGGGGAAGTGACAAGGGAATGCTACTCAAGGTATATAATTCAGTTGTACGATCACGCATTGACTACGGTTGTATTGTTTATGGATCTGCCAGAAAGTCTACACTCAAGATGCTTGACCCCATTCACAACCAGGCCATGAGACTAGCGACTTGTGCATTCAGGACCTCTCCTATCGACAGCCTCCTTGTGCAATCGGGGCAATACTCCCTGGAGAGACGAAGGCACTATTTGATGATGCTCTACTGCACAAAAAACAGGAGCAACCCCCGAAACCCAGCTTACGTGGCAGTCCAAGAAACCCGGTTTAAGCGTGTATTTGAAAATAAGCCATCGGCTACTCCACCTCTAAATTTGCGTGTGCGACATGCGATGCAGAAATATCGCATGCAGGTATATTATCTGGTCGCCCCAATGATCAATGAAACACATGGAGCATTCAGGTATCTTAGTACGACCAGTCGCTGTTGAGATACGACAAGAATGATACTTCACACTCTGTAATTGAACAGGAATTCCTGGCTTTAAAAGAAACCTTCGGACAGCACCAACCAATTTACACGGATGGGACAAAACGTACAACCGGCACTGTGCTATGATATGCGCTGACTTGATTCAGAAGCAAAGGCTTCACAATTATGCCAGTATATCCACAGCTGAGCTCACTGCAATCAAGATGGCACTAGAGCACATACTAAGCAACAGCATTCAACGTACAGTCATATATACAGACTCATTAAGTTCCATTAAAACACTGGTATCTCTAAGGACCACACGTAACTTTCTTGCTTTACATGTTCGCAGTCTCCTAAACAAGACTTATGCCAGAGGGCTTGAGGTGAAGCTAGTATGGGTTCCCAGTCACTGTGGCATTGATGGGAACGAGCAAGCTGATAACGCTGCTGCATCATCCTTGAATGAAGATGTGTCGTTGCTCACCATACCTCTTCAAGATTTCAGACCGGTTATGAAGAGACCAATTATAGAAGAATGCCAGCAGCAATGGGATACCAAGGTCAACAATAAGCTACACTTGATTAAACCTAGGATAGCAGAAACAAATGTGAAGCAGACAGACAGATTCACTGACGTAATATTGTGCAGATTGCGGATAGGCCATTCATTTCTGACGCACAGCTACCTACTACGCAGAGAATACCCACCAGAATGCCGCCATTGCAATGTCCAGCTCACTGTGGTCCACCTCCTTATAACTTGCCCCTCGTTTCAAAATGCTCGCTTGAAACACTTTGCCGTACTATACAAGCACAAGGTTCCGCTTCATCCGGCCATTCTTCTAGGTGACGAGCCAATGGTTGAACCTGATTCCATTATGAATTTCCTTAGAGATTGCAACACTCTCAACCAACTCTAGTGCCATCTTGACTCCTACATGTAGAGAATGGGCAGACAGAGAAACTCCCGCCCGGGGCTGTGTCCTAAAGTCCTTTTAAGGACACAGGAGGATTGGCGACTCCCTCGCCCAGGACACCCCGCGGAATCTCTTAGGTAGGGAGTTGGGTGATGCCCTCACCCGAGGCAGCCCCGAAGTCTCACATGAGACAGAGGAGGATTGGCAACTCCCTTGCCTGGGGTTGCCTCAAAGTCTCGCCCATTCACACCCCACATGGGTGACTTTCATCATTCACTTGATTATCAAATTGCCATAGTCACAGCTTTGAATTGTTTAACTATATAGAGGCTTGCTATACTTAACCATTGTCTTGGCGTAGTATGGCTAGAGCTGCTGTTGCGCCAAAAAACCCCAAATCAAATCAAATCAAAATAAAATTTGCTTTTCCTTGCTTCCTGAGCACCTTTGCTTGAAATAACATCCGTAGTCCAGTCAATCCCAGCAATGTTAAAGTCTCCATATATATGCACTCTAAATTTCGTGACATCTATAGCTCTACTCAAATTCGCAATATGTTCACAAAACGAGTCCGCACAAAAACGTGGAGGAAAGTAGTAGTTACCCACGAGGTGGCTGTAGCCATCTGCAGAAGGGACTTCAATCCAGACACATTCAGGGTAAGTCTCAAGGTCGTGCCTCCTATAACTTCGCATATTCGCTATATATACATATAAAATAAACCTGGCTCCATCCAAAACACACGCACACACACAAAAAGAAATGAGACACCTATTCCCTACCAATACACAGAGCGACCAAAAACAATTACGAGTAATAACAAATAATTTAGTTCCTACAGAAACATTAAATACCAAGCAAGGCAGCAAATGGAAGACAGAAGATTGAAGCAGCGGAAACAACAATGACTAAAGAAAGAAAGAAGAAGAATGATGTCAAACAGCTAAAATTATATAGTTAGCCAGAATGTTACAATACCGGAAAATGCAACAAACGATTTCTTAGCTAAGTTTATATAGTACCAAAATGTCATAATCCTTTACTTGTTCAAATTCATGTCCTTGAAAGTCTCAAGAGACTCAATAAATCCGCCGACAGCCTTGCACGTTTTCTGTGCTGTGGTTTTGCTGATGGTATATATAACACTCACGCCCTTTTTTTTTCTTTTTTTGACAATTTCAATTCCCTGTAATACTTCGTGGAACAGGGATTGAAGTGTTTCTTATTCTTCTACCTAACTTTCCTTTCATTCATTTATTTCAAAATCCCCCCCCCCCCCGCGCACGAATTGATTAACGGCCGCTCCTGCACTTGCTCTGTGAAACGTTCCTCCTTGGGTGGTTTTTTTTACCTTTGTACGTGCTTCAAAGGCTCATCATGTGTGGGTGAACATCCCAAGACCTTCCTGTGAGCGCTTAATTTTCGTATAATTTGCATAAAACCGTCAGCAGATTTCTAACCCTAATCACAGACCATGTGATTGCTAACTTTTGATCTACTGCACCTAGATCGATGATCTAGGTGTCTATCGATAGATCTTTCATTCCGGTTCATGAATATATAAAAATTTTGAAAACTGCTTTGAAAAGCGACTGCTAGTTTTTAAGAAATATCCATAAAACCACGCTCGATACGAGCGCTGGGCGCCGCCATCTTTGTAAGACTGCTATTTGGGCTCGAGCTCGAGGAATGGCGCCGCCGTCGAACGACGATGGGCCCCCTGGCGAGCTCTGGGGAAAATAAAGTAACCGAGAGGGAAAGCGCGACCCGCATACGACGTTTTCTCGACGGGAAAGCGTCGACGGCTCGACGGTTTTCCGCTGAACTCCGAAAACAATAGGCGCAGGTCAGTTTCGCCGACGTCTGCGGTGAGCAGATCTCGACGGTTGACGCCGGAACTAACGCGTCCTTCCTGACCAATTGGGTGTCTTGCCGGAAGTTTCCGCCTGAACAGCTAACTATCATGGCGTGCGGCGTAGAGATGTGTGCACCGAGGGTTCCATTTACCATTTCGTGAGCGCAAAATGAAAGAGACAAGGGAGATAGCGCATGAAATGAAATTGAGGACGCAGGAACATTCCTCTCATGCAACGAACAAAGGGAGAGAGGGAGAGAGATTATGGTTTTAATGGCACAAAGGCAACAAAGGCCATAGAGCGCCAAAACTACGGTGAGTGTGTGTGAGATGCTTATGGGAGAGATGAGAGTGGGATGTGAGAGTGTGTGGTAGTTAAAAGCTATCTACAGGTATGAGCGATGAGATGGACCAGGATAAGAAAGAGAGGAGGGTGAACACGCTAACGTGCTTGGCGGACGATAACAAGTGAGTATCTACAAGTGTGAGCGATGAGGTGATCCAGGATGAGATGTTTACATGAGGAGTTCGGTGATATTGGATAAAAGCGGGGCAATACTTAACATCTACATCTGACTATGTAATCCACACATGGTCAAAAATTGGATGACGTTATCAAACGGCACAAGAGGAGTGTCACCCAGTAGAAGGGCTGGGTGGAGTGGGACATGGTATCTGTAGAATGCGGTGAAATGCTGTTGGCGTTGGTGTTCGAAGTGAGGGCAGGATGGCAGTACGTGCAACACAGTCAAGCTGTCACCGCAGTGCGCACAAGCTGGCGGATCCTGACCTCTCAGTAAGTGGTGATGCGTGAGCCATGTGTGCCCAATCCTCAATCTCACGTGAAGAACTTCGGAGGATCTGTTGATGTGTTCTGTCCGATGCGGGGAGGAAACGTGTGGCTGTGTGAGGTGTAGCCTGTTATTTTCTTCCATGTCCCACTCCTGCTGCCACTGTGTGTAGACAGCTCTCTTTAACACTGGCAGGATGTCTTGGTAGGGTAGTCCTAGAGCTGACTCCTCTTGTGCCAACGATCGCCGAGCCTCACGGTCGGCTCGTTCATTCCCCGGGATCCCAGTGTGGCTGGGCACCCAGGAGAGACAGATTGAAAAGCCTCGGGAACAAAGTTGGGTCGCAAGCGCTCGTACTCGCTTGACGAGGTGATTCTTGCTGTCATAGCATGAAAGCAGCGCACGCACAGAGCTTAGCGAATCGGAATAAATTACTGAATTTTGAAGGTCGTTTTGTTGAATGTGCCGCAGAGCCAGGAGAATCGCGTAAAGCTCTGCGGTGAAAACTGTGGCGTTCGTGTTCAGGCGTGCCGTCATAATAGAATCACCTTCAAGGGCAACGGTCGCCACACCATTGCTTACTTTGGTCCCATCAGTGTAGATTGCATGGTGGTTCCCGAAGTTACGGTGAATCTCCAGGAATTCCTGGAGAATGACAGTGTGTGCAGTGGATTGTTTGTCAAAGTGTGTCATTTTTAAATTGGATTGTATGAGATGTCTCTGCCAAGGCGCAGCATCGAGGACTGCCTGCTGCAGGGGAACGCCAAAGGGACTGAATCCCAGACGGGAACTCGCCGCCTGCACGCGAAGCGGAAACGAGGGTACAACAGAGGGCTTTGCAAGGAAGAGTCGCTCCAGAGCGGGGTTCACACTACAGTGTAGAACTGGGTCATCGCACTGGCATCTGTACTTTAGCGCAGCCTTCACATGTTCAAATTGTCTCCGTCTCTCGAGCGACCATTCATTGCCCTCAACATACAAACTCTTCACAGGGAACGTCCGGAAGGCAACGGTGGCGAGTCGGATGCCTTCGTGGTGGATGGGGTCCAACACCTTCAATGCCGAAGGCCGCGCTGAGCCATACACGACACTCCCGTACTCAATTACTGATCGCACAACCGAGTCATAGACCCGCAACAGTGTGACTGTGTCGGCTCCCCACGATCGATGGGATAAAACTTTGAGTATGTTGGAGGATTTCAGGCACTTCTGTTTTATATAGTTTATGTGTGGCACAAAAGACAGCTTCTTGTCAAACACCACCCCCAGAAATTTTTGCTCATCAGAAACTGGTAGTGTGTTGCCACCGAGGAGCAGCGAGGGCTCAGCAAGTCGTCGCAGTTGCAAGTCAGATTGTTGCGATGGTTGTTTGCGAAGTTGACGACGCAATCACTCGAAGAATACGCATTTCCTTTTTTATTATTCTGTCGCACTCAACAAGCAACTGAAGCCATCTTCCTGAAGCTTCCGATCCGTTCTTGGGCTCCCCGAACACCTACACGAGATTGACGGATGGGAAGCTTCAGGGACACAAGAGGAATGTTCCTGCGTCCTCAATTTCAGTTCGTACGCTATCTCCCTCGTCTGTTCATATCACTGTTCTCGGATCGTTCTTGAGCTGTGACAAAATTAAAAGCTTTTGTTGACAGCCATCTGTATATTCTTTTTGCAATCTCCTCTCCTCAACCCGGCCTCTGGATGTCAAATAAAGTACTCATTGCTCGTTTAAGTTTCTGTCGTCTACTTCTTGTCGTGTTTCCTTCATCCTCATTCATGGTTTCACTGGGAATGTCAAAAGCACTCTTAAATGAAAAGATGGTCGCTGAAGTGCACATGCGAAGGCCTCTATGGGATATGAGATGTCGTGAATACAAGGACCCGAAGAAAAAACACCTCTTGTGGATTAAAGTTGCCGAAACGCTCAACTGGAACGGTAATTCTAAGCTGCTTTCACTGTAAAATGCAATGATAAATTCGAATCTGAAAACTGAACGCGGTTCAATTAATCACATTGCTCCCCACTCAGTCACTGAAGTTCAAAACAGATGGAAGAGCTTACGAGATGCATTCGCGAAACGACTCAAAACGATATTGCAAAAGAAGAGGAGCGGCGCGGGCTCGGGAGATATCGAAGAAGTGGATGCAGACAGCGACGACTGGACACATTTTAAGCAGTTATTCTTCCTTAAAGACAGATACAACACCAGGAGGTAAGCAACTAGGACACTGTGGTCAGAGTCTTTTTTACACTCCCTGCTTGTTTTGTTTTTTTCTAGTTTTGAACAGGGATGGGCAAAAATATATTTTGGTGGTTTTAAATACTTGTCATGTCACCATCACTTGTAACCTCACAAAGGTGGGCAATATCATGACTAACGTTCTTAGGGAATGTGCATCCTAGGCAGACTTCTAAGGGAACTGTGCTGACATATGTGTAAATACTTTCATAAATGCATCGAATGAGCAAAAGATCAATGCGGACTGAGTAACTGTTAGTATTGGTATTCAAGGATCGTTAGAAACAGCATTCCTGCATCATGGTGATTTAAAGGATTAAATGATTCTGTCATCCATGCAGCTCCTGTTTGATCAGACTGTGTTGGTTTGCGAAACCTATAACATCGATGCTATTCGACTGCTGACATCATGCTTTCTATCCAGGACATCTTGAAATTTACAGATGTGTCCCCTGCCTGCATCTAATAGCAGTGAGACAGCACAGTCATTACTTGAGAGTATGGTGACAGGTTCAGGACACACAGGTTCTGTTTGCCTCTCGGGATTGACTCCTAGCTGCACATCACCACCTACAATATCCCATTTGTTACCACATGCCCCACCTTCCCCAGTTGCTTCTCCTCATATACCATGTGAAGATGATGCGACACGACCCTGTGAGACCCAGCCTGTCACTCCACTTTGCCAACCTTTATCCTCCCAACCAAGAAGAAAATGTACCAGGAACTGAAACAACCATGAAAGGCTTGATGCTGAACTGCGTCTCATTGATCAGCAGCTGCAGCAAAGGCCCGACGAACATGACAGCCTCGGAAACATAATTGCAGAAGGTGCGCGACGCTGCCGACGCGAGTATTTGCATGGTTTAAAAATTGAATTGTTGGACGTTCTCCACAGGTATGAAGAAATGAGCAGGCAATAAATAGTAGTATGTGCTGTACAACCGCATGTTATTTCACAAGTAGACAAAAATGTACAACATGATACAGTATCAACAATGTATACAGCATAGTGGGTGTATTCCAAATACACAGTCAATGATGCATCACAATAAGTGGAGAATATTACCGCTATGTGTTCGAAAAAAAGGTTCGAGCTGCTGGTCACCTATGCAACATATCTAGAGCACTGTGTATGTATATGGTATAGGAATATGTACATATACTCTGTAATTTTCCTCCTGTACAGATAGAAAAAAGCTGTACGCGGCAGCGCTGATGCTATTTTTGCAGGTGGAAATCCTGTGGGAAAGCACATGCAATTACTGGGTTCACCTAAAACTGTACTATGTTGTAATTCCCCCAAAACATAAGCTAATTCATAAATTTTAGGTAATTAGTTGTCAAGTTATGCCTTCCAATAGGATGTCCATCAGGCTTCTATGTGCAAGGGCACTGAAACGGAAACAAAGCAAGAAATCAGGTGCGAATGAAAGAATTGATTATGAGCTTAAGATAATCGATGCACAGCTTCAGGACAAGCCAGACTAATATGACAGTTTCGGGAAATTGATTGCAGAGGCCATGCGTTGCTGCTGGCGATAACATTATATAGCTTAACATGCTAACTGCTCGAGTTTCTCCATGAAGAAATGACTTCGCAATAAACATTTCTAACTGTTGTACAACAATATCTTGTTTTACCATTTGACAATAATGAATAACCATTCTAACATTACTGATGAACTTCATATACAGTAGACTGGGTATACTTTGAAAGATGCAGTTGATGACACACGACAAAAAGGGAGATTAGCAACAGTTTAAACTGAGAGCTTTCTATGGAAAAGGATTTCAACAGCAGCGCCTATTCACGAATAATTCATCAGGCGACGTTTGTAGAACAACCCCCACAACACACAAAATTTATACAATAGTAATATACAAAACATATAGTACAACACAGCCATATCCACAGCCTATAACCATTCACGTTTGTTTTCATGTAACAAAAGGAGTCACTATTCATATGTACATTAGGGTTGCCACCTTCTCCATCAGCCAATGACATGGGAGGGGCAACGCAGTGGGCTTTGCATTTGAATTAATACGATGTATCAAAAGTTTTTTTTTTAATGTACCCAAACGTTGCTTTAGTTACCTGAGACTACAGAAAACCAGGACAGCCTGGTCACGCCGAAAGCCTAGATAAGCATTCAAGGGGTTGAGACACCTTCATAGATGTGGTTCATTACATCGTGGACACATTGCACTGCAGCTAAATACAGAGGGGGAAAAGGTATTCTTCTATGTGCCGTACTTAGTGAGATACAAGCCCTCAAGCACACCCCCGAGCAAAGCGCAGACGTCACAGACCTCAGAGTTGTGTGGATTTTTATGGGCAGCTGTAAGCACGTGACTTCTTGTGCGCTACCTCACTGGCGCCAATGAGGTCTGTGATGAGAGAGGCACATACGCTTTGGTATCTGCGGTGCCTATTTTCTTTGCTTATATTACCCTCCAGGCTGTGAAACTTTCAGTGCAGGTTCACATCAGTGGAAATAACCATTTTTGATGTTTATCTGGGATAACCTGGGATGACCTGTCAAAACCCCTTTTTGGCCAGCTATAATGCATAACGTTGCATTTTATTGGTTCTGTCAATTTCATTTACATTGTGCCCAGTTCTGTGTGAGCTATCTCAAACTATGCACTCTATGGGGAGCTGCACCTGTCCACTGTACGCATTTCACCTTCACCCAGACACAAAAAGCAAGACTTCAATTCCATAACTGTTCGGGTGAAATCCGGAGAGGTGACAATCCTAATGGACATCTTACATGAAGAAATTACCCTTCATTGTGGTTGTACCCTTGCCCACTGCCATGACAACTCCTCAGCTGGACTACAGAAGTATTTAGTAAATGCTTCCCAGCTTGCAGCGGCATCCCTGCTGAAGTTTCTTGCATGGGTGCGATGCAGAGAAGACAACACTGAACAACCCTCCAGCTCCTGATGCCATCTTCCTTCAGTAATGTTGCTGTAGACATCCTGATTGTCACCATAGCCCACAGTGTCATTGTTGTGAGTGCTCAGGAAATTGTGAAGCACACAAGCTGCCTTTACAACACCATCTGCATTTTCTGGTATTAAGTTGATGGTCCTCAACAGGATCCTCCACCGTGCACAGAGAATGCCGAATGCGTTTTCAACGCAGTTCCTACATGCAATGTAAATGGCATGTATAAGAATATTGAGCTCATACACGTTTGTAGAAAGACAACTAGGACAACAAAAAAAAAAAAAACAGAACAGAGCAGAAAACATTAACATAAGGAAATAAAACATAATTATATTGTTAGGAGGTCCTTCACACACTTAAAACGAGACTTCTGTGGATGCAGCACCTCTTCAAGCTACAAAAATGACCATGTGGTTTTGTCTGCATGTTCTTATGCTATTTTCTGTTTCGTTTCTTACTTTGTGGATTTTTTGGCTCCTTGCTCAGTTCAACTTGTAGGCCACAATTATATTACCCCACACGTGTCTGTCATGGCATGTTACACTTTAGTGTAACATTTCCATAACATGCAGTTTCATGCATAAAACACTTCTTCTAAATTAATGAAGATGCCCTTAACATTTACCCACATTTTCGTGTCAGTCCTAGTAACTGTGTGGCTTGCAAAATGCTACACAAATATGCATAAGTATTCTACATGAAACAGTACAAAACCATACAACTGAAAGATGAAAGTCACTGAAAAGGTTAGCCAGCTGTAGGGATCGAACCCACATCTTCTGGATTGCCGGTCCAGGGCTCTACCAATTGAGCTAAGCTAACACGCCTCTCCAGCGACTTTCGGGGTGCGTCATCTGAAGGGACGACAAACCAGCCACTCACTCTCACTCACCCTCCTTTCACTCTTACATTTTTGCTCACTCATACACACATTCATACGACGGAAATCGACGCAAGCGGCACCTCTTGAACAAGAGATAAACTGATGTTCTGAGGCTGGAACAACATAGAGGGGACAGATACAAACAAAGCCTCAAATTGCCTAAGAAATCAACGATGAAAGATGAAAGTCACTGAAAAGGTTAGCCAGCTGTAGGGATCGAACCCACATCTTCTGGATTGCCGGTCCAGGGCTCTACCAAGATGTGGAAGATCTCTACCAAGATCCTACCAAGATCTACCAAGATCTCTACCAAGATCCAGAAGATGTGGGTTCGATCCCTACAGCTGGCTAACCTTTTCAGTGACTTTCATCTTTCATCGTTGATTTCTTAGGCAATTTGAGGCTTTGTTTGTATCTGTCCCCTCTATGTTGTTCCAGCCTCAGAACATCAGTTTATCTCTCATACAACTGAGGTACTGTTATGCCGCCGTAAAAGTGCTAACAAGCAACATGTAAAAGTAATTGTATATCTAGAACTTTGCAAAATATATGCATTACCTGGCACGGCTCAACCGTAGGTTGAAGACCCTATTTTCTGTAGGCAGGCCGAGGCCTGGGTAGGGCCTCAGAAAATCAGGTCGCAGCTGGAACGCGTCATCCCCAATAAACACGTGTGGAGTAACAAGGTCGCTTCCAGGCAGTTTCTTCAACCCTGGGGTGTCCAAGGTGCCGCTTTCAAGGTGGTGGCATATTGGAGATGCCTTGAACACCCCAGAATCACTTTGTCGTCCCTCACCGCCAACATCAATCAGGACAAACCTGTAGCGGCTGTCTATGACAGCCATCAGGACTATCGAAAATGTCCCCTAGAGGACAAGAATACCTTAATAAATATGCACACAAGTAGCAACAGAGCTATGTGACACAGCTATGACATTATGTATGTGATATTCAGAGAACAAAAAAATTTGGGCTACATCAACTGCCAGTTGTTTTAATGTATATGTAAATAACAGTGGTGGGCAGTATCGCAGATACATGTATCTTCGATACAATCTTTCGATACATTTTGTGTATCGGTATTAGGTATCTCGTGCCAAAAATGAGAGCATCCGAGTATCGGTATCGAAAATACATTTTTACTGTATCGTGTATTTTAACGATACTCGATACTAAAAAAAGACGCAAATATTGAGGCTGTTGTGAGACTTAGGGTCAGCGGCGCTCGCTCAGGCGGTAGTACAAGCCAGGCCGCAGCGGCGTAGACATGTCGACCATAATTCGTTCGAAGCTTACGTCCGCGCGCGCGCTCCATCGTCAAGGTCGCACGGAGAGGAGGCCCTGGGCCCTGCCCTGGGACGCGCTCGTTGGCGCGCGCGGCTTCTAGTTGGTTCCAGAAGAATTTCTTCCGTCTCTTTCTACGGCGGGCGCGCCGAAAACGCCTTACACAGGACCAACCTCACGGCTTCTGGAACTGCGCTGCCCGATGTTTCCCCTCCTCAGTGCGCAATAGCACGTCCACTTGACTTGAAGTGTGGATTCCGCGTCTGCCATGCGGAAAGAATAACCGCCGGCTTAGCTTGAGCACTGTAACCCGTTCTACAGCTCACAATTCACAACGGCCAACTAAGAAAATCAAGTCAGAGGCAAAGTCAGAGGCTACCGGGTAAATACTGCAGTACCAAACGATAAAAGCAGCAGAAAAAAAGTTTCAGGTTTATTCGTATGTATAGTCAAGTGCTCACAGACCGGTACGCACGAAGAACATTGTCTTAAAGAATTGTTTTTTGCTAGGCTGCTTATTGATGCGATCGTTTAACGTACCCATGGCTTCAGTCTAAAGTTCTAACAAGACTAGCTGCTTAGACAGTGCAGCTTCATTAAATCCGTGCGGTCGGATACGTTCAAGCCCTGTCAGAAAAAGTGCGCTATAAAAATACACTAAAGCTCTAGAAATAACAAATAAATGTTTTTACTTTACCCTAATCATATTACCAGCTTTATTATATTGTTATTTCAGTGATGTAAACTTCGCGAATCATAACACCAGCTTTATTATATTGTGATTTCAGTAATATAAACTTCGCTAATCATAACGCCAGCTGTATTATATTCGGAATTTCAGTTATGTATCGAAGTATCGACGATACAGTACCAAGTATCTGTATCGAAAATCAATTTCGGTTCTGTATCTTGTATCGGTATCTGAAATACAATTTTTGAGGGTATCGAGTATCGGCATCGAAGATACTTTTTGGAAGTATCTTGCCCAGCCCTGGTAAATAAGGTGTACAAAGCACAATTTTCCAGTATGCGGATGACAAAGTTGTCATCGTTGACAGAAATAATTATCGAGATACTGCATCGCACATTCGACATAACAGCTTGTGATAGGCGTAGCCGCGACTGTGTTCAGAGACCCTCGTTCACCTGGTGCAGATCGAGGGGGTAGTGCAGGAAATTCTTGTGCATTTGTACGAGACGGGACTGTGGCACTGGCATCCCTAGGAGCGTCAGACGGAAGTCGTAGGGTCCGGTCTTGGTGCCTCTTGGTGGCGGCGGTCTTGACAGGACATAAAGAAAATGATGCGGTATGGCTGGATTTGCAGTTAGCACACTTTGGCTCTCTTTTATTTTTACAGTTTATCTCTTGAGGATCTGGAGCACATTCTTCTTCATTGCCCTCACTACGAACCTTCCCGAACCACACTCTCCGAGTCTCTTCGTCAGCTGGAATCTCGCCCTTTCTCCCTATCGAAATTGCTTGGTCCCTGGCCCAATCCAGCCCAGCAACGCTCTGCGCTCAAAGCTTTTCTGACATTTCTGGACACCATCGGACTTCGATCGTTATTGTGAAGGGGCTCGTTATTTTATTCCCCCCATTCCATTCAGCAATGGGGTAGAGTATCGCCTGTGGCGATGAAACTCCCTACTCTCCAAGGTCGAAAATAAAGTTGTTGATGTTCGACATAACAGGAGCCATGAAATGGTAGAATCATACAAAATATTTGTTAACCTTTTGATACAAGTTGTGTGTTCTAGGAGTCCAAAGAAAGGATTGTTGAGAACCACTGGTCTACTCCATA
Source organism: Ornithodoros turicata (assembly GCF_037126465.1). Lineage (NCBI taxonomy): Eukaryota > Metazoa > Arthropoda > Arachnida > Ixodida > Argasidae > Ornithodoros > Ornithodoros turicata. The sequence continues at coordinate 4,567,885 of NW_026999301.1, forward strand.
ATGCAAGTTACAAGTTTGTAGCAATTATTGCCCCAATATCTTGTGGCTGACTGATATGGCCAACAAGCCAATAGGCTAATGCTGCATATGCTGAATATTGTAACATTTAAGTATGAATAAAAAAATGCTGTTACCTTCTAGTTGTAGTACTGGGACCCAGGTTTTTTCGGCGCAACAATTCTGACGTGTTTGCCGTCAACTGCCCCTAGACAGTTTGGAAACTGCCACCGTTCATCAAAGCCTCTCGCAATGTCTGCCCATTCTGCAGGACCTGGTGGCTGTTGAGCAAAATACACAAGTTATATTTGCATTCTGTGCGCATGTGCACGTGATTATAACTAGCTGACAATCTATACCTTCATGTACAGGACCCTCAGTCTTTCCCAGAGAACATTGCAAGTTAAGTGAATAGCCTCTCGTGCAGTTTTAAGTCCCACTCTGAAGGCCATTGCTACATCCTTAACATCTAAGCCGGATGACAGGTACCTGGAAAGAGACAAAGAAGTCGTGAGATGCCAGTTCACTAGGCTTTGTTTGCTCATTCTTTGAGAGTATAGTGAACCATTGCTGAGCGAATTAGTAATAATAATAATAACGCTTTTTTATTGTGTGCCCAAGAACAGCCTCGAGGGCTTTGGTGTTGGCGTACGCTCACAAAGTATTACATAATGCGAAAAGACGACACATGCCAAGGAAATGGACAATACACACACAGCTTACGTAGCACACATATCGTTCACAGAACATATATGCAATAATGTTGGTGAATAGATTGCTTATACGGTATCTAAAATTACAGGCATATCTTATATAATACAATGCACATATATGTGAAGCTAGGAATAAATTAATAAATTATAAATAAATGATTGTAGAAATTATACGCAATAAGAAAAACTGCAGAATGTCCAGGAGAAAAAAAAGTTGGACGCTTCCATAACGATACGCATGAAATAGCAAAATGCAGAGATCCTAGCAACTGTGGGGCAGTCAATTTCTGAATGCATGGACTTGTATAAGAAAGTGGCATCGGTAATGTCGCGCTGAGTTGAAAGGGGAATGAGGCCAACGTGGTGGAGCAGTTATTCATAATTGTACAACTGGAGTCCCTGGGTGTGACGGATAGATAGTGCAAAATATGAATCACTTTTTTTTTTTACAGCTTCGGTGAGAGTCCAAATTATAGCACACGAGATGACATTTGTGCTGGAACTGTAGTCATAAGAGATTATGTTAGTTTTACGAGAGAAAGACATAACCTTGGTTTTGACTGCGTTGATTACAAAGTTATTCGAGGGCACCAGTGGACGCAGTTATGCTTCTGCTATGTGCAGTTCGAAGGGTACGATCGCCCCTTCCTGTTACCTCAGCGTAAATGCATGTCGCTCAGCTGACGAAATGGGTTCCCTGCAGAGGTGGGCTTTTCGTAGATCATCTTCGACCAACTTGTGCAGCATGTCGAAAACTTCGGGACCTATGCGAAAGTACTTATGAAAGTAGCTGTTGTCCCAACTCTCTCTCAGTTTTCGCATCTGCAAAAGTAAAGCACTTTACGTTCTGAACGTAACACGGTGTCACTGCGCCTACAGTCACCATATATTACGCTTAACTTAGCTTATATAGTGACTGCAAGTGCAAAGTGCAAGAACGCAAAGTGTACGCTCGCGTGAGCGTATACTGGCATCGAAGAATATCAATTAGTACTCACTGCTGTGTGGAATTCAATTTCAGTCTTCCTATCTTCCCAAACAGGTCGAACCCACCAGTTCTTCTTGCGCAAAAGCTCCTTCTTCTTAAGAAGAAGCACTTTCTTTTTCAGAAGCAGCAACTTTCGGTGTTCATCCATCGCGGTGATAGCGGCATTGAACAAAAGAACGGAAGCGGAAATGCAAGCGATACACGGGATCAAGTTTCGTGTTCATTGGCTTTTGTTGCCAAGTTATGTGTATGAAATATTGTGCTACATTCTACACCTAAAATCTTACTTCTCCGTCGCCTACGGTCTTCTTGTTAACTTTCGTGACTGAAAACTCCGCAAGGGGTTCGGAAGGCCAAGCCGCCGAACATAACCGACGTCGCCCGAGGAGCCGTCGTATGCGGGTGGACTCGGCGGCTCTCCGTCGGGGTGACGTCACGACTGCTGAGTTGGGCGCTTTTCCGTCGAGAAAGCCGTCGTATGCGGGTCCCGCTGAAGGCAAAACGCCGAAAAATCAAGAGGAAAGACAGAAAATCGACTCGAAAGCCGTGGACCCCCTGAGGATGAATATCCACCATGCTCTGCTGCCTCCCAGGCCACTGAGACTGCAGATCATATAAACATTATATAACATCATATAATCTACATCATCAACATTATATAATCTATTATATTTTATATAAAAATGTTTCAACTATAGTACAAGCACTTTCTAGACCTTGTATAACTTTCACTCATCCACATTCATAACTATGTAATTTTTCAACGCTTGTACTTCCATTAAAATAATTACAATAAATCCGCATTTGCCCTGTCTCGTCCCTTTTGCTGTGGTTTTGCTTCCCTCCCTCTCTACCTTCCTTCACAACTAACTCCTCTTTCAACATTCCTTTACATTATTTTACTTCTTCTCACCCCTAGTCCTGCAATACCTTGTGTGGCACGGGAATAGGGCTGATTAACTTTCCTACACTATCCTATTATTATAAGAGTGTTTTTCTTCAGTGCAGTCCGCAAATAGCATGGAGAGAGCTGAGCAAATGTCTGTACGCTACGAATGATTGAATTCCATTTTTTAAGGATGAAGCGCAGTACTAGCGTCAGTCCAATGATTTCAGTGTGAAAATTGAAAAGTTCTGATGTAAGCAGTTAGTCTTTGTCACGTCCTCTCTCACCATGGCGAACAATACACCGACTTCGCTCTTCGATCCGTATTTATCACATGCAGCATGGCCGCCAAAACTTCCCTCAAAGTCTCAAACTCCTGCTTCAGTGGCAGAGGCAGTGTACAAGCAGTAACAAATGTAAGCACGTGACTTCGTTGTGATTACCGATCTCCTTCGATATCAATACGTGCGCTACGGCACACGATTCCACATGAGAAATCGATGCGATTAGTACACGATTTCGGTCGTTACATCTTAAGAACCTGCACACTATTCACTATCCACTCCACACATCCACACTCAAGCCCTCGCATAAAATTGCAATTCACTTCAAGCAAGCGGATATCAAAATGCCATACCTTCAAATATGGCGGCGGTGGTTTTCGCATTACAGTTCACTCACTGTCACACTTTACTCTGATTCCACGATTTGATATTTGCACGTCATATTACTTATGTGCAACACCCTACAAATGATAAGAACGCGTCCGTTGTAACAGCACGTCTGGGTATTCACAGCCGTAGGTCATCTGAGCAGCAAGCAAGAACACGAACGACGTCCAACCTTCCCTATGCCGATGCGCCTGTCGACGCTACCACATCCGTGATTTTTCTCACTCGAAGAGTTTCGGTTTGTATTTCGCGTCGTGTATGAAGGCTAAAATCGAAACGTTGCTTGTCGTCAGATTACAGACGCCTAGCTCCAATGAACACTCACCTCTGATCAGCACCTCAGTAGCATTGAAACCGACGAGCCGCCATGTTGCATCGCAACTTCTCGAACCCTCTAACATGCAGATGCACCCTTTTCGCTCTGGTACGTTTGAGAACCTCATGGACTGGCATGATAGCACCCCTTTTAGGTTACAATTGCTATTGAAGCTGCTCGGCACCTTTTTTGCCGTGGAAAAAGTGCATCGTAGTTTTCGAGGAGGAAAAAGTTTTAAAATCTTCGCTCGGAACCTTTTTTCTGAGAGCGTGGAGGCTCAATAACCTGCGAGCGGGTCTGAGTCTCCACGGATTTCCTCTGTAGTGCCACTCCCCTGCGCACCACTTCGGAGAAACTGCCTTTCTTTTCAAATTCGTGTTGCGTTCTAGCAGCTCTGTAGGAAATATTCTGTTCTGTTTTGATTTTGATCACTTCATTTTCATCTTTCCAGCGTGGGCATGACCTTGAATATCCTGAATGGTTACCATGACAGTTAGCACACGGTATTCATTGCTGCAAGACTCTCCTGTGTGGTCTTTGCCAGCGCACTTTGGGCATGTCAGATGTCCGCGACATCCAAGTGAGCTGTGCCCAAAACGCTGGCATTTTTAAATAACGTCTCGGATTTGGCACATAGGGTCTAACATTGCAGCCCAGGTAACCTGCCTTTATGTTGGTGAGTATCGTGTGTAGCGTGATGATGATGATGATGATTGAATTTTAATGGCTCGAAAGCAACAAAGCCCATAAGCGCCAAAACTGTTGGAATGAATGTAACAGGGTTAAGACAAGTCGATTAGGTTAAATATAAACCATTTAAAAGGTGGCATAAAACATGAGCGTATAAATTAAGAAACAGACAATCTTAGTGCATTTAACTGCTTTTAAAAGCCCAATGTCCCTAAGAAAACTAAGAGTTCTTGAAAGGGGAATAAGAGTTTCGTCACCCAGCAAAAGGGCCGGATGTAGTGGTGTGTGATCTCGATAAAATTCATGAAAAGTGTGTAGTTCGAAGGACAGAATAATGTGTTTGGTGGCAATTTCCTTGCTGCCCTTCTGATCATGATATGTTTTGCGCATACTCACCTTTGTCGTTGAAACCCTCCTGAATCTCATGTTCTGTGCATTCGGGAAGCTCGTCCTCAGAGATCACGCCCTTCGTTATATTCAATGTTCGATGTATTGTAACATGTACAGATATGGGTCCAATGACCTTCAATGTTTGCAATGCAATGCTTTGTTGCTGACTTTGAACTTCAACCTGGACGTCCCCAGTGTTGTTGTTGTTGTTTTTCCTTTATATGATTTGCCGATGACTTTTTCTAGCTCCTTCGCCACCGCAAACGGAGAGATTTTCGTCAGTGGTTCTCCGTCTTCATTCGATTAAATGACCGAAACTTGGGGAACCAAGGATCTGCGGTAAGATCAAGGAAGCTCTGTGCAAGCCTTTCGGTGCGGCGCCTTTTAGTGTTTTTGGAGTTTTGCTTACCCATACGAATAAAAACCAGTATTCAGCGCAGTAGGTCTGTCGCCCACCATCGAGCCCAACCAAAGGGAACGCGCCCTGCACTCTAAGATGTACCTCTGCACTATACCCTAGCGCAGGTTTCAAGAGAGTGAAAAGACTTGAAAAGACAATAAGGTTTGCCCTCGCCACCGAAGAAGGGGAAAAAGGAAAGATTAGAAAGAAAGAGACAAACGAAGAAAGTAATGAGCGTGGGAGATGCCGACTAAGCTGAATAGTCCTGCCTAGGCCTCCCAGGACCACCCATCTATAAGAAGCAGGGGCAAAAGTGGTCTGTTGCTTTCCCAGAGGGGCCCCGAAGGGTTCAAAACAACCTCTGGGTCCACTCAACCACCAGGAGCCCCCTTTCCCCAGACACGGGACAGTCACGCACAGCTATATGTGGGGTGGAGGTCAACTCACCCGCCGTGTTTGCGGGAGAGGACTATTGCGGCAAAACTGCGGGGCGATGGAGGCGCCATTTCCCGACGCCGAGTGAAGCAGATACTTCAATACCACTGGAAAGTGGTCACTTCCCAAGGGATTACTGACCACCCCTAAATCCCCGAAAAGGGATGGACTACACAGGAAGAGATCTAATACTGAGAAGGACTGCGAAGCGGAATGTACATACATAGGTGCCCCTGTATTTAAAAACAGACGGATGATGATACCAAAAAGTTTTCTATCCTCTTTCCCCGATAGTCGGCCCTCGCACTACCCCAGTGTGGACTGTTCGAGTTTCTATTTGGGAGTATGAGTATTCAGGGTACTGATGACACGGTTATATGTTAACAACACTGGCAAGTGGTCACTCTCTCTTGCGTTTTCCTCTAACTCTCCATTCCATATCTTGCAGCAGTTATGGTCTAATGGACTAATAGATATAATGCTGAGAAGCATTGAGTAGGTGAATGTCGTGTACGTGGGTCTTCCGGTATCACAGAGACATATAGACGATGTCAACAGAAGTCTCTCTATAATTTTCATCTTGTGTCTCTCCTTGCACTGCCTTAAAGCGGGTTATGGGCATTAAACTCACCTGCAAGAATAAAAGGATTTGGAAGCTGGCCACACAAATGTTGTATGTATTTTTGTGTGTAGATTTCTGATGGTGTGAAGTAAACTGAGCAGATGGTGACGATTTTGTCAAAACACATCTGCACGGCCACAGCCTGCAACTTTCTAGTCAGGTGAATTTCGTTTGTTCATCATTTAGTTTTTTGTTGTTTCATCTGCCCCCAGATGAACCGGATGTATTTGATCGGTCTTTTCCAAAAATATTATGCCTACGCAGTGAACCTGGTGTACCTGTGTTTAAATATGTTTCTTGAAGGCAGAACATGCTGCAGGTATTTGGACAGAAGATCGTGTACATCATCAAGGTTGGAAACTACCCCACGGCAGTTCCACTGGAGGATCTTTCCGCCCACAATTCCGCACCAAGGAGAAAGGTATGTACAGCAAACTTTTGGCGACCAGGAAAATTATACAGTTATATATACTTGTTTGGGCCGCTCAAAGAAACGCCTATTTTTTCTTTGGGCCTGTTATTAGCTGCTTCCGAACTTTTTTTTTCCGAACAGCAGCCAATTCTTTGGGCGATATATTAGGGAGGGAAATATTGCTGACCCAAAGGTTGTTGTTGTGTCTTGGGGCTCCCACTCGTGACCGAGCATTGCGAGCTCATGTCGTCATCACAATCCATAGGGCTATGCTCCAAGGTTAGTGATGACGAAGGTGGCGTATCTGAAGGGGACGCCACTGAGGAGATTTGAGAGAGTGCAGCTGCTGCCGCAGGACACGGAAGTGGTGTTGTTGACAGTGACACCATATAGGAGGTTGGAGGTGTATCTTTCCCTCCTTGGTTTTCACTTGTGCTTGACTCTGATTACTATGGGATCTGTCTGTGTATACTGTGCGACAAGTTTTCTTTTTTGTTTCAATGCTTCAATGCTTTTGTTTCACTAAGGACTTTCCAAAAAACACTGAAGATACCATTTTTTTTCTGGCCTCTGGATTGCTTACCTTTAGCGTCATTTTGACGTGTATGACCCCTTTTTCATATTTCCATTTCGCATATGATCTGGAGTAAGATGGATGGCTGGACGAGCAATTTACACAACGGTCTAGTCCTTTACACTCCTTAGTCTCATGGCTCGTCTCGCCACACAGTGCGCAACAAGCAGAGCCACGACACATCTGCAGCATGTCCAAACCTGTTGCACCGAAAACAGCGCAATGGGTTTGCTGCATAGGGTCGGACATCTGCTGACAGGTAGCCTACTTTTAGCTTTCATGAAAGTGTCAGTCTGTCAAAAGTCAGCAGTATGTTGCGTGTAGTGGTGCACGCCATTTTTACGTATTTTGATTTTACGAAGATCTATGACGTCTTGTTCCTTAAGTTCCATCAAGATCTGTTCAGACGGTACATCAATCACCCCGGACACTGAAATAACGCCTCTGCAGGTGTTCAATGTTTTAGGCACGGAAGCTGAAATGCTTTTACCCATCATCTTGTGAGTCTCCAGGATACGTTCACGGTCCTTTTCGTGTGTACATTTTATAAGCAGGTTTCCAAATCTTATGCGTTTTATTTCTACAGTATTTTTAGACAGAGACGCCACCGCTTTTTTAATGAAAAACGGTGACATCTTCCCCAGTGGTATGTTTTTATCTTTTTCAGCATCACAACATGCCAGAACAATGTACAGAGCATTGGACTGTATAGATGCAGTTTGTAATATTTCGGTCCGGGGGCGCATTGCCCCAAAGTCAGAATTAAAGAACGATTTTCCCATACACGTCTTATGAAATGAGCAATCCCAAATGTCACCCACATTTCATGCTCAAATGTACGGGAAGGTCCCGGAGATTGTAACAACCCACAAGCCGGGGCTTGACCAAGACCCCGAGGGCCACCGTCCAAAGCTTCTACCCTTCACCTTAAATCCCCTCGGCATGGTACGAATAACATCTTGGGATTGGTGCTGGGGTCCGTAGTGGCGCCACTCACCAAACACCAGCCGAAGCCGGTGCCCCCTGCGGGGACTGGAATATTGCCAATCTGCTTTACTGACAATAGTTCTGAGCTCTGCTTCCTCACCTCAATGTGGACGTCACCAGTTCTCAATTTCTTGCATTGTACACTTTACCTATTCCTTGTTTGGGAGTTTTAGCAACGAGAAAGGGAGAGACACTAGCTAGTGGTTTTGACTGATCAGCCTGAAGGATAAGGATCTTCGGGAACCATGGTTCTGGAGTGGAACTAAAATACTGCAATTTTTGCACTTCGGTGCGGTGCCTATCATGTTTGGCGCTATAGAGTGGACGAAGTGACTTGGTGCAGCAGGTGTGTCACCCACCATGGAGCCCCACGAGGGAACGTGTCCCACACGTTAACACTGCCTCTGCACTATACCCAAGAGCAGTTTTCTAAAGAAAGAAGTACTGCCCAAGGTTGACCCTTGCCGCCGAAGAAGGTGAAAAGAGAAAGAAGTGGGCTTCAGGAGAGAGAGAAAAAGAAATGAAAAGAGAGATGGCGACTGGCTGAATAGTCCTTGCCGGGCCTTCTAGGACCACCCGTATGTTGGAAGCTGGGGGCCAAAGTGTAGTGTTCCTTTCCCAGAGGGGCAACGAAGGGTCCAAAACAACCTCTGGATCCACTCAACTACCAGGGTCTACCTTTCCCCGGTTTCCCCGGATATCTGGCAGCCACGCGCAGCTATATGCGAGGGTCAACTCTCCCGCGGCGACCCTACCGTAATTGCGGGAGAGGACTACTGCGGCAATACTGCCGGGCGATGGGGGCGCCACTTTCCCGACGCCAGGGTAGCTAGTGGGTTTGACTGATCTTCAGCCTGAAGGATGAGGAGCTTCGAAAACCATGGTTCTGAAACGATGACGATGATGATTGTTTTTTGGCACAGGAACAACTTAGGGCATAATCCGCCAAATGCTGGTGAGTACATGAAACTTAGTTAAAAATATACTGTTGTAATTAAACGAAAACTATGTTTGTAAATAAAACAAACTGTGGTACCCTAAAATGGACAAGGTAAGGCATCAAAGATTATTGAGAATATTAATGTCTTGTAAAAAGCGCAATACCTTTGAAATGACACAAATGGTTCATGGCAGGAAACGCTTGTAGAATTGTGGAAAATGTACCTCGCGCTGTTCCTCAAGAGAGGGAAATGTACAGAGAATGTCTGAAATGGTCAGCAGAACTTCACAGTCCACACATTCAGGAGGGTCCTCACGTCAGAATAAGAAGCCATGTGTCAAGGAAGTGTGTCCAATTCTGAGTCGACACGCTAATGTGTCTTGTAAACGGTTTGACTTGACGTGTGTCTCCTCACATAGGGTTTTACCATGTGGAACTTATCATTTTGTGTGGTCCAAGATTCCTGACAGTTATGATTGATCGCCCTCCTCAGTATGGGTCTCAAATCATGATGGGGAAAGCAAGCAGGAGCAATCTCTCCCAAGAGAGCGGCTTCAGCAGCAGCCTGGTCAGCCTTTTCATTCCCCTGTATGCCTACATGGCTGGCTCAGGTGTTGACCCCTGTTGAGCATTCTGTTGCAAGACATCGCACTTGCTGGACAAGAGTGTTTTTCTTCAGTGCAGTCCACAAATAGCATGCAGAGAGCTGAGCAAATTTCTGTACGCTACGAATGATTGAATTCCATTTTTGAAGAATGAAGCGCAGTACTAGCGTCAGTCCAATGATTTCAGTGTGAAAATTGAAAAGTTCTGATGTAAGCAGTTAGTCTTTGTCACGTTCTCTCTCACCATAGCGAATAATACACCGAGTTCGCTCTTCGATCCGTATTTATAACATGCAGCATGGCCGCCAAAACTTCCCTCAAAGTCTCAAACTCCTGCTTCAAAGCTACAGTTGTTGTATTTCCCTTGTCACACCTTATTAAGGATATGTTCGACAACATAACTAGCTCTCAAGGAGGTATTCCTTCGTTGCATTTCGATAGTAAAAAATAATCGAACGTATAATGGTACAATTCTGCGTCTGCCGTGTTCGCACACTGAATGGACAAATGACTCATGGCTTGTTTGATAGACTTAGATAGATTTTGAAATGATCTGTTAATAAACGTACTTGGAGATTTCTGAATGTGAAATCATAGGACAGAAAGGAAGGCACACAAATACAACAGAGGGTGCCGTTCATTTCTCACACTTCTGCTTTCAGGTGCAGGCAGACTTTGAAAATGGCATTCTTAGGTCCCTGGGCATTCAAAGATCAGTGAGAACAAAGTGCTTGAAGCATTATATCTAGATTCATCTCTTGCAGCTTTTGCATGCCAAATCGTTGTCTAGGGAGGCGCGTGAATCAACGTGCATGCTCCTGAAATTCGAATATTATTATGTTACACACCAAGATTACCAACACCAACAGCTGGTTACAGAAAATGAAGGCACCTCTCGTGACTTAAGTTATTCATGAGAACGAAATGTTTTTTTCTTGCAAACAAACAAACCGTTTCGTCACACTCGTATGCAGATTATTTGCAGAAAGGCATTTCGAGAGCCTGTCCAGTACCAGTTTCCTGCATTTATCAGAACGTAGGCTTCCAGGAAAAACCACACGCGAGAAAGTACAGAAGCAGGTTCCGATGTCACAATTCTACGGTTCTGAGGCTGGAACACACACAGACGGACAAACACAACACATCCACAAGGTACCGGTATCGGGCTTTTTCGTCGATTGCCATTTTTCACCTCTCCGATTTTAGAACCAAAGCAGCCCTGTAGGAGAATGGCGACGTCCGCGACAATGTTCACAATATGGCAGGAGTCCACAGTAGCTAGAGCCGACACCGGGAGCTCTTTTGGTCACTGACGACACGTATTCAGAGTTCGACATATTGAAATTCGACAGCCGAGCAAAACCACTATCTGCAATGTCAACAGAATCCTGATACCCAGCGAAAAATACAGCAAGCGATTCGCCCGGACTCGGTACTCTCGTTCCTATGCCTCCGCAAAGAACCACACGCTTCTGGGAACTATTTTCATACGCGGGAGCAAGAAGCATTCGCTGCCCTGGGGCTGCCGTGCCTGTCGACCAATCAGGGACGATTAATTTTGAAAGTTTGAATCTGAAGCGTTCATGTCGCAGCAGTTTATTTCTACTACATATCTTTACACCGTGGATTTTTGCGTGATTTTTTTAGGAGTTTATTCTAGAAATCTATCTTGCGAAGTGTAAACCAGATTGAGCCCTACCTCTGATGTGCCGAACGACCTCGGGGACTCTCGGCGATGAAAACGGACAGCGCGGGCGTGTATAAAACATTCAACACACTGAAGGTCACATTCATACACGTTGGAGCAGAAAATTCACTGGATTAACGAGATTCCCACTGTCTCACTGTCATCTAATTAGTGACGCGCACGAATGGATCAACATCTACCAGTGCTCTTGCGAATCTACGAAAATCTGCTATCCAAATGCCCAATCCAGTGAAAATTGGACTTGCCGCGCCACGATAAAGCCCTCAGGCACCTGAGGTGAGCTACATTTCCTACATATCACTAGGATTTACTATAAAATCAACGTTTTTGAGAACAACGAAGCTAGGCCTAATTTTGGCAGGGCCCGCTAGCCATCTCCAGCGTGCTAGAGTGATAATCTATATCCCAAACGAAAGGCCTAAACTTCCGATTTCCAAAAAGCATAAATTTTCGGAAATCCGCCCAGTAGTTTTGAAGATACAGACATAAACAGATAGTAAACAAACCCACTAGGGCAGCGCCATCTTGGTCGGGCGACTTTCTCCCGGAAGGAGGGCGACACTACCGCCGCCAACAGGGAAAACAACCCTAGACCACATACCCCTCCATTCGTTGAAGAAGCTTGCCTTCAACTGTGGAGGAAGGCACCAAAACCCTGCCTTACTGAAGCTAAATCCGGAGGAATACAAGAACTACTATAACTTTGGACATAATTATCCAATCAACACGCGGAAAAAAGTAGAAGACAGCTTATACAAAGGAGAAGAGGAACAAAACAGAAAGTAACAGCAGAAAAGTAAAAACGCCGAAAAGTGACCGGAAATCACCGAAAATTCGGTTTTAAAGTCACCAAACCATCAAAACAAGTACAGACTACCTAGGACAAGCCTTAACTGGCTAGACTCATGCTGGAGTTACCATCTCCTAGAATCAAAGCATAGAATCGAACCAGGAAACAGTTAAAAATGCCCAAGATCAAAGAGGGAAGGAGACAGGAGTCCGAGGAAGCAGGAAAAGAAGGCACGGAGGTCGATGGAGACTCCAGCTCAGAGGAATCTTGAGACGACCCGATCACGACCACGCAACAACCAAAGACGAGAAGCAAGAAGAAGAAAAAACACAAGAAACAAAGAGCTGAATCAAAGGAGGACAAGGAAGACCCCTTCCCCCTCTTACCCGAGACCATACAGAGGAAATAGATCAAATAACTGCAAACACGCAAGAGGAAAACACTAATTCTACAATCGACAACCGACCAGATATACCTCCGTGACAACTACATCGACGCGGAACATGAATTGCCAAGGGAAAAAAGACCAGCTATGAGAGCAGTATTTCACAAGTATGAGGCTCTCATACGCTCCCTGAACCTCCAGCGGGCAACCGAAAAGGCCCGACGTAAAGAAGTGGAAAGAGCAGCCCAGGCACTCAGCCAGACTCTACAAAACCTGGAGTCCCAGGGCAGCAATGCACCAGTCTCATACGCTGAAACCACAAAAGGAAACAATGACAGCCAAAAGACTAAAACCTTCAAAATTGCTTCAGCTACAATCAAGCCTAAACAAGGGAAAAGCTTGAAAAACCTATCGAGCACACTCAAAAAAGAACTCACTGAGGCAGAAGTCCAGTTAACTGACGCTACGATCAGACCAACAAAGGCAGGACTACTCATTGTGGAAAGTCGCAAGAAGGAAGACATAAATAAAATAGAAAGGATCTTCAATGAGAGCGACAACTTGAGGGAATGCGGCAATTTTAAAGTCAACACACCTCCACGACCAGAAGTTAAAGTCAAATTCATCGAAGAAGGTATGGAGAAAAAGGATATAAAGAACGAACTAATCTACGGTAATGATCTCCAGGAACACTTGGACCAGATCGACGTTAAATATGTTAGATCTGAAAGAGATGGTACGCAAACAGCATTCATCTCACTACCGAAAGAAGCCTACTACACACTAACAAAGCAAGGAACCATAAAAATTGGATGGTCCAGATGCATCGTGGAGGAGCACTACAACGTAAAACGGTGCACCAAATGTTTAACCTACGGACACGTGGCAAAATTCTGCAAAGGTACGCAAATATTCTGCCCCTTTTGTGGTAATAACCACAAGGAAGAAGATTGCAAAGCAGAAGAACCCAGGTGTAGGGCTTGTCTACAAAGCAATATGAACAGCCGCACCCCAGTAGACTTGGACCATAAATATTACGACAGAAATTGCCCAACTTACATCGCCCAAGTACAACGCATTCAAGAACAATGGTAAAGGCGGAATACCACAAACCCATCATTTCAATAACACTTAAATGGCTTTATCCGTACTACAGTCAAACCAAGCACACTCAAAAGCAGGGGCCTTTACTCTCATAAAGATCCTTGCACAAAAAAATCCCAACATTGTTTTAATTCAGGAACCCTATTATTACGATACAAAAATCCTACAATTGCCCCAAAAATACATAATATTACAAACAACTGAAAAACCAAAAGTAAGCACTCTTATAAACACAGACTCTTATGACATTTTACCCTTAATAGTCCAAGATAGTTTAATAGCTATAAAATTAAAAAAACAAAAACTGCTCTGTAATTATTATAAACCTTTATCTCTCACCAAGTAAAGACATCAATGACCTACACACTGTCCAACAATTAATTTATGAAAATAAAAACAGATATCATAATAGGAGGCGACTTCAATGCCAAACACCCTCTATGGGGGGGTCTAGATACAGATCAGCGAGGAGAAGACCTTATAGATTTCATTTTAGCCAACGATTTAGCTATTGCAAACAATCCACACTCCAACCCAACATTCCAGGGACCAAGAGGCCAATCCTGGATTGATATTACCATAACTACACAAAAAATATATGAAGACGTAACCGATTGGACAGTACTTGATATAGAAACAGGAAGCGATCATAACTATATAACCTTTACAATTTTCAAACAAGAAATTCGCAAAATAAGAAAACTAACTAGAAAAGGACAAATTAAACTCAACAACATAATTAAAACAGACCCCTGGTTCCAATACATTTTAAATCAATACACAACTACTACCCTAAATATTAACGAAACAGTCACAGAATTAAACAAAAGAATTCAACACTGGACTAATTCCTGCAAAACAACTAAAAACAATCAGCATCAAACCGTTCCCTGGTGGAACGAGAATTTAACAGAACACAGAAAATTATGCAGGCACCTCAGACGCATATACCAAAACAAAATCAAAACCACTAATTCTCAAACATTCGAAATAAATTATAAAAGACAACTAGCTAAATATAAAAAAGAAATTATTAATGCAAAAATTTATATTGGGAAAACTTAAGCCAGACACTAAAAGCATCCAATCCCCATATAACGACCTTTATAAAATCTTCACCAACAAGATCAGAAGAAAAGAACCTATACCTACCCTACAAAAACCCGACGGAACAATGACCACCTCCACCGAAGAATCCCTAAAACTTCTACATGAAACATCTTTTTCACAAAAAACAACAATTCCAACAAACAACTCAACATGTAAAAACAACCAAGACAAAGAACCAAACATTACAAATAATGAAATCTTGGAAAAAACGAAAGAAATAAAATTAGACACAGCTAAAGGCATGGACCAAATAGGTTCTAAATACTTGTTAACCAGAACAAACTGATTTCTTCAATCTTCTATTCAATGCCAGTTTAGAACAAGGAATCTTCCCCAAAGAATGGAAAAGAGGGGAGGTTTCCTTTATTAAAAAATCAAACAAAAATCCTCACAACCCCACTTCATACAGACCAATAACTATCTTATCAATCCTCTCTAGAGTCTACGAAAAAATACTTTTCAATAGACTCTACCATTTCTGCCACAAAAATAACCTTCTACATACACAACAATACGGATTCAGACACGACAAATCTACCACTCAAGCACTATATGAAATCACCGATAAAATTCAAAATAATAAAAAAGATAAACAACACATCGTTTTAATCTCATTAGACATTAAAGGGGCATTTAACTCCCTAGATCATAACGGAATAATAAAAACACTTGAAATAAATAAGATACCAAGTAACCTACACAGTCTACTCAAAGACTATCTCACTGATAGAAAGGTTCAAATCAGAGCCATTTCATCAACTGTAATATATGACAGTAAAGTGGGATGCCCACAAGGTTCTCCACTTAGTCCATTATTATGGAACTTAACCATTAATTCAATCTTTCAAATTCCAACAGAAGAAAACATAAAACTAATTGCATACGCAGACGATATAATTTTAATAATAAACGGTACCTCAAGGCAAAAAATAGAAAGCTCAGCTAACAAATATCTTCAAACCCTTACACACCGGGCTTCAGAAGTAAACCTTGAATTCAACCCCCAAAAGACTACTTGCCTAACAATACCATACGGCAACAAATTCCAATCAAAGCCACCTAGTATAAAAATTTACGAACAAAAATAATTAACAGAAACACTTTAAAAATATTAGGAATTATATACGGTAGTCATCTAACTTTTATTCCCCACTTAAATTATATAAAAGAAAAAGTTGAAAAAATAACAGTCACTCTTTCCAGAATCTTTCACGGAAACAAAAAATCAAAAGGCCACATCATGCAAACCTTTTACACAAACATAATCCAAAGAATTATTCTATATGCCGCCCCTAGTTGGTGGAAAGAAGAAAATAACTCCCATTTACTAGAAAAATCAACTCAATTGACAGAATTCCTTTTTTAAAAATTTGTCAAGTATACAAAACAGTTAGCAATCTAAACTTACAAATATTAAGTAATGTCACTCCCAGTCATATACAAGCAACAATAGAAAGCCAACTTTACAAACTACAAAACGGTAAAAAAGATATTGAAGTTGATAACATTAACATAACTATAGACAGATTCGAAAAAGATTATGACACCTGGAAGATACATCCAGCTACCATATCAAATTTCATTTTCCACAGCCCAAACAAAGTAAATTACAAAGGATATACTATATTCACCGATGGTTCTAAAGCCAATAATACCATCGGCGCAGCTTTTTGTATCCTACTAGATAAAGAACTTATATATAAAGAAAAACACAGATTATCAGAAAACTCTAGCATATTTGATGCAGAACTTTTTGCAATTAAAAAAGCTATAAACAAAATACAAACATATCCCTCCTCAACCAAATTTCAAATATTTTCAGACAGCCAATCAGTTTTAACAGCCCTAAAAAATCAAAAACACAACAATCCCAGAATTCAAGACTTACACCAATTAATAACACTCACAAAAACTAACTATGACATAAATTTCAATTTCATACATTCACATACCGAAATAACAGGAAATGACATTGCAGACAAATTAGCAAATGAGGCCCGAAGTCCTGACACAATAACTTTTATACCTTACTCTAAAAAATATGTTAAAACTCTACTCAAAAATAAATCACAAAAACTAATACAAGAGGATTACAATTTATCCAACAGTAAATTAAAAATTTGGCTTAAAGACATAACCAAAGTTAAAGACATACTCCCTACCACTCATTATACTACCCAAATTCTAACAGGGCACGGAAATTTTCCTGAATATTTAGACAGATTTAAACTAAGTACAAATACTACCTGTAAATGTCATAAATCCAAAGCAGACAACATACATTACATCACTGAATGCCCCCTTACATTACAATACAGGAAAGCAATTGAACAACATATCAAATGTACACTCGACACTACCAATATAGAAAAAATCCTTTTAAATAAACAAGCTAGTCAGATTCTTCAAAACCTTGCAGAACATATAATAACCTCAGTTAATACTTAAATACAAATGGTTGACACTTTGTGACAACCACCAAATCCTGAAAAGGAGAAGTCACAAAAAGCAATCATTTGGCTACTATTACTTCTAATCAAATTACACAACTTTTAATAAATTTAATAACTTTACAAACCCAAATCCTAATCCATCTGATAAGCTTTACAGGTTTCTTCAACATCCAAATCATCTAAGGCTCAAGCAACTCCAAGCCAACAACCCCACTCCAATTTCAAGACACTTACTACAAGAGTCACATCAAGACAAAGCACAACAGATGAAGCCACCTTTCTTAAGGCTAGAGGAAGTTGTAATAGCTATTCAAAACACAATGTATCATACCCTAATACTTTTTTCAAAATAAATGCTGATCGCCAAGCCTCTACCCTTGACTGTGGTTTCAAAGATAACTCATCTTTTCATTTCTTCTCAACCCTCTCTAACTTTTCTTCCTTCTTTTTCCCTCTCCCCTCCTGACCCCTGCGATATCTTCGGGTTGTACAGAGGCCAGGAGGTTCACTTCTTCCTTCATCCCAACTATATGCCATTCCCTTAAAAAAAAAAAAAAACCTCTCTCCTTATTTTTCTGTCCCTATCAGACGTCAAGGTGTCCCTTCACGTTATGTGGCACGGCACCTGTTGGGTGGATGCTGGGGCCGAGCCGGACATGTTCAAGGTTTAGCTAAGTTTATATAACCGGACGATAACCGGAGGAGAAGACGATCCACACTTGTTTGCTTATGGCACTTTTTGTGTATTACTTGACAGATGAAAATTAAAGCCGTTGTTTGCCGAGTCTTTTCCCCTGGTTGTGGTCCCGCTGGATTGTTGGTAGGGGTGATTCCTATCTTTTTCCTATTTCAATACTATCTATTTTCTGTCCTGTACTCTAGTATCTTCTTTTTCTCTTAGCTTTCTCTGTCTCTATCGGTGCTCCCTCCTGTGATACTTCGTGTGGTACGGGGGTGGGCACCATTCTTTCTTTCTTCCTGTGCACTGGAGATGTCCCTCTCAGAATATAGGCAGTGGGCAAATTCACATGCAACAGAAACAAAAGCCGTTGCAGGAGCCTGGCCGCTTCCGCGGGACTTGTCCCGCTTATGGGGGCTTGTCAGACCTGAACCAACACGGCGGCTATCTTTGCAGATCAATGGACGTCGGGCTTGGTGGGGTCTTCCCTCCTCGTCGGTCCTGCCTTGGCCGTCCTCTCGGCCGGGGTTTCGCTGGAAGATAGCTTCATTTCTGCCCCCCAGCATTTGTCCGGGTGTATACCTTCGGGTCGGTACCGGAGCTGGGGCTCTCTTCGTCCAACCCTCTTCCCCTCCCCATTAGACCCTCGAGGTCTTCTTTCATATTTCAATGTCCCTCTCAGAATATAGGCAGTGGGCAAATTCACATGCAAAAGAAACAAAAGCCGTTCAGGAGCCTGGCCGCTTCCGCGGGACTTGTCTCGCTTATGGGGGTTTGTCAGACCTGAACCAACACGGCGGCTATCTTTGCAGATCAATGGACGTCGGGCTTGGTGGGGTCTTCCCTCCTCGTCGGTCCTGCCTTGGCCGTCCTCTCGGCCGGGGTTTCGCTGGAAGATAGCTTCATTTCTGCCCCCCAGCATTTGTCCGGGTGTATACCTTCGGGTCGGTACTGGCGCTGAGGCTCTCTTCGTCCAACCCTCTTCCCCTCCCCATTAGACCCTCGAGGTCTTCTTTCATATTTCAATGTCCCTCTCAGAATATAGGCAGTGGGCAAATTCACATGCAAAAGAAACAAAAGCCGTTCAGGAGCCTGGCCGCTTCCGCGGGACTTGTCTCGCTTATGGGGGTTTGTCAGACCTGAACCAACACGGCGGCTATCTTTGCAGATCAATGGACGTCGGGCTTGGTGGGGTCTTCCCTCCTCGTCGGTCCTGCCTTGGCCGTCCTCTCGGCCGGGGTTTCGCTGGAAGATAGCTTCATTTCTGCCCCCCAGCATTTGTCCGGGTGTATACCTTCGGGTCGGTACCGGAGCTGGGGCTCTCTTCGTCCAACCCTCTTCCCCTCCCCATTAGACCCTCGAGGTCTTCTTTCATATTTCAATGTCCCTATCAGAATATAGGCAGTGGGCAAATTCACATGCAAAAGAAACAAAAGCCGTTCAGGAGCCTGGCCGCTTCCGCGGGACTTGTCTCGCTTATGGGGGTTTGTCAGACCTGAACCAACACGGCGGCTATCTTTGCAGATCAATGGACGTCGGGCTTGGTGGGGTCTTCCCTCCTCGTCGGTCCTGCCTTGGCCGTCCTCTCGGCCGGGGTTTCGCTGGAAGATAGCTTCATTTCTGCCCCCCAGCATTTGTCCGGGTGTATACCTTCGGGTCGGTACTGGCGCTGAGGCTCTCTTCGTCCAACCCTCTTCCCCTCCCCATTAGACCCTCGAGGTCTTCTTTCATATTTCAATGTCCCTCTCAGAATATAGGCAGTGGGCAAATTCACATGCAAAAGAAACAAAAGCCGTTCAGGAGCCTGGCCGCTTCCGCGGGACTTGTCTCGCTTATGGGGGTTTGTCAGACCTGAACCAACACGGCGGCTATCTTTGCAGATCAATGGACGTCGGGCTTGGTGGGGTCTTCCCTCCTCGTCGGTCCTGCCTTGGCCGTCCTCTCGGCCGGGGTTTCGCTGGAAGATAGCTTCATTTCTGCCCCCCAGCATTTGTCCGGGTGTATACCTTCGGGTCGGTACCGGAGCTGGGGCTCTCTTCGTCCAACCCTCTTCCCCTCCCCATTAGACCCTCGAGGTCTTCTTTCATATTTCAATGTCCCTATCAGAATATAGGCAGTGGGCAAATTCACATGCAAAAGAAACAAAAGCCGTTGCAGGAGCCTGGCCGCTTCCGCGGGACTTGTCTCGCTTATGGGGGTTTGTCAGACCTGAACCAACACGGCGGCTATCTTCGCAGATCAATGGACGTCGGGCTTGGTGGGGTTTTCCCTCCTCGTCGGTCTTGCCGCGGCCGTTCTCTCGGCCGTGGGTTTGCTGGCAGATAGTAGCATTAATCTGCCCTCCAGCAACCGAGCGATACGCTTAGTCCGTGGTACTTGGGCTGGGGCTCTCTTCGTCCAACTCTCTTCCCTTCCCAAACCAAATTCCTTCTTATTTTAATGTCCCTATCAGGGGAGGATCTATATTGGAAGAAAACGGGGATCAAATAGTTGATTTTATAATGGTCAACGATCTTGCTATCCTGAATCGCCCTGGGTCTCCCCCAACCTTTCAGGGACCTAGACTCAATTCTTGGATAGACCTATCTATGGTATCTCTTTCTTTATATGACAAATGCAGCGAGTGGCAGGTCTTAGACTCTCCATCTGCAAGTGACCACAGATACATATCCTTTAAAGTAGGTCCAAGAGGACCGCCACTTAGACTGTTAACAGCTAAGAGTTTGGAACGGATGGAAGTGGCTATCAAAAACGATCCTTGCCTCTCCCAAATAACCTCCACTTCAAACCCAGTTCATCTTGACATTGACAATACTGCTAGAGACCTTACTCAGAAGATAAGATTGTTGAAAGAACTAAACATGACTAGCATACGTCCCCGTAATTCAACAACAGCTTGGTGGAGTTCGGACCTAACCGATATCAGGGCTAGTACCAAGAAACTCCGACGTAAATACCAAAGCGCCAAACGAAGTAACGACAAAAATGTAAAAACATTTAAGGAACAATACTTTAGGCAAGTTGCGATATACAAACGAGCCCTTGTAGAATCAAAAACCAAATACTTTGACGCTATATGCTCTAATTTAAATCCAAAAAGTATTTTCAACCAACGGTTCAAAGAATTGCTAGGACGGAGAAAATACCCAAAACTGATCCAGTCAATACGAAGGACTGACGGAACACTAACGACATCCTTAGAAGAATCTGTAAGCCTAATAGCAGACTCAGCTCTGGGCTCATCATCTACGATCACTGCCAACCTAGCTTCAGTTGAAGGCGCAACGGATTACTCTGACAACGATGTTAACATATCAGAACGTGAAATACTAAACACATTTAACAAAATGAACCATCATACGGCCCCCGGGCTTGATCAAGTCAATTACTCTATCCTGGCAATTCTCATCCGCAGCTGTATGCCCTTTATGCTCCTACTATTCAACGCAGCTCTAACGCAGGGCAAATTTCCACGAATTTGGAAGTGTGGAAAACTGATATTCTTGCCAAAAGAAGGCAAACCCCCAGACAACCCTACCTCGTATAGACTAATCACTATACTTTCACTGATTGGTAGACTACTGGAAAAAAATTATACACAACCGACTTTAGCACTTCTGCCACAAGACCAACAGCATCCATTCCCATCAACATGGATTTAGGCATCAAGACTCAACCACAAAAGTACTGTATGAAATCACCCGTACCCTAAGAAACGCGAGACAACGTAAACTGCACTCCCTGCTCATATCCCTCGATGTGCAGGGGCCTTCAATGGACTGCAGCACGAAACCATCATTAACTGTAGATGGTGCACAAGGGCTGGCGGCCGAATTGTAGGCAAACGTGACGTAGGGGAGGATGGCGTCCCAGTTGGTGTGATTGGCAGACACGTAACAAACCAGCACATCGGCAAGGGTGTGATTAAAGCGCTCTGTAAGTCCATTTGTCTGAGAATGGTAGGCAGAAGTGGGAGTGTGCACCACAAAGCAAGCCCGGCATATCTCCTGAAGCAGGGAGGCCAAGAAAGAACGGCCACGGTCGCTGATGATAACCCGCGGGGCGCCGTGACGTAGGAGAATGTAGTTGACGAAGAAGAGGGCAATTTCTTCACGCACAAGATGTTGAAGGTATCATAACGAAGAGGCGCGGTGAGCGTGGGAACAGGGTCTGGTAACGGTGCGACACGGATCCCTGCACGCACGAGTTATTCGCGGAGAACGTCGCGAATCATGCTACGTATAGTGTCTAGAGTGGGCGACGCCGGAAAAATACTCGTGGGCGTGGACGAGAACGCATGGAGGGAAGGTATTCGTGCATTTATTGCGTCCTGAAGTGAACGACAAAGAGACACGACGTCAGCGACGGTCGTGGGAGCTTTCCTGACAAGAAGTTGAAGAAGAATCTCCACGGACGCCTTTGAGAATGTGTTTGATTTTGTCGGTCTCTGACATCTTCGGGTCTACCTTTGCACATAAGGAAAGAACGTTCTCGATTTACGACGGTAAGGGTTCTTCGGGAGCTTGCACGCGATGGGAGCGTTTATGCTCAGCATCCACTTTCCGGTAGGCTTGCGGCCTAATAACTCTCGGGCACTGGTGTTGAATGCGAACCAGTTAGTAAAATCAGCTTCGTGGTTCAAGAACATTGTCTTGGCTAAGTCGGACAGATGGAATATGACATTGGTGAGCTTGGTAGCGTCGTCCCACTTGTTGTAGGCGCTAACCCTAGCATAAGTGTCGAGCCACTCGTCGATGTCAACGCCGTCCGTACCAGAGAATGATGATGGGTCCCGCTGACGGAGAGCTGGCGCAAGGACAGGACGAACGCCCCCAGTAACGGCGTCAGTTGACATTCTGGTGAGGGAGCGGCCAGAACGAAGCTCCAGAGTGGGGGCGTAGGCAGGGAACGGTAGCACCTCCACCAAATGTGGCAAGGAAGCAGGTTTGGGCAAGGAGAAACTGTTTATTCGGGTTGGTCCTGGAACTTCCAGAAACGGGAGCGAGCGAGCGTGCCGGATACGATGATCACGATGGCAATCGTCTGTCTCACAGTATCTTTCATGCCTTTCAAACAAAAGTACGAGCCATTATGTTCAACGCTTGCAGATGACATTCAGCTCTTAGATGTACACAAGATCTTCATAAAGGGTCCCAGAAACCCGAATTATGGCATGTACGAGAGGTAAATTAGCAAAATGATCAAGCTTGTCAGAGCTGCATGGGATGTCTGAAACCTTTACTTGTACATAGGAGGTACAGACGTCGGCGCAACAAGGCAGCACCAAGGACTGACCTTGTGCACTGGAATAGGAGGGGCATGGATGCTGTTCACAAGGTCATAAAAGATTATCTGGCACTGTAATTTCTAAAACTGTGATAGACACACGCTTAAAAATGAACATAACCGCATTGCACGCTAATAGCTAACCATCATCCCGAATGACATCATTATCTGCCCTGACTTGTTGAAAACTGGAGAAGTACGCCTTTTTTTGTGACAATTATGAACAGCATCAGCGTCACAACAAAGGCTTGTTGAGGTTTCATGCCGTGGACAGTCTGTGCGTGTGGCTTCAACACTGCCGAGAGAGCATCAGTCAGAAATTCAGTTCGGTCCACTCATCGAGAGAATGTGGTACACCACTTTGTCATCACACACCTCGCGCTGCTCGGGCCTTTTATTATTAAAAGATAACTAATCCGAAAATAAAGGATTTGCGCTAGACGCAAAAGATACAGCCCAACAAATGCCCCCCTGCGTCCAGCAAATCCTACACATCAAGGAAAGTTCGTGAAGCCGAATCCTTTGCCGCACACGGTGTTCTTTGCGTTCGACACTGGTTTCGTCAAAGCGTCGGCGATCATGTCAGTGCGTAAGAATGTGATCCTCAACCGTTTACGAGAGGATAGAGAGGTAGCAAGCGAGCTGAACCGTTTGTTTTCCACTTCATTTCTGGCGATTTGAGATCGATGTGCTTTGTTCGTCGATGATACATCGGGTTTTCAGTTATTCTGATGGCAGACTGGTTGTCACAACGGACTTCTAAGGTCTGAGTTCCATAGTTATTGAATCCAAGTTCTGCCATGAACGTTTTAATCTACTTTCCTTCTTTTAAGCCTTCCGTGAGCGCAATGTATTCCGCTTCGCATGTTGACAAAGCTACTAGTTGTTGTCTCGTCGATCTCCAACTGATTGCACCCAGATACATTGTGAACACGTTACCACTCCTCGATCTGCCAGTGCCGCACTTGTTCCAGCTTGCATCGGTATAAGCTGTTATTGGCTCCTTGCATGCGCTGTACGTTATTCCAACGTTGCGGGTTCCCTTGAGGTAGCGTAGCACTCTTTTCGCCATCCTCCAGTGACTTAGCGTGTGGTTTAAGTTGAACTGGCTCAGGTAGTGAGTGACAAAAGCAAGATTTTGATTTGATTGTAAGTTTAATGGCGCAGCGACAACTGAGATCATAGTGCGCCAAATACGATGATGATACATGAATGGGTTATGTTAAGAGCATAGTGATTTAATTAAAAGGACAGTTGTGTAACTACACTTCTGTGTAAATTGGAAGGTAAAACTGGTGAACTAAAACTTCACAACTGGTTGATTACATTCACCTCTCTAAAAAAATTTAAAACATTTTCAAAGGGAACGAGAGCCTCATCACCCAGCAAAAGTGATGGGTGAAGAGGCAAATAGTGGTCATAAAAGAAAGGGAAACACTGCTTACGATGTTTCTCAAACAAAGGGCAAGTAATGAGCAGGTGTAAAACGGAAAGGTCAGCTCCGCACCTTGTGCACACGGGTGCTTCCTCTCCCCGTAAAAGATGTGCATGAGTGAGAAAGGTGTGCCCTAGCCTCAGTCGACTCCATAGGACCTCATGATGTCGCTTTGGAAAAAGTTGAACACATGCGCCAACATGAGGTTTGACTGTATGAAGTTTGTTGTGTGTTTGTGTTGCCCAGAAACCCTGCCATTTCTTGTTGATGTCTTTCTTGAGTTGCAGCATCAGGTCACTAGACGGAATTTCAAAAGGTGTGATATCATTTCCTTGGGCAGCTGCAGCTGCACGATCAGCTTTCTCGTTTCCGCGAATGCCGACGTGGCTTGGCACCCAGCATAGCCTCAAGCTGTACCCTTTTCCTTGTATGAGACTCATTAGGTACCGTGCCCGCCTGACCAGTAGGTTCTTGTGTGTTGCAAGACTACTGATTGCACGCAGAGAGCTGAGGGAGGCTGAGTATATCACTGACGTCACAACGTGTTCCTGAAGAATGTGATTGAGTGCTACAATAATAGCGTACATCTCACCACTAAAGATCGATAAAACAGTACTTAAATTGTGTGACTTTGTGCATGTGCCAGATATCATGGCGCATGACACCCCAACGTTGGATTTCGATGCATCCGTGTAAATCTCAACATGATCACCAAAGCTTTCTTTCAGGTCTTCAAATTCATGCATGATTTCTGCTGCAGGGGTTTCCTGTTTGTTGTACTTTAGAAGAGTTACATCACACGCAACGGGTTGTTGCCAAGGGGGAACCATCTTGCTACAGTCTACTGAAGGTAAGGTAAAACAGGTGAAAGCATAGTTCTCAACATCATGTTGGAGTCGCATGCTGAACGGGGCTACCGCATGGGGCTTGTTCTCAAAAAGCTGCTTAAAGCGAGTTCCTTTTATGCAGGCCAAAGCAGGATGTTGAGAGTGCCCCCTAATTCTCACGCTATATGAAGCTCCAAGATAAAAACGGCGTGTTTCCAGAGACCACTCGTTTGACTGTACGTAAAGAGACTGGACTGGAGTGGTTCTGAAAGCCCCAAGCACTAGCCTTAACCCGAGGTGGTGCACAGCGTCTAGAGCCTTCAAGACGGATGGGCGTGCCGATCCGTAAACGAAACACCCGTAATCTAACTTGGCACGAACAGTGCTGCTATATATACGGTGAAGGGTTTGACGGTCTGCACCCCATGATCTGTGGGATACAATTTTAAGTATGTTCAGAGACTTTAAGCATTTTGCTTTCAAGTTCTTCACGTGGGAAGAGAAGGTTAGCTTTTTATCAAAGTTAACGCCAAGAAATTTATGCTCGTCCTGAACAGTGATATCCTGACCATTCATTTTAAGTTCTGGCTCAGCAAAGAGGCCCCTGCGTCGTGAAAAAGGTACACAAACAGTCTTGCTGGGTGAAAATCTAAATCCATTTTCGCATGCCCATTTGCACAGCTTGGTAACGGCAAGTTGTAGCTGACGCTCACAGACAGAAAGACTGGAAGAAGAGCAAGATATCTGCAAGTCATCTACATAAAGTGAATATGTAATGGATGGAGGTAGGACACGGACAAGAGAGTTCACTTTGATTATGAATAGGGTGACACTGAGAACAGCTCCTTGGGGAACACCATTCTCTTGTGTGAATGCTTGAGAGATTGTAGTGCCTAACTGAACCCTGAATGTCCGTCCTTCAAGAAAATTGGCGATACAGCGAAACAGACGACCACGAATTCCTAGAACATGCAAGTCTCTAAGTATGCCATACCGCCACGCTGTGTCGTAAGCCTTTTCTAGATCGAAAAACAATGACACACAGTGTTGTCTCCTGATAAAGGCTTCTCTTATTGTGGTTTCCAGCCTCAACAGGTGATCTGATGTTGATCGTGCAGCCCTAAAGCCACACTGATACCTGTCTAAGCAGTGATTTTCTTCGAGGAAGTACATAAGACGACCATTTACCATCCGCTCAAATGTTTTACCCAGGCAACTGGTCAGTGCGATTGGCCTGTAACTCGATGGATCCGATTCATCTTTTCCTGGCTTTAGGAGAGGGATGATGGTTGCCATTTTCCACTGGGAAGGAATCTGACCTTCTCGCCAGACTAGATTAAAGAAGTCAAGAAGACTGGATAGAGAGTCGCGTGGCAAGTGCACTAGCATTGAATAGGTGATT
The DNA here is from genome assembly GCF_037126465.1 of Ornithodoros turicata. NCBI lineage: Eukaryota > Metazoa > Arthropoda > Arachnida > Ixodida > Argasidae > Ornithodoros > Ornithodoros turicata. The sequence continues at coordinate 4,594,690 of NW_026999301.1, forward strand.
CTGTCTGGTCCTGGTGCTGTGTTTTTTCGAGCAGACAAGGCCCTCAACAGTTCTGTCATTGTAAATGGCTTGTTATAAGCACACCTGTCGCCTGATCTACAAGGGATGTGCTGCTTCTCAGCACGTTCTTTAAGCTTTAAGAAGTCACTACTGTAGTGGGACGAGCTCGACACGTTGCAAAAATGCTCGCCAAGGACATTAGCTTGCTCGTCCGCACTCTGACAGACTGCCCCATTCACTTGAAGCAAAGGGATAGAAAAACTAGTATAGTCACCTTTAATTTTCTTAAGCCTGTCCCATACTACTTTAGATGGGGTGTTTGTGTTTAAAGATGACACAAAAGTGCTCCAAGACTGTTTTTTGGCTTGTCGCCGTGTCCAACGTGCCCTAGCACGAGCTCTTTTGAAAAGGAGGAGGTTTGTCCCAGTGGGGTACCTCCTAAAGATACCCCACGCTCTGTTCTGTGCTTTGCGTGCCTTTGCGCATTCATCTGTCCACCAGGGTTTGGGACGCCTGGGAAGACGGCCAGATGTCTGAGGAATGGACTGCTCAGCAGCGTGTACGATTATGCTGGTAATAGTGTTATTTGCCTCTTCAACAGACATGCGTTCAAAGGACGAAGGCGCAAGACTGGCCTCAGTTTGGAACAAGTTCCAGTCTGCCTCGGAATGTTTCCATCGTGGTGGTCGTGTCATCAGCGAGTTTGTGTGACCACGGAATTTTATAACCACGGGGAAGTGATCACTTCCATGCGGGTTTTGTTCAACTGTCCAGTCAAGAGAATGAAAGAGAGAGGGACTGCACAGTGAAATATCTAAGCAAGAAAAACTTTGAGTCGAAGAATGTACATATGTGGGTAAGCCTGTGTTCAGTAGGCAAATAGGCCTTGAAAAGAGCACCCTCTCCAACATTTTTCCTCGCCTATCCACTCTTGCACTACCCCACAAGGGGTTGTGTGCATTCAGGTCACCAAGGATCATAAATGGCTGAGGAAGTTGATCAATTAAGTTCTCCAAAGCTCTCTGTTCTAGTACAACTGATGGTGACAGGTAGAGCGAACATATTGTGAGGACCCTGTCGAGGCATACTTGAACTGCTACTGCCTCGAGGTCCGTAACAAGTGGAACATGTTTTGTGGGTATTGAATGTGGTAAAACCACAGCCACACCTCCAGATGCACGTGTACTGTCTGCACGATCCTTCCTGACAATGGTGTGTCTGCGAAAAGGATTTAGGTTGTGTTCATGTAGGTATGTTTCCTGTAAACAAATACACACTGCCCTGTATTTCTCTAAAAGATCGTGCACGTCGTCAATGTTTGGGAAAAGGCCCCGGCAGTTCCACTGAAGGATAACTTGTCCCATATTTAGGATGCTGAGCAACAGAAGAAGAGAGTGTATCTGCATTGTCTGTGTGTATGTTCAGAGGGGCTGTACTCTTGGGGGTGGTTGCTTTGCCTTTTCCTTCGAGTTACATCCCCTTCCTCTGCCAGTTCTACGTTGTCTTTGTTCTTTCATTTCAGAAGAACTGTTGGGGAGGCTCGACGTTGACTTCTGCGACGAGCAGTCATCGTCGTCAACCTCCATACTCAGATTCGTAGTTTGAGATGAGTCCCTTGGGACACCGTCCCAAACTGAGGGGGCACCGACAACCTCCTTCGAGGCCGTCGCGGCCTGTTGGTGACTGGCTACAGAAGCAGCCGGAGCCACTGGAGAAGAACTCTCCACTGGCTTCTCTTTTGTTTGGGGAGTGTGGGGTAGAGGCTCAGAAGTCTGAGTCTCTACAGATTTTGTCAGTGGCACCACTCCCCTGCGCGCCACTGCGGCATAACCGCCCTTGTTTGCAAATTCATACTGTGTCTTCGCGTCTTTGTACGAAATGTCTTGTGTTACTTTTATTCTAAGTATGTCCTTTTCTTCCTTCCATCGAGGGCAGGATCGAGAGTAGGCGGGGTGGTTGCCCTTGCAGTTTGCACAGTGGAGCTCCTTTTGACAGGCTTCAACAACATGGTCTTGCTCGGTACCGGCGCACTTTGGGCAAGTGGTCTTCCCACGGCAAGCCTGTGATCCGTGCCCAAAACGCTGGCATTTGAAGCAGCGTCGTGGGTTTGGAACAAACGGTTGGACGTGGCAGTTGATATATCCTGCCTTTACGGTGGAAGGAAGTCTGTGTAGCTGAAAAGAAAGGACTACATGCTTGGTTGGGATTTCCCTACCATCACGACGCATGACAATTCGCCTGGCTGCTGTTACACCCTCATCTTTAAGCCCTTCTTGGATCTCAGTGTCAGAACAGTCAAGGAGTTGTTCCTCAGATATTACCCCTTTCAAAACATTCAGAGTCCGGTGTTTCGTAACACTGACTCCCACGTCTCCAATTCTGCTGAGAGAAAGGAGTGCCAAGCTTTGCTGTCTATTGCTGACTTCGATTTGTAAGTCTCCTGTTGGCAACTTTTTAACATTGTATGTTTTCCCAATGATCTTTTCTAGTTCCTTTGCTATTAGGAAAGGAGATATCTTAGACAGTGGCTTTGTTCCATCCTCTGCATGCAGAACAAGGAACTTTGCATACCACGGTTCAGAGGAGAAAAATTGAAGTGAGTGCTGTTGATGTGCCTCGGTGCGGTGCCTCTTGGGGCCCCGATCATGTTTTTTGGGTTGTGTTGAGTCCATAAAAGAAAGTGGGTGCTTCAGTGCAGGTGGCGTGTCGGCCACCACCGACCCCAACAACGGGAACGTGCTCTGCACGTTAACACTTCCCCTGCACTATACCCTAGTGCAGCTTCTGGAGAGGGAAAGACTGCCCAAGGTTGACCCTTGCCGCCAAAGAAGGTGAAAAGAGGAAAAGGAGAGAAGGGAAGGAGATCAAGGAAGAGAAAGTAATGAAAACGAAGATGGCGACTAGCTGAATAATCCTGGCCGGGTCTTCCAGGACCACCCGACTATGGGAAGCAGGGGCCAAAGCGGTGTGTTGCTTTCCCGGAGGGGCCCCGAAGGGTCCTAAACAACCTCCGGGTCCACTCAACCGCCAGGATCCCCCTTTCCCCAGACACGGGACAGCCACGCACAGCTATACGTGGGGGTCTCCCTCCTGCGGCGACCCAACCGTGGGTGCAGGAGGGGGCTACTGCGGCTGCTGCCGGGCGATGGGGGCGCCAAGTTCCCGACGCCGGGACAAAAGCAAGATCTGGACGTGTCCCTTGCACCAAATACATTAAATTTCCTATCAGGGACTGAAATGGTACATTTGGATTCTTCTCTGCAGCAGTCGCAGTCGTCGTGTCATTCCTCTGTCCAACTTCCATTGGTGTTTTTATCGGTTTGCAATCCTCCATCTTGAAGCGGTTTAAGATCTCGTCGATGTATTTTCTTTGACTGATCGTTAGGGTCCTGTTCTGTTTGTCATGTAGTACCTAAATTCCGAGAATATAGGTTGGCTCTCCCAAGTCTTTCAGTTCTACTTTGTTCCCTAGGTCGTTGATAGCTGTGTTTAGAAGGGCTGATGAAGTGGCCATCATAAACATGTCGTCCACATATACGCTTAGAATAACCTTCTGATGTGCTTGGATCAATATGTAAACACATCTATCCGCTTCAAGTCTACTGTAACCCAAGTTCCTGAGGATTTCATCAAGCGTTAGGTACCATGTCCTCCCGGATTGCTTGAGGCCGTAAAGTGCCTTCTTTAGTAGACATACTTTAATGGCAGCTCCGGGATAGCCCAAAGGTGGCTCCACGTAGACAGTTTCCTCGAGTCTTCCGTGAAGGTACGCCGTCTTCACATCAAGTTGGCGCATCGCCATTCCTTCCTCAAGGCCTAATGCAAGGAGGATTCCCAAACTTCTCAACTTGACAACGGGTGAAAAAGTCTCAAAATAATCCACGCCTTCAACCTGCGATGTCCCTACGGCAACAAGGCGTGCCTTATACTTGTCTATATTTCCTGCGGCGTCTCTCTTGATGCGATAGACCCATTTTGATTTGACCACTTTCATGTCTGCTTTCTTTGGTACTAAGGCATTCACATGCACAAGCTCCAATGTCATATACTGCACTGAATGCGGCGACTGCTCTATGCAATACATTGGCGAAACCGGCCAACAAATGAACAACCGCCTTACCGGACACAGAACCGACACGTCCAACAAACTCCCCAAAGCAGTCGCCGAACACTTTAACGTTCCTGGTCACAATTTTGACAACATTAAACTATATATTCTAGAAACCGGGTTTAGATCCACACGTGACAGACGTGATAGGGAGCCTTATCTCATATACAGGTTCAACGCTCTTCACCCTTCCGGTATCAACAAATCACAAGGTACCCTAGAAACACTTCACAAATAAAATATGCTTTTCCCTTCTACCTTCAATATCATCTGTTATGTTCTGCATGGCCACTGCTTTCTGCCCTCGTTATTGCATGCCACAACTTTGTATTACAAATATATATTTTAAAAAAAATCCCTTGCTCGTTCTGGAATTTTCCCCACGTAACCACTAACCCCCTTATCTTTCGCTATGCTTGCCAATTCTTGCCTGTTGTCCCGTTTCGTCCACGTGTTCGTGAACCTTCCATTTTTCTGTAACCGGTCTGTAGCCTAGATCACTACGTTCACATAATCCCCTCCACACTCTAACAAAGCAGCCATTTACTCCGGCCGTAGAAGCCCGTACGGACCCTTTCTTCCCTCCCGGCTGTTGACCCACAATTCGCATGAACCTTTAAACACGTCACACCTAACCCTTTAAATACCATGCCAATGATGAGGACGGTGCCCAGAAGAAGAACAGTCTCTGTTCGAAATATCGGCGACTTCTGTCCTGAGGCAACTCACTTCCTACTTGTTAAGGATATGTTCGACAATATAACCAGCTCTCAAGGAGGTATTCGTTCGTTGTATTTCGAAAGTAAAAAATAATCGAACGTAAAACGGTACAAGTCTGCATGTGCCGTGTTCGTACACTAAATGGACGAATGACTCATGGCTTGTTTGATAGACTTAGATAGATTTTGAAGTGATCTGTTAATAAACGTACTTGGAGATTTCTGAATGTGAAATCATAGGACAGAAAGGAAGGCACACAAATACAACAGAGGGTGCCGTTAATTTCTCACACTTCTGCTTTCAGGTGCAGGCAGACTTTGAAAATGGCATTCTTAGGTCCCTGGGCATTCAAAGACCAGTGAGAACAAAGTGCTTGAAGCGTTATGTCTAGATTCATCTCTTGCAGCTTTTGCATGGCAAACCGTTGCCTATGGAGGTGCGTGAATCAATCTGCATGCTCCTGAAATACGAATATTATTATGTGTTACACATCGAGATTACGAACAGCTGGTTGCAGAAAATGAAGCCACCTCTCGTGACTTAAGTAATTCATGAGAACGAATTTTGTTTTTCTTCTTGCAAACAAAGAAACCGTTTCGTCACATTCGTATGCAGATTATTTGCAGAAAGGCATTTCGAGAGTCTGTCCAGTACCAGTTTCCTGCATTTATCACAACGTAGGCTTTTAAGAAAAACCACACGCGGGAAAGTACATAAGCAGGCTCCGATGTCACGATTCTACGGTTCTGAGGCTGGAACACACACAGACGGATAAACACAACACATCCACAAGGTACCGGCATCGGGCTTTTTCGTCGATTGCCATTTTTCACCTCTTCGATTTTAGAACCAAGGCAGCCCTGTAGGAGAATGGCGACGTCCGCGACAATGTTCACAATATGGCAGGAGTCCACCATAGCTAGAACGGACACCGGGAACTCTTTTGGTCACTGACGACACGTATTCAGAGTTGTACATATTGAAATTCGACAGCTGAGCATACCACTATCTGCAATGTCAACAGAATCCTGATACCCAGCGAAAAATACAGCAAGCGATTCGCCCGGACTCGGTACTCTCGTTCCTAGGCCTCCGCAAAGAACCACACGCTTCTGGTAACTATTTTCATTCGCGGGAGCAAGAAGCCTTCGCTGCCCTGGGGCTGCCGTGCCTGTCGACCAGTCAAGGACGATTAAATTTGAAAGTTTGAATCCGAAGCGTTCATATCACAACAGTTTATTTCTACTAATCTTTACACCGTGGATTTTTGCGTGATTTTTTTAGGAGTTGTTATTTGGAGTGGTTGTTGTTTGAGATTGTTATCGAAGTCTATCTTGCGAAGTGTAAACCAGAGTGACCCCTACCTCTGATGTGCCAAACGACCTCGGAGAGTCTCGGCGGTGAAAACGGACAGCGCGGGCCTGTATAAAACATTCAACACACTGAACGTCACATTCATACACGTTGGAGCAGAAAATTCGCTGGTTTAACGAGATTCCCACTGCATAAGTAGTATCTCAAAAGATTCATCTTGATTTCCGATTCTCAAAAACTGCTCACACATCAAAATCCGTTCAATACTTTTCAAGATACGATCATCCGAACAAGATAAACACACGTGCAAGGGGGCCGCCATATTGGTCGGTCACAGGAAGTTATAAGATCTGCCTCCACTTCCTCCAGACCAAGTATATAACCCCTAGATCTCCCACACACCATCCTTTGAGGGCCTTTGCCCTCACTTCCTAAGTAGGGCAAACCCAATCTGCCCTTATTCAGCTAAAGTTGGCTAAATTCTGCCAATACTTTAATCCCTCATAACTTTGGCCCTAATTACCGCAGCTTTATGCGGTAAAGAGCCTCTAGTAGAGGGTTTATTAATAAAGCTGAATAAAAAGGAAACTTAAGGAAGGAACACAAAAACCCCGAAAAACCACGGGAAAACCCCGAAAAATCGGTTTGAAAGTTGTCACCCCTACCAAGTACGCTGAAACATCGTGGGCTACGGAGCCTAGGTGCAGGGCTTGCATATGGAATAGCCCATAACTGAAAGCGTACACACCAACAAGACCCGACAAGATGTCGGACGACGAGAATTATGGGAAAGGAGGAAAAAAGACCAAAAAGAAGAAGAACAAGAACAAAGATAGAACTAACCGGGACGACACTACCACCCAAGATCGACCCAAAACTACAGAAAAAGATACTGAGAGCGAGCTCGAGACTCAGGACGACGGGAGCTCTAGCGACGAGGAAATTCGCCCCTCACCAGACAACCACCAGACCAAAAGTGAACAATGGCAGGATGTCAACGAAGCCCTAGAGAACATAAGAGACAACTACATCGACGCAGAACACAACATCCCTAGGGAAAAACGCAATTTCCTAAGGGATGTCTATCATAAATACGAACGACTCATAAGAAGTCTTGATCTACAAAGAGCCACAGAAAGGGCAAGACGCAAAGAAACAAAGGCAACAAACGCAAGAGGCAAAATCTCCTCCTGGCCTCCAGGTGCGACGAGCTCCAAAAACTCCTCGACGAGGAGCACGCTTTACCTAAACCTACCTACGCCAGCATCGTCAAAAGCTCGGACAGTGCCATCCCAGTTCCGACTACTACTCCACAACCTAAAAAACCAAAAAACGACGCAATCATTTTTAAACCCAACCAAGGCTGTTCTACAAAAGAGGTCACTGAATCTCTTAAAAAAAAACTCGGAAAAGAAATGGACCGAAAAAACTCGGCCACCATAAAGATCACCAGGAGTGGCCTAGTCGTGTTGGAAGCTACGCAGTCGGAAGAAATAAAACAAGTAGAGAAGATCTTCAATCAATCCGATGCCCTAAAGAAGAGAGCAACCTGTAAAATAAGTTCTCAGCCACTACCAGAAATTTGCATGAGGAAAATAAACAAGGACACTCCGGGAGAAGACATTGAGGGAGATTTCATCCTACTCAATGGGCTAGAAGAAATCAGCGAAGAAATCAAACTCCGACACATCAGGAGGGAACGAGACGACACCAAAACGGCGATATTCTCAGTCCCACTCGTACATTGGAGACACATTCTTGGGAAAGAGCGTGTCAAGATTGGATGGGAAAGCTGTCCAATCTTCGAACATCTCAACATCAAGCGTTGCGGCAAATGCCTCACATACGGCCACCCAACGAAATTCTGCAAGTCAGAAGACGTCTACTGCACCTTCTGTGGGGGGAAACATCCCAACTCAGAGTGCTGGCAGAAAGAAAGACATTGCAGGGCCTGCGAAAACAACAAAGAAGTGGAAAGAAAAGACTTAAACCACGGATTCTCTGATTGGAATTGCCCAACATTCAAAGAGCACCAAAACAGGGCTAGGGCAACCTTCTATGCCTAGATCAAAAGACCTAGGACACAACACCCTTCACCAAAATGCTCAACCACAACCCCATCAACTTTTTACAAATTAATTCAGCCCACTCTAAAGCTGCAACATGCACCCTAGTCCAAGAAATCAATAAAAACAAATATAACCTAATATTAGAACAAGAACCATATCCCTGTAACCTCTACGACTTCGGCCTAGAAGCCAAGTACAAAATATTAGAAAACAAGACTTCTGCCCGAACAAGAATCATCTACTACATCTCTTCATATGACATCTTCCCAACCCACATACAAGATGATTTAATAGCGATAAGAATTAGTAGAAGAAATAAAGCTTTCATCATCGTTAATATATATAATTCTCCAAACGAAAAACTACATACTCTAGACCACCTCCAAAATATCATCAACTCTTACCCCGACACCACCTTCATTATCGGAGGTGACTTCAATTCAAAGCATCCCCTATGGGGTGGTGATAAAACCGATCCCAGAGGAGACGAAATAATTGAATTTACAACTTTAAATGACTTAGCTATCATTAATCAACCCAACTCAGATCCTACTTTCCAAGGTCCAAGAAGAAACTCTTGGATCGACCTCACAATCTGTTCCGAAAATTTTTATCAATCCATATCTAACTGGGAAGTTTCCACCAAATTCACTGCTAGTGACCATAAATACATCACCTATAGTATAAATGAGAATTCCACACCTATCTATAAAATAACAAGAAAATCAAAGCTTCTACTTCTTGAATATATAAGAACAGATCCTTGGTTTCTAACAATAAACGAACTTTTTACCACAGATAACTTAGACATAGACCAAACCATCAAAATACTTACACACAAAATTAAAACCTACCGACAAATTTGTCTCAGAAAAGTACAAGAAAGCGGAACCACTGTACCTTGGTGGTCTGAAGAAATTGAAACCTTACGTAAAAATATAAGAAAACATAGAAGAACCTACCAAAAATATAAAGGATCAACAGAAGAAAAAACTCATAGAACAATCTATCACAAACAATTTGCTATATATAAGCGTACCATATTTACCGCAAAAGATACATGGATAAAGGAAACCATAGAAAACATAACTGAGAGAAACATCTTCAACTCTCCCTTTTGGAAATAAAAAAAACGTGGTAAAAATAAAGACATAGGAACTGTGCTAAATCAAGAAGGGAAGCCTATAAAAACATTGGAAGAATCCTTAGACTCCATAATGGAATATCTTTTTGGGAACAAAGAAACAAAAGATCCTTCTCCCTCTCAAGAGGCACACCGAGAAACAAACGACTCGGCTATCACAGAACATGAAATCATTCAAACAATGAAAAACATCAACACCCGATCAGCCCCTGGTTTAGACCACATTGACTATGACATTCTTGTAATCTTCACAACACACCACATAAAATTTACTACATTAATTCTCAACGCTGCCTTACAACAAGGAATATTCCCATACACTTGGAAATCCGGCAAAGTAACCCTAATTCCCAAAGATAACAAAGACCCTAAACTGCCTAGCTCATATCGGCCTATTACCGTTCTTTCTCTATTCAGTAGACTATTTGAAAAAAATATTAACAACCGACTTTATCATTACGCCCATACAAACAACTTATTTCATGAAAATCAATTTGGATTCCGACATAACAACTCCACCACTATAGCTCTATATAAAATAATCAACACAATAAAGCAAGCAAAAGCCCAAAAACTTCATACCTCATTAATTTCCCTAGATGTTGAGGGAGCCTTTAACGCGCTCCAACACTGGAGCATTATCAAAACTTTAAACAATATCGGCTGCCCCCAAAACCTGAAAGATTTAATACAAAACTTCCTAAAACTCCGCTCCGTCATTGTAACAACTAAAACTCAATTCAAAAGATTCCCAATAAAAGTAGGTTGCACACAAAGCTCCCCTTTAAGCCCTACACTTTGGAATCTTACAACTAATTCCATCTTTTCAATTCCACTCCTAGAAAATACCCAAATCATAACCTATGCTGACGATATAGTGGTCCTAATTTCCGGTCCTTCCAGACACAATATTGAATTCAAAGCTAATATATTACTTGCTAGAATTCAGGAATGGGCCACCAATACTGGCTTAACATTTAATCCACAAAAATGTTACCAGATCACCATACCATTTGGAAAACTCGACATCAAAAGACCACCAACCATTAAATTTAACAACTCCAACATTAAACACGTCCAAACCATTAAAATATTAGGATTAACAATAGATTCTAAACTATCTTTCTTACCACACCTAGAAGACGTTAAAAATAAAGTAATAAAAGCCACTCACACACTATCCAATCTCACTAGGGCCACAAAAACCATCAACCCATACGTACTAAGAAAACTTTATATTGCAGTAATAGAAAAAATTATACTATACGCCGCGCCAGTTTGGTGGTCTCCAACCCCAAACTCGCATTTAACACGCAAATTAACATCAATTCAAAGATTACCACTTTTAAAAATATGTAAAGCCTACAAAACTACCCCTAACTCTACTCTACCCCCTTTATGCAACGTATTACCCATTAACCTCCAGGCTACCAAAGAATACTACCTTTTTCAAATTTTTGAACTTAAAAACAATGTCACCTACGAATCTCTTACAATAAATCCGACTGACATAGAACAGCCGGTGGATTTTTGGGTCAAACATCCTGCTCTTCCACATGAATTTATATACGACTGCCCTAACTCTATAACTCACAAAAACATAACAATTTACACTGACGGCTCAAAATGTAATCAAACGGTTGGAGCAGCATCCCAGAAAACCAAGTACTTATTCACTCCGAAAAATATAAATTACCCTCTCACTCTTCCATATTTGACGCGGAGCTTTTAGCACTCACCAAGGCCTGTGATTATATTAACAATAATAACCTTATTCAAACAAATATATACTCAGACAGCTTATCAGTTTTAAAAGCCCTGAAAAAACATAACCACAAAAACCCCAGAATTAAAATATTATACGATTTAATAGAAAAATTAAAACAAAAAGACTTTATCTTGAAATTTCATTTCATTCATTCCCACATTGATATAGAAGGGAATGATATCGCAGACTACCTGGCAAATAAAGCCAGATACTCTGACATTCTTGTTCCCATACCTAAATCTAAAAAATACATCAAAAAACAACTCAACGAAGTAAACAAAAGATTATATCGGACCACCTGGTTCCAAGAACAAGAAAACGACATAAAATACTGGATTCCTGACATAGGATCCCCACCAAAAAATTTCATAGGAAATCACTATATCTCACAATTTATCACAGGCCATGGTAAATACCCTAGTTACCTTAAAAGATTCAATTTGAAAAACAATGATCACTGTAAATGTGGAACAGCAGGCGCCAACAATTGGCATTATCTACTGGATTGTACACTTACCAACCACCTAAGATGATGATGATGATTAGGGTTTTTATGGCGCAGCGACGACAAAGGTCATAATGCGCCAAACACGGTTATAAACACAGATGAATCAAGTTATCAGAACAAGGTGACTGAAATTCAACCTAAAAATATACTGATGTAGTTAAAAGAAGTGTGTGTAAAGGTTTCTTGCGGAAAGTAACTAAAAAGCTATAGGCTCCCAAGCAGGCCTATGTCCATAAAAAACTTCTGAACATTCTCAAAAGGAATGACAGGCTCATCACCCAACAGCAGTGCTGGGTGAAGAGGTGTACAATGCTTGTAGCATTCAGTGAAGTAGCGCTGCCGATGAGGTTCGTGTTGTGGGCATGTGATGAGAATGTGAAGAATGGAGAGTTGCTCGTTACAATGGGTGCACTGCGGTGGCTCCTCTCTACGAAGTAGGTGGCCGTGCGACAAAAATGTATGCCCAATTCTGAGCCTGTGTCTCAGCACCTCCTGGAGGCGTTGTTGGATTGCATGTACCTTATGCCCTATGTGTGGTTTCGTGAGGTGAAGCTTGTTCCGAGTTTGTTCATCCCAGAACTGCTGCCATTTTTCATTAATGGCCTTTTTTAATGCACGTCTGAAGTCATGGAAAGGGATGTCGAATGGGGTAATTTCTGATGAAAGAGCTGTTGCTGCGGCTCGGTCTGCAAGTTCATTTCCTGGGATACCCACGTGACTGGGCACCCAACAAAATGTTAAGTTATAACCTCTGTTTATTATCCTATTGGCCAAAGAACGTGCTCTATGAACTAGAAGGTTCTTAGCCCGGTGCAGACTACTCATAGCATGCAGAGAGCTAAGAGAGTCTGTGTAAATTACTCCAGATTTAATACCTGTTTGCAATATAAAATTAAGTGCCAAGATCAGTGCGTATACTTCACCAGTAAAAATGGATGCCGCTGGATTTAAACGGTGCGACCGTGTCACTGCTGCAGATACCATGGCGCAGGAAACGCTGTCAGCAGTCCGTGACCCATCTGTGTATATTTCAGTGTGGTCGCCAAAGGAATCCTTTAATTCGAAGAACTCTTGCTGAAGGACTAAGGGCGACGTATCCTTTTTATTGTATTTAGTTAAGGAATAGTTGAACTGTGGTTGTGATTGCCAAGGAGCACTTTCGTCGCCCTGTTCTAGGATCCAGGAATCCTGATATAGAAAGTTATAAAAGTCTTGATATTGCAAAGCTCGCATGCTAAGAGGCCATACCACTGATGGTCTGTGTACAAACAGTCGCTGAAGCCGAGTGTCCTGGACACAAGGCAGAGCTGGATTCTGACAATGGCTTTTAATTTTAAGACCATAAAGAATAGTGAGGTAAGCCCGTCGCCTGTCCAGAGACCACTCATTGGACTCGACGTACAAACTTTCCACTGGTGAGGTGCGGAAAGCTCCAAGAGCTAACCGCAGGCCCTGGTGATGTACTGGGTCAATTAACTTGAGGACTGACGTACGAGCAGAACTGTAAACAACACAACCATAATCCATCTTGGACCGAATTACTGATGCATATATTTTGTGGAGGGTGGTTTTATCTGCTCCCCAAGACCTGTGAGCGATAACTTTCATGAGATTTAAAGACTTTATGCATTTTGCTTTTAGTTGTTTGATGTGCGGCAAAAACGTAAGCTTTCTATCAAAAACCATTCCGAGAAATTTGTGTTCTTCTCGGACAGCAATGTCCTTACCATTCATGGAAAGTGTGGGGTTTGGAAGTAGTCCCTTTTTCCTGGTAAACAGAACGCAGATAGTCTTTTCCGAAGAGAACTTGAATCCATTCTGGTCTGCCCATTTAACCAATCTGTTTATTGCTAGTTGTAACTGCCTCTCACAAGTTGCCAAATTTGCAGACGAGTAAGAGATTTGAATGTCATCAACGTACAGCGAATACAATATAGACGGAGGAATTCCAGTGGCTATGGAGTTCATTTTCACAATGAATAATGTCACACTAAGCACGGAGCCCTGAGGAACTCCATTCTCCTGTAGAAATGGTTGTGACAGAGTGCTGCCCAGTTGGACCCTGAAAGTTCTATCTTGGAGAAAGTTAATTACGCAGCGTAAAAGCCGGCCCCGTATCCCTAAAAGGTACAGATCCCGGATGATACCATACCTCCACGCGGTATCATATGCCTTTTCTAAATCGAAGAATACTGAGGCACAGTGATTCCGCCTGACAAACGCTTCTCGGATTGTGGTCTCCAAGCGAACAAGGTGGTCTGTCGTTGAACGTGCAGCTCGGAATCCACATTGGTACTTATCCAGACAGTTATTGCATTCAAGATAGTATACTAGTCGGTTGTTGACAATTCTTTCGAATGTTTTGCCCAAACAGCTGGTGAGGGCAATGGGCCTGTAGCTCGTGGGATTTGATGCTTCTTTGCCAGGTTTCAGAAGTGGAATTACAGTTGCTACCTTCCAGGCTGTTGGCATCTGCCCGTCATCCCAGACTTTGTTGAAGAAGTTTAGAAGACACCTTTTGGATTCCTCTGATAAGTGGGCGATCATGGAATAGGTGACCCTGTCTGGACCAGGAGCACTGACCTTCACTGAGGACAATGCTCGCTGGAGCTCTACCATTGTGAACGGCTGGTTGTATGGATAATTTTCACCACCCACAGTTGAAATGACTTGCTTTTCTGCACGGTTCTTTACAGACAAGAACGTTTTGCTGTAATGTGCAGAACTGGAAACATTTTGGAAATGTTCACCTAGGAGATCCGCCTGTTCGTCTAAACTCTGACATGGAACACCATTGACTTGAAGGAGGGGAATGGAAAAACTCTGGTAGTCTCCTTTAATTTTCCGGAGCCTATCCCATACTTTCTTTGATGGGGTTCCACGTGTTAAAGAAGAAACAAAGTTGTGCCAAGAAGACCTTTTTGCTTGCTTTCGTGTCCACCTTGCTTTGGCACGTGCTTTTTTGAAGGCAAGAAGATTCTGTGATGTGGGGTATCTACGAAAGGTACCCCAGGCACGATTCTGTTCCTTTCTAGTCTTTGCGCAATCGTCAGTCCACCAAGGTTTCGGACGCTTGGGGAGCCGACCCAATGTCTGTGGAATAGATTGTTTGGCGGCATCTATGATTGTGCTTGTAACTAAAGTGTTTGTCTCTTCGACTGACATGTGTTCAAAAGAAGAGGACTGGAGGTTGGCTTCCCTTTGGAACAAACTCCAGTCAGCCTGTGCTAGTTTCCATCGGGGTGGTCGTGTTGTGAGTGTATTTGTAGCACCACACAATTTCACGATAACAGGAAAGTGGTCACTCCCTCGTGGATTTTGTTCAACTGCCCAGTCTAAACTGCTAAACAGCGAGGAACTGCACAGCGAGATATCTAGAGAAGAAAAGCTTTGTGTCGCTGCATTAACGTAAGTAGCTTGTCCCGTGTTGAGCAAGCAAATTGACCTTGACATCAAAACGTTTTCCAGCATTTTCCCTCTGACGTCTAACCTTCTGCTGCCCCACAGGGGGCTGTGAGCATTCAGGTCCCCAAGAATAAGGAAAGGTTGAGGCAGCTGGTCACAAAGATGCTCAAAGTCTCTTTGGTGGATTACTACTGAAGGGGGCAGGTACAATGAACACACTGTAATGACCCTGTCGAGGCATATTTGTACAGCTACAGCCTCAAAGTCTGTAACAAGTGGAACAGAATTGGAAGGAATGGACTGCGGAGTAATCAGAGCCACACCCCCAGATGAACGTGATGTGTCCGTACGATCCTTTCGAAAAACATTATATCTTCGAAATGGGTTTATACTTTGCTTGTTCAAGTATGTCTCTTGCAAACAGAAACAGACAGCTTTATACTTTTCAAGAAGGTCATGTATGTCATCTATGTTGGTAAAGAGGCCTCGACAGTTCCACTGTAGAAGGACCTGTCCCATGAAAAGGATTGTGGTTAAGAAAAACAAAGAGACTTTGACCATTATGTGCATTTAAGGAGGCAGCACCCTTGGTGGGGGCTGTTTTTGCTGGTCCGTGGGTCTGTTGCCTCTGCCTCTACCACTTGATCTTTCGCGTTTCTCTTTTGATTGAGAGAAAGTGCCTGGGAGACTCGAAGACGACTTCTGTGAAGCACGGTCTTCGTCGTCGAGCTCCATGTTAACAACAGGTATCTGGGATGGATCTTTGAGCAATCCATCCCAGACGGATGCCGTGCAAGCAACCTCAGCTGAGGCCGCTGCAGGCATGGGGGAAGTAATGGAAACAGAAGGAGAAGGAGATACTTCCGTATCTCCATCCCTCTGGGGGGGAGTGTAGGGTGGAGGCCCAGCAGTTTGGGTCTCCACAGACCTCCTCTGTGGTGCCACTCCCCTGCGCACCACTTCGGAGAAAGTGCCCTTTTTCCTGAACTCTGCTTGCGCCTTTGCGTCTTTGTACGAGACATTTTGCTCTGCCTTGATTCTAAGGATTTCTTTTTCATCTTTCCATCGGGGACATGACCTGGAGTAGACAGGATGGTCCCCTTTACAATTTGCACACCGCACTTGATTTTGGCAGGATTCTGCTTGGTGATCTGTACCAGAGCATTTGGGACATGTTTCCTGTCCACGGCAGACCTGAGACCCGTGCCCGAAGCGTTGACACTTGAAACAACGCCGCGGATTAGGGACATATGGTCGCACGTGGCAGTTGAGGTAACCAGCCTTGATGGCTGTAGGAAGCTTGTGTAGTTCAAATGATAAAACAATGTGCTTTGTTGAGATTTCTTTACCGTCCCGACGCATCACTATTCGCTTTGCTGCCACGACACCCTCTTCCCGCAGGCCTTCCTCAATCTCAGAGTCGGTGCACTCGAGAAGCTCAATTTCCGAGATCACGCCCCTGACAATGTTGAGGTTTCTGTGTTTTGCAATGGACACCGGTATGTCCCGAATTTTCCTGACAGCTTGGAGGGCCGAGCTTTGCTCCCTGGTTTGAACCTCGATTTGAAGGTCCCCAGATGACAGTTTTTTTGCAGTGTAGGTCTTTCCAATTGATTTTTCTATTTCCCTGGCAATGACAAACGGTGACATCTTAGAGAGTGGTTTTGCCTCGTCTTCAGAATGGAGTACCAGGAATTTCGGAAACCATGGTTCTGGAGATAGGTTGAATGAGTTTACTGGTGCTTCGGTGCAGCGCCGCTTATGGCGCTGATCATGTTTTTTTGAACGTGAAGTATCCATACAAAGAAAGATGTGGTTCGGTGCAGCAGGTGTGTCGCCCACCATCGAGCCCAACCAGGGAACGTGCCCCACACGCCAACACTTGCCTCTGCACTATACCCTAGTGCAGCTTCTGGAGAGTGAAAGACTGCCCAAGGTTGACCCTTGCCGCCAAAGAAGGTGAAAGGGGAAAAGGAGAGAAAGAAGGAGACCAAGGAAGAGAAAGTAATGAAAAGGGAGATGGCGACTAGCTGAATAATCCTGGCCGGGTCTTCCAGGACCACCCGACTATGGGAAGCAGGGGCCAAAGCGGTGTGTTGCTTTCCCGGAGGGGCCCCGAAGAGTCCAAAACAACCTCCGGGTCCACTCAACCGCCAGGATCCCCCTTTCCCCGGACACGGGAAAGCCACGCACAGCTATACGTGGG